>NC_136541.1:19533889-19661389 GCF_910591455.1 Pholis gunnellus | reverse complement strand
TTTGGTTAGTGTGTGTGTGTGTGTGTGTGTGTGTCTTCAAGCACAAGTCTGCAGGGCAAGATAAGTATGCGTTTAAGAGGCTTATATTGCGTTTCAGGAACTGAAGGAGACAAAATGGCTCCATTCTGAGTTGGCGTGCACAACACAAGGAACGGCGAGGTGGCGAGAGAAACATAAAATGACAGACACACACACACACACACACACACACACACACACACACACACACACACAGAGGAAGGAGGCAACAAAGCTGAGCATTTGTAGTTTGCGCACAAACACAAAATCGGGCACAAAAGCCGAACATTTGAAATACAAATCCAGCTTTATTAATCAGCGGTTTGTTTACTGTACGGATGGAAGCAAATATCTGATGAAAGCAGCCAAATCCATGTCTGAAGACGGAACAGAAGGAACTTCAGAGACTCTCTGGTGATGAGTGAATATTGACCTGGCACTCTCGAGGAGCCTCTGAAGGCAGACATGCCGCACGCACAAGCACACACACACACACAAAATTAGCCAAAAATACACATAATTAAGCAACTTTTTGATGTCTTGCAGCGACTGAAAGTGGCCTTTCAGTACAGTGTGTCGACAATATTTCACGGTGTGCTTCGGCTTTTACTTCTGGCAAACAGAGCTGCAAAAACACTTTGACTTGCCACTCATCTAAAAGACAATAACCTCAGTTAATTTTAGAAGCGCTGTTTGGATTCTCAGCGCACACAGGGACATGTTTAGTCCATGCTGGCGATGCACCTCTCTGCAATGTAAAGCCTTGACCGTGAGCATGTCGCGTTTTGGTTTCACTTCTGCAAAGATATTTCCTTCTTTCTGAGGAAATGTTTCCCCTAATGCAAAGATCATGACATTTGTATTTTTTTGTTTTTTTTTAAGTTGGAACTGTCCACATGTCTTGGAGTTTAGAAACCTTTCCACCACCACCCCTGATTAGCCTCCGCCCCTACGGAGCTGATCACCGCTGGCCCTGCGCAATCACGCATGAAACATGAATAATGAAATATAATGAAAACAGCTTGCGAGCCGATGTGCAAGCTGACGATGCGCACATGCCCCCTTCTCCCTCTCACGAGCACGCACGCACAATAGCTCGGCAAGGGTGGAAAACTCTCTTATCCATTAGCTGAAAAGCAATCACACACACACACACACACACACACACACATGCAAACACACACAGAGAGGGGTGGGGACTTCTGGTTGACTTCATCAAGCTCTCATCAAGCCAAGCCACCATATGGGGATGGGGCCCAAAACAGAGGGGATTGGAGTGTGTGTGTGTGTGTGTGTGTGTGTGTGTGTGTGTGTGTGTGTGTGTGTGTGTGTGTGTATATTATAGACATCCCCCCCTTCCCCTTCCCCAAATGCAACACCAACACAAAGGAAGCATGCATCACCAAATCAGCTTTGTCTTGCATGCATTATGACGCTACTGCTGCCCCATTAAGAAGACCCCCCCCCCCCCCCCCACCTCCCAACACACACACCCTGAAGGTGTGCTGAGCTCAAAGCAGCTGAAGTGAAGCAATGAAGAGGGGCAGACACTCTGATTACTACCTCCTCCTTTTTCCTATCCGCGCTCACTCGCCCCATTGTGTCTTTATTCCAGTGCATCTAATTTGTAGCTTTGCCTTCGTCTCTCTCACCATGTTAAAGCTGGCGAGCCATCGAGGCACCCTGAAAATCCTAAGAATCCCCACTGCCGACACCCCCCTGTATGTATGCGTGTGAGTGTGTGTGTGCCCTCACAAGGCCAGCTTGCTGACGTAGGCAGACAGTCCTTCGTGGGGCATACATTGAATTTTAATCTGGGCGTGACCTGCTTTTTCTTGGCTTCGGACCTCGGCTTCCCTCCCCTACTGGCCGCCCCCACAGAGTCAGCCCCTCCTCGCCGAGCACCACCCACCCCGAGACACCCCCCATCAGACCCTGGGCTGCAGGGCCTCGAGGCTGGGGCCTCGCCTGCCATTGTCAGCCCACAATGGGTGAGAGGCGGCTGGCAGGCAGGGAGGCAGGCGGGCGAGCAGCAGCCAGGAGGCCTTGCTGAGAAGGCCGAGGGGAGAGGGAGCTACTGGAGTGTGTGTGTGTGTGTGTGTGTGTGTGTGTGTGTGTGTGTGTGTGTGTGTGTGTGTGTGTGTGTGTGTGTGTGTGTGTGTGTGTGACGACAAACACACATGATGAACCCATTAGTGGAAATGAACGATGATGAGATGAGACGTCAAAAGAGAGTGAAGATGTTGTCCCGTAAACCGGCCGGCTGTTTGAGCTTCACTCTCCGACGGAGGCTCATTTATTTATGACCAGTGAGAGCATCTGTCGCTGCAGACAGACAAGGAGCTGCAAGGTCGCGTTCAAACCAGCATTTTAAGGGTAAAAAAAAAAAACACAAGTCGAAATTGACACAACTTTCGCTACAAGTCCAGATTTTGTGCCGGCTGTGTTTGCAACGTGGACGCTGTGTTCTACGGTTCATCCTACAGTTGATAAAACAAGAGCCTGCATGACAACTGTGCTGATCAATCCTGGACAGCGTTTTTTAGTGTCTCATAAGCCTCCAACTTCATTTGTAGTTCTATTCCATCAAATGGAAATATATGTCTGCTTCATCATTTGAAACACATTTTCCCACAATGCAGCTTGCCAGATTTGGCATATTTGCAAACTTGGGGATGTCTACTACAATTTTAAATGTTTGCATTTGCCGCTGGGAGGGACGTAGATCGACTCTGGCGAGAAGTGGAGTAGGAGTATGATGTTTTCAGTTCCCGTGTTTATCCAGTTTGAAAATGAGGCGAAACCAGCGATGATGGCGAAGCACATACGACAACGACCGCATCAACGCAAACTTCCGCTGAGGGTTTAAATGTCAACCGCGGTGACGCGCGGGGCGAGAACACTGCCGACAGGAGTTTGTTTAGCTCAGTTGACGACGTGTTGTGTGGAGAAGTGACACAGCTGTTAACGCTTTTGTGCAACTCTCGCTCTGCGATTCAGATTTGAACACATCGGAGCATCTTGTTGTCAAACCACAGCCCACGTTTGAATGGAAAATGATCTAGTACACACACACACACACACACACACACGTAATCATCCAATAATGTCAACTGTCACACAAACACACACACACACACACACACACACACACGTGGCCACACACGGATACACACACAATAGTGGCGATCCAATAATGTCAGCTGTCATGTACATAACCACACACGCAGGCATGCCAGTGCGTGCGCACACGCAGTGACGAGTCGTGGGAGCAATCATCTGATAATGTCAACTGTCACACAACGACACACACAATGCATGCACACACACACACACACACACGCACACACACACACACACACAGAGGCGGAACAAAGGAGGGGAGGCTGGTAAACAATGCTCCACAATGCTCTCTGGCAGAGACTTGAGTTTACAAAAGAAAAAGGTTTCCAATCGCTAGACACTCATTCAGTCTACACACACACACACACACACACACACACACACACACACACACACACACAGTGCTGGGGAGAGGGAGAGGGAGAGAGACCTTTACGACATGCACTAGGGGACACACAATGACAGGCAAAGCATTCTTACTCTATTCAGTCATTCAATTGCTCTTTTCTCCCACCCCCCACTGCTCCCTCTCTCCGCTGATCTTTAATGCACTTTAATTTAAACCTCTCTTTTCTTTCTGGAGGTATTTGTTCTCTCCGTCCTCCACTTTCTTCGTTATGAGTGATCTCAGCCACGTATCAGTGAGTTGGTAATATAGGACAGATAGGAGGGATCGAGCTGCACTCGTTGCCCCGGCTCAGTGTGGCACCGCGCGCGCGCACACACACGCACACACACGCACACACACATCACATCACATCACAATAGCCTGGATTCACACAGTGCAGGGACGGCTTGAGATTGAACCAACAGTGATGCAAGCCTCCCGATCCCCTCTGGATGGACAATGAAGGGCTGGTAACAACAACCCTGAGGCTGAAGTTGTATGTGTGAGTGTGTGTGTGCAGAGTTTTTCATTCAAACGCAAAGCTGTACCAAACGATTATCCGATTCGTGTTTTCCCCAAAACCTTTTTTACAAAAGGTTAAATAAAGTTGCACAAATATTTCTATACTGAAAGTATTTTTTATCACCCAACTCTGCGGGTCCTCTCAGTTCTACGAAGCGTTTTAATGTCTTTCAGGCAAATGTTTTGCCAACAAAATCATTTCTAGCAGGTTTAAGTAAAATTGACTAAATTAATGATAAAAAAAAAAGATACCCTGAAACTACCATTATAGAAGCAGCAAAACTCAAGACATCCAAACAAGCTTTTCTTCAAACTAGCATGGACTCAGTTTGCAGTTGGTAGTGAAATGCCTCAGATCCTTAACCTGCTCATTGGACCCCAAACCAGTCACCTTTTAAAGAGCGTTCACTTGTCAAGAGGATGAAGAGTCAGGATTTGTCTGTTGTTCCCCACTTCCTGGTATTTTCCCCCTGGCAATGAAAACGGCTATTGTGAAACGTCACTTAAAGAAAAGCAGCCTGGACCTGCATTCTTTAACGCGTCAGCGATTTCTTTCAGCAAAATCGCTGAAAAACTAGTCTTTCAAACAACTAAGCCATAGCTCAATATTACCCGTGCTTTGCAGAGATTCAATGTACCATCAATGTTCACCAAAGCAACAGTACATGCCTAGTTAACGCTGTACAGTAAATGACCCGAGAGTTGACGTGAATGAGAAGAAAACTTACATTTTAGTGCTTTAAACAAACTAAATGATCTGGTTGCTGTGAGAAAACTCCTAAAAACTAAAAATCTAAGCACGACCCTTTTCCAAAACCATAATTCTACAATCACGCCAGCTTCAGGGACAGGTGTGCAAAGGTGAGAAAGTATGCCAAGATTTGAACTTCTATCTCATTTTTTACACAAGTACTTTTTGTACATACAAGTAACAAGTCCCCTCTAGAAATGCCTTTGAGGAGATACTGTTGTCTCCACGTTCTTAATGCATGCTTGGTTGCATAAAAGGCTACGATAACACAGTTGGATTTGATTGGACATGATTTCTATCTGACTTTCCATGGACTTGATTTAATTCGCAACTGTTGGTGAATGGAGTCTGATGAGTGTGTATTCAGATCCCAGGGGATGACCTTCATCCATTCAGTCTTTTTTCAATTCAGGCATTACCATAGTTCTAATGATTGGACTGCAGAAAAGCAGAAAATACAGAAGTGAATGCAACTTTGGCTCCATTAGGCCCCAGCGTCTGATCAGCCATAGCCTAAATGTCACGGTCAAGGAGACAGGGGACTAGAAGAACGGTAAGACTAAGGAAACAAGGGGACTAGAAGAATGGTATGACTAAGGAAACAAGGGGACTAGAAGAATGGTATGACTAAGGAAACAAGGGGACTAGAAGAATGGTATGACTAAGGAAACAAGGGGACTAGAAGAACGGTAAGACTAAGGAAACAAGGGGACTAGAAGAATGGTATGACTAAGGACACAAGGAGACTAGAAGAACGGTAAGACTAAGGAAACAAGGGGACTAGAAGAATGGTATGACTAAGGAAACAAGGGGACTAGAAGAATGGTATGACTAAGGAAACAAGGGGACTAGAAGAATGGTATGACTAAGGACACAAGGAGACTAGAAGAACGGTATGACTAAGGAAACAAGGGGACTAGAAGAATGGTATGACTAAGGACACAAGGAGACTAGAAGAACGGTAAGACTAAGGAAACAAGGGGACTAGAAGAACGGTAAGACTAAGGAAACAAGGGGACTAGAAGAATGGTATGACTAAGGAAACAAGGGGACTAGAAGAATGGTATGACTAAGGAAACAAGGGGACTAGAAGAATGGTATGACTAAGGAAACAAGGGGACTAGAAGAATGGTATGACTAAGGAAACAAGGGGACTAGAAGAATGGTATGACTAAGGACACAAGGAGACTAGAAGAACGGTAAGACTAAGGAAACAAGGGGACTAGAAGAACGGTAAGACTAAGGAAACAAGGGGACTAGAAGAATGGTATGACTAAGGAAACAAGGGGACTAGAAGAATGGTATGACTAAGGAAACAAGGGGACTAGAAGAATGGTATGACTAAGGACACAAGGAGACTAGAAGAACGGTATGACTAAGGAAACAAGGGGACTAGAAGAATGGTATGACTAAGGAAACAAGGGGACTAGAAGAACGGTATGACTAAGGAAACAAGGGGACTAGAAGAATGGTATGACTGAGGACACAAGGGGACTAGAAGAACGGTATGACTAAGGAAATAAGGGGACTAGAAGAATGGTATGACTAAGGAAACAAGGGGACTAGAAGAACGGGACTTTCTTCATGAATATTCATGATTACAGACACTTTAAAGCATATCCTCTCATGGGTCACCACAGCAGGAGAACCAGCCCATCAACTTCTTTTGAGACATTCTCTTCCTGCTACCGAACCTCAAGTCAGTCAAAGTATATCTACTGTATAACAACAGTTAAGATCAACAAGCAAGCATTAACAAAGGACCAGTTGCTTGTCATTAAATTCCCCTGTCATGTGCAACAAAAACTGATTGCAAGTTATCTACAAAACAAATCCCACGACTGGCAGTTTTAAGGGCCTGGACACACCGGCATTTCAATGGCAAATTATTTTTAGGCAAATTCAATCAATTCCAATGGAAACAGTGCCAAGATCAATGCACGAATAAACAAATAGATGGAAACACATTTTCTTTGCATCAAGTTCAACATTGGTGAACATTGACAGTGCTGAACTATGAGGGAACACAGCCAGAGACTCCAAAACGGAGGAAGCTACAGTTGCTTATTAGCTGTGCGTCACCATCCAACATTGTTGGACTAGATACAAATATTTGGAGATCATTATGAGACAGGAGTCAACAGTAAAATTATCTTGAACAAACTGCATGAACTTGTCCTGTTAGCGGCCGAGCTAAAAGGCCTGCTTTCAGCTAGCGAGCGCTAGCACGGATAGCCTTTATCCCCTCTTTGATAACTTGTTTTTTTACAAAATGCCAGTGGGAAGCAAACGGCTAAGTACTGACAGCATAGAAAGCTCAGAGAGCTATTCTGACTGACAAACGATAGCCTGTTGCCAGCTAGGAAGTGAGTTAGCGAATAACTTGCCAGCGACAGCAGCTAGCCCTGTGAGTAGTCCCTAAGTCACTAAGCTTGTAAAAGCACATACTTCAAGATGTCTTGATACTCTTGTTCTGTTGTGAACTGGGCCTCGAGGGTTCAGCGTGCTTCAAACAAACCGGAAAAATGTTTGAATACTAATTTTGCAAGGCCCAACTTGAAGGCAGGGCACAAATACAATGTACAAAAGGGTTTAACGTCCAAAGCTTGTGGAAAGTAAAGCTTGCGTAAAGACGCCGTGGCCGGTGGTGGCAGCAACCCGTCAATCACAGTAAGCACGTCCCAAAGCATCCCCTGCTTTATGGTCTGTTTGACTCTAAATGGACCATCAGTTACTAAATCAACATCATGCTGTATTGAAGAAGACTTGAAACTCGAGATTGAGACCATAAACTCATGTTTACAATGTTTACTGAGGGAATGAATCAAGAGAGAAGTAGAGTCAATTTCTCATAGACCATACAAGAAGACTTATTTTTACAGTCGCTGGTCAGTAGAGAGAATACAAGTTTCAGACACTTCCGCTTTGTCTTCACTGGGTAGAACCCAGGTTCCGCCTGGACGCAACCCCCTCAATTCTGACATTCCGACGAGCACTTCATTTGAAGCACAGTGGCGCCCTTAAAGTTAGCATCAACTTCTCTCGAGAAGAAATAGTGCCCTATAAATCTGTTGACTGGTCGTTCTGTGAACATTTCAAGCTCCTGTCTGTATTCCTACAAAGAACACCGTGGCGAGTCACATAATGGGAGGCCAGGCAACAGTAGTCGTGAACAGGATCCGACCACAAAGCCAAGCGGGGCGCCCCTTCACCTCTTTGGTGTAACGACAGAAACACAGATACGGTCCGAAAACAAACGGTGAATATTAAATCGGTAAGCACACGCAGCAGCATTCGATTTTTAATTTTCTCTCCTGCTCTCCGTCGGTCGACTCGTGTTTCTAGTTTTCTCCCCACATCAAGGTCACTGCCATGAAAGACACACACACACACACACACACACACACACACACACACACACACACACACACACACACACACACACACACACACACAAGACGAGAGAGGCAGTGAAAGGCTCTTAACAACAATGTGTCGTGGGCTGAATACAGAGCATAGCACAAAACAAAAGCATGAGCGACAGCCAGCTGGCTTGGCACCACTTGGCACGGGACAAGCCTGCTTGTCCTTGGCATGACAATGAAACGCACACACAGACGTAAAGACATACAGATATCCATCCACACCCACCCACACACACACACACACACTTTCTCCCTCTCCTCTCAGGTAGAAAAAGAAAAACATAGCCACAGAGAAGCAACGACACTTAAAACAAAGTTCGGTTCATCGGATCCCAGTGAGAAGCGTCGGTGCCACAGAAACACAAGC
This sequence comes from Pholis gunnellus, assembly GCF_910591455.1. NCBI lineage: Eukaryota > Metazoa > Chordata > Actinopteri > Perciformes > Pholidae > Pholis > Pholis gunnellus. Next base: position 19,652,795 of record NC_136541.1, on the reverse strand, counting down.
GGATCTTATTTTCATGTTGGAAACATGAGTGGGGAAAAGAAACACAGAGGAGCTTGAACGGCACTCAGCCGGCTGCTTTGGAGGGGAGCCGTACGTAATATTTGGGGCAAGCTTATACCTTCAAGTGGAGCGCCAGGTAGTAAGTTTTTATGGGCTCAGAAAAGTGATTGGAACTCGTTCAAGCCTCATGAAGGATAAACACCGCTCGGTGATACAAACCATGGCAAGCAGTCATGTGACGGATCCTTGAGCCACGTGGTTCCCTAAGAAATTGGTTTCAGAAGGTCGACGTGAAACCATTCTTTCATGCAACGCTCATCAGTTGGTAGCGTTTACAAAAACATGTGTCCACAGCAGTGTGTTCATATTTTTGAAATGTAGGCTACTTAACAGCATGGCATTTCAAGACTTGGATCAATGAGATGTAACCAGCATACTGTACATCCTGACTTACATATCTCCCGCAACTGCCACCCATTGAGAAGCCAGGTAAAGCATTATCGAGGGTGTTTGTTCATGAACAAAAGGACATTGTTTCGGTGTGATCGCCGTCTGATTAAAACGGTTGGCCACACGGATCAGATGCCAAGGAGCAATGGACAATCAAGTGTGACTGCACACAAGAGTTGTTCCGATACCAGTGTCGGAAATGCCCCTGATACAGCCTAACATGCTGGATTGGGGCGAGTTAGTTAACGTTAGCAGCTAGCGGGCCGGTGGGCAGCACGGTCCTGCTTGGCTAAATAACAGAGCTAACGGAGCTAACGGCTAATGTTAAAGGGAGGTTGCATTGACGCTCTATTTAGGAACTGTATTTGGGAAAGGCATATTATAATGTTATGATGTGTTCAAATGTAATCTTCGGAGATTTTGTTTTTGGCATAGGGAATTAAGCTAACTAAGGCTAAAATTAAAGTCAAAGTGTTATTAAGCCTGAAAAATATGAACCAATTCTTCCTCCTTCATTCCAAAAGCTGTTAAAGAACAAGAAGGGGGGAGTTTGACCATAGGCCACACAGCTGGTGCAATGATCCTGCACACACAAGGTAAAGAACGGCGCCTGCCCTGTTTTGCACTAGGCCCTGAATACCGTGATTGTCTACATGGCTTACAGAACAGTGGCCAGCGTACGGTTCCGGTAAGCAAACATCTCAACGCTTGTCCCAGTGACTCATTCAATGTACTATACACCGCTTAATCATCAGCCGGCAAGCTCAGTGTGTAAGAGTTAGACTGAAGTAGTGAAGCTTACACAGTAACCACGGTGTTGCTAAATCTCCGTTTCACTCTGGTTTGTCTACAGCTTTTTACATCTGTAATTAATATGAGTCACTGTGATGGGGGGGTATGGGCGAGCCTGGCCATTCACTAGCCGCCTTTGTGAAACATAGTCTATATCTTAAGGCCGAATGCGGCTTGCCCTGAATCCCCGCCGCCCCACCTTCTAATTCTAAGCTGTTGAGACATTACTGCCAGCAGGAGAATAGAGACATGACTAATGGACCAGGAGTTAAATCTTCACATCCAGTTACAACGTGTCAACTCAAAAAGCATGCGGTGCGGCTTAGCGATGCTGCAATACGGCTGAGAGCGGAAAAAACGTTTGAAGGATTTTATAGGACGGGGGGGGGGGGGGGAGATGGGGTCTTGGGGTTTGCTTTTTTTCTGCAGGTTGGGGGGGGGGACGTGTTGAATGTGTGGGAAGAGATGAAATGAGACTACTGTGTGTACATAAAGGAGAACACAGACGGAGAGGAGGCCGGTCTGAAAAGAAACTGGAGATACAAAAAAAAGAAAAGAAAAGCGAGAGTAAGTGAGAAGGAAAGAAAGAGAGCGAGGGCCTCCTTACTCAGCAGGAGCTGTCTGCCAAGGCAGGAGTCAGGCAAGGGGCGAGTGTGTGTGTGTGTGTGTGTGTGTGTGTGTGTGTGTGTGTGTGTGTGTGTGTGTGTGTGCGCAACGTAGGGGAGATAGTGGCCACGTGCCAAATACAATGACCCGCAAAGCTGGCAGGGCACCGGGTGGCTCTGTGTGTGTGTGTGTGTGTGTGTGTGTGTGTGTGTGTGTGTGTGTGTGTGTGTGTGTGTGTGTGTGTGTGTGTGTGTGTGTGTGTGTGTGTGTGTGTGTGTGTGTGTGCATAGGAATGTGTGCATGCTTGCATTCCTGGGACGCATGCCGCCGGTTTCTAAACAGTAACAGCGAGGGGAGGCAACAGGACTCCGTCTCAACAGAGGGAGGACGAGAAGGGAGGAGCGACGGAGAGCGAAGCGAATATTTAAAGAAATGTTAAGTTATCGTTCTCTAATCGCCGGGTTGCTCGCGATGGTTGCGCCAGTGCCTTGCACGGTAGCTTACTGCCATTACTAGGGATGGGTATTTTATCAATACTAGTACTGTTATCGATACTGCATCATCGGCTCTGTTCCTTATCAATACTCTTATTGGTTCTTTTTGATGATTTCTTTCCAAAAGTTCCAAAAATCTTTAAAATCCATTCTCAGCTAAACAATTAGCTAAGTGATTAGCTTTCATTCATTAGCCTATTCTTATTAGCGAGCCCCTTATGGCATCGCTAATGTCACGTGGTTGGATGGCCGCTCGACAAACGAAACTGTTCATGTTCTGCGTGTTTGCCAAATGTTTTGGCAGATTGCTGCTATTACCTCCCTCACTTGTGAAGGTTTTATTGCATTTATGACAAAGAGAGTCCTCAGCATCTACTCGAGTAAAATGTAATCACACTTTAAACATTTTTCTTCTCTCTGCCATCATGTGTGTCTCACGCTGTAATAGCTGTGTGTGTGTGTGTGGGTTTCTATGCATAAGAGTGTTCCTGAATATCTTAGTTGGAACAACTTGGTCCCATCTGGCAAGGACACAAACACACACACACACAATCAAAGTCTCTCACACACACACACACACACACACACACACACACACACACACACACAGCTATTGTCTGCAGGAGGAGAAGGAGGGTTAAAGGGTGGGTCCCCCCCCCCTCCCCTCTGACTCCTGGATGCTCAGAGCACTAATCCTGTTATCTCCATCCCAATAAGAAATGAATGAATGAATGAATGGAGTTTGGGAAGACGGTGCGACAGAGCTCCCATGCTCTGGGAGGATTCTCCATACGTAGGTATGCGGTTTCCTCTGCTCATTTCAAAAGAGGACGCATGTCCTTGTGAACGCTGTGACGGGGACAAACTATAAACACTATTATAGGTCTCTCTGGATAAGAGCATCAACTAAATGCTACATGTAATGTAATGTATAGTGATGCGGAGGGTAAATCTGTGGAACAGATGCTTCCCCCCCCCCCCCCCCCCCCCAGGGGGCCATTAAAGTTTCACCCCTTCAGACTCCCAGAGGAAATGATGGAGAGAATGTAGAAAGGCAAAAGTCCTCAGAGAACTAGTCTCTGAGAGCAAAAGAAATATATGGATTTTGTGTCGATCAATATCCTGTTTTAGTTTCAATCTTTTATCGTTTCATTGAAAATAAAGCTACTGGTGGGAGGGACTGGCCACCCTAACCAGATCAAGCTAATACAAGATATATTAATGCTGCTGCAGTCTCAGCAAAAACAGCACAGTGTCGTCTGCAAAAAACTTGAGTCTAAAATACATGCAAGCACACATGGCAGGTGTGATACCCTGCAGCTTTACTGTTGACTCAGAGCATTTCAAACAGCCGAGTGGCGTCAATGTGTCTGAAAAGCCTTCAAACTGGTATTCCGGGTGCACTTTGTTACAGCCCACACCGATGCTGCGGGTCTTTATTTGTTGGCAACTCAAAGCCTCGTTTGAGTGAGATTCTGTCCATTTAGATTGGGAGCTGGAGGACTGGGTGAGGTTTGAATTCAAAACACGGAGATGTGCATTGTAATGTTAAAGACACACTAACCCCTTCACGCCATCAGAACCGGATACACAAGTGCACACTTCTACATGGAGGCTGAGAAATATACACAAACACACAAATAACAGGGCTTTCATGCTTATCAACTGTTCACAGAGAAGAATCAAAAGAGAGTAAAGATGGTAGTGAGAGTGAGCTTTTCACGAGCACTGCAGATATTAAAAGGATTTGATGATGGGGGGGGATTCTTTTCCTTTCTTGTACAATCATCAAAGAGGGGGCACACACACACACACACACACACACACACACACACACGCACACAGTGACTGACCAGACTTCAGAGTGTGTTCATACCACTGCATGAATGAAAACACCTTTCCTTTGACACCAAAAATAGCCTGGCCTCGCTTTAAACCCACAGGGCACAGAAACGTCTGATCATAATACATACTCTGTGTGTGTGTGTGTGTGTGTGTGTGTGTGTGTGTGTGTGTGTGTGTGTGTGTGTGTGTGTGTGTGTGTGTGTGCATGTGTAATATGCAGCTCAAATATCTTCTGTTGTATTTTCTTCACAGAAAAAAGCCCATTGACTGTGTTTCTATGATAGGAAGTCAATGCAGTGATCATTAGCTAGGAATGAAGTAGCACACAACGATGGACCAAGAGAGATACAAAGAAAGGCTCTAAGTTTTCAAGCTCGGGGGTTAGGCAGGTTCATGGAGTGTGTGTGAGTGTGTGTGTGTGTGTGTGACAGATTCAGACACTGAGATCTTACAGTTGCTTTCTAGTGACACAAACCCTGCCTCTCTCTGCTTTGAACTCAATAGAAATGTCACAGCAGCCTGTCCTTGCGCGCACAAACACACACACACACACGCGCTATTAATGACAAAAGAAGAGGTCCTTTCTGTGTGAGGACCTGAGGGAGAAGAGACAGACGAATGAGGGGGAACTCCCCCTGAAGTTAGCAGACAGCCATGACACAATACTGTGGGGAGAGGGAGACAAAGACAGACTGAAGCCCAAAGGGAGAAAAGAAAATATCAACATCTGATCCATGGCTTTTATCGTCCTGGATGGCCTTCTGCACGCCTTAGCTACAACGAGATTACTCTGATTAAGATCAAGTTTGATTTAAGAATTAAAAAGTCATCGCAGTAACCCGATTTTTCAGCTTCTGCGCACTTCCAAAAAGACATTTTAGCCTGAATCAACGGTTTGCGCGGCAGCTGGATTCTCACGATACCACGAGAACACCTGAGAGATCCATCTCGTCAGGCTTCAAGTCATGAGTTGTGTCCGGTAAAGCCAGTCCCCGGACCAATCGGCGTCCTGTGAGGAGCTGCTGGCAGCTAGGGGCGTGTCTTAGCCGGAAGCCAAACGACACGGCGATGCTGCAGTAGCATCAGTCATATCACAACTGCAGAGCATTTGATTGACGGATGATTCGCCCCAATCATATGACAAGTATTTTCTCTGAAAGTGCCCTTTACAGTTTCCAATGACGGCATCTCAGTTGGTTCTGTGGCGGGTCAGGTCGGTGGTTACATCGACTATCAGAGTTGCCGTTTTTCAGCACATTGATGAATGCAATGGTGGTAATTAGTGAGCAAACATCTAGGTGTGCTAATCAGGTTATGTTAATGCTGATCATGAGATTAAGAAACTAATCCGACCAAGGCCTTTGCATAACAATGTCCACAATCAAAGAGTGTTAGCTTAATCTGATTCAATTCAAATCATTAAAGGAAAACTACAAGTGTTGAATTTAGGCTTTTTTGTGGAGCAGGAAAGGTTTGAACACTCACACATACAAGCAGCCAAGACTCCAAATGAATCAGACCGGTGTTTTAAATGGGATGATGTCAGCCTTCGCCCTAAAGTTCAGCCCGGATGGCCAGGAGGGCCTCACCTTTACAGGAATCATCTCTGTGTGTTGTTGCCATGGGAGGTTGAGCTTCCCATAATAATAAAGTAACAGGTTTTCACTGAGTGCCAGCAGCATTTTAGAGCCGGCCCTGGCAAGCCTTTTTTTGGGGGTGTTTTGAAAAAAAAAGAAAAAAAAAAGACTCTTTCCTGGCTTCATGTTATAATATCAAAAGCATTCTTCAGCCGTCTCCTCACCAGCTACCGTTGTGTCGCCCGTCTATTGAGCCGGCTCAATCGGTCACCTGGCAACACACTAAAAACGAGTGCCCGGTTTCACCTCGGAGAGATTCAATACGCCGAGTCGGACTACCTAAGGTTCTCCTAACTAGCATGCATGGCAACCCCCGTTTCAGAACGCCACAGTGGCACGCTTTTATTTTTGTTGTAGGTTTGTTGATTCTCATAAACCGTAAAACAATAAAATAAAATGAGCTTTGAGGCGGACAAGCTAGGACGTTTAGACTGGAACTACTTTGGTAGGGAGCAGGAAAAGAAAGAAAAGAGCAGGAAGTGAACAATTGAGGAGGGTCTGGTCATAGGCTTTTCCCACCGTGACACACACACACACACACACACACACACACACACACACACACACACACACACACACACACACACACACACACACACACACACACACACACACACACACACACACACACACACACACACACACACAGATCCCCAGGCCTCAGTAACCACTGACTTCTAACTGAAATGGGCTTTGTAAGTTAAAAGGTGTGCCAGGCTCGGCTTTAGACCCCTCTGCAACAAAAGCAGTGGTTAAAAAGCATGGGAACCCCCTTAGGGATGTAGGCCAGGGTCCGTCAGTGTGTGCGTGTGTGTGCATGGGAACAGTATTGAGTCTGTATCACATCCACAGAGCAGTGTGTGTGTGTGTGTGTGTGTGTGTGTGTGTGTGTGTGTGTGTGTGTGTGTGTGTGTGTGAGCTGGGTGTAGGAGCTGATATCTGGATTGCGTGGCAGCCACGGCGAAGCAGCTCAAAGTCTGTGGATGTGAACAGGCATCAGTTACTGCGTGTGTGTGTGTGTGTGTGTGTGTGTGTGTGTGTGTGTGTGTGTGTGTGTGTGTGTGTGTGCGCGTGCGCGTGTAGGGGGGGGTCCTGATACCGATGGTTTTAACACTGCTTTCCTAACTTGTAAAACAAAGTAATAATAACAATAACGAAATAATAATGAATAAATAAATTTGCACGGCCAAAAAGAAAAGAACAGAAAAGAGCACTCAAATACTGCCGTAGTCAAAGCAGCCTCTCTCCTCAAAAGAGTCAAAGGGCAAAGCAGCCGGACTCAACTCTGATTTCATAACTTCTTTCACCAAAAAGCCCGTCAGCTGCAGAGCAGCGGGGTCAGGTCGGCGAAATGCGATCTGTGCGGCCCCGAGAGACGCTCCGACCGCAAAGAGCCCGGTGCTGAAAACACGGTTGCTCTGTGGCTCCACATTATTCAGCCAGATGGACTATTCTCCCCGAAACACCTTTTAATGCATCTACGAGGAGGTTCACTCAGTTCAAAATGATTCACTCGCTTTCCTGAACTTATTCCCAGATCCTAACCTTTTGACCATAAGAAACCAACAAACAGTGGGGATGAAGGCATCTTTTTCTCGCACAGGCTCTTTCCTGTTGAGCCCCGATGGACAGAGGCAGGGGAGGAGGGAGGAGGGAGGGGAGGAGGAAGGGGAGGAGAGAGAGAGGGGAGGGGATGAGAGAGAGGGAGGGAAGGAGAGAGGAGGGAGGGAAGGAGAGAGAGGGGGATAACACGGAGGCCACGTCAAGGGTAAGTAGCAGCTCCAGGACAGAGAGAGGAGACAGAGACTCCAATCAGAGAGAATTATCCTGACGAAGCCCTCTTCAATCACACAGCCCCCCCCCTTCACCCCCGCTACATCCACCTCAATGCTTCTCTCTCATCCGTCTACTTCTTGTTCACTCTGGATGAAGAGAAGATTAAAAAGGTCCCGTTAGACACTCATTTCGTTGTAAAAAAGGACAACATGCATAATGCAGCTCCAACTGGCCTGAAGTCAGCTCATTTGTTGCCATCGGACCAGCTCCTTGTAATCAATATGAATACGGATACACCGGCAAATGCACGAAACGTTATTTCACTTTTTATTCTTTTAAGTCACTCAACGAAACCAGTAACATTAAGACAAATAAAAAGACCTAATTAAGTTTTTTTTCGTATTTTAGCACGCGTCTGCAAAGTGCAGCAAAATAAACATTTTAATAATTTAAATAAAAATGTCCTAGTAATCACATAAAGGGGATTAAAAAGGAGAAAGAAAAAAAGCTGTGCAGCACATCCACGTTGGACAGATCTAACCAACCAATAGGACGAAAGGACAGTTCGGCCGTCCACCAATCAGCCGAGAAGAGGAGGAGGAGAAACTGGAGAATATGAAAGTGCCTTTTTGGTGTTAGAAGTAGATGAGATAAGATACCATTTAATTGCTTCTTTCATAAAGCACAGCCCATCGTTACAGCAGTGGTGTTTCATCCCACTGATAACTCACACTTTGAACACTGATTTTCACACACACACACACACACACACACACACACACACACACACACACACACACACAGTATACATGTAGACACGCACAGATTTCATTTCTGCTGCCATAGCAGAAAAAGTGCTTAGCGCGCCACATGCTCCCTTTTTTCAGGCAACATTTAACTAGGTGAAAATTAGACTTTAAAATCAAAAAAGGTGGAGACACACAGATCACGCGGCTTTGTTCCTGTGTGTTTTTTCGAGTGTGGTAGAGAGAGAGGAGCAGAGTGTCGCAGAAGGGGGAAAGAGAATTCTAAGATAAGACGTCGGATCGTTTTCCAGCATTCAACCATGACCGAGAGGAACACCGAATACAAACAAATCAACACAAATAAACGTGTGAAGAAGAACTTAAACTTGACGTTCACTTTGAAGAAACAATGGGTTTTCACACTCTTTTCAGCATTTCTGTACAGACACACTGGCGCGACATAAAACACACACACACTACAATGGTCATGTGGTGTGAGGCAGTAGGAGAGGCACCTAATCCTGTTACAGCATGACGTCTACTAGAAGCCCTGTGTTCACTGATGTATGCCCACGCTGGACACGGACACACACACACACACACACACACACACACACACACACACACACACACACACACACACACACACACACACACACACACACACACACACACACACACACACACACACACACAAAGAGGAAATAATTCACATCCTTAAAGTGGACATTTAGTAACCTATTATGTGCTTCCAGTGATAGACAGTTTACCGGCCTCGTCCTAACTGACAGTTTAAGTGGTTTGGGTTCAAACGTCTTGAGGCCATCGTACTGCGATTGTGTCTGTCTCCTAATGTGTGTGTGTGCCGCTCTGCTCAGTGTACGGTAGAGTCCAGGACCTGGACTTTTGGCAAAGGCACTTTCAATTACAGGAAGAAATCGTTCCTCGCCAATGGCCGTGGTTACACTCGTCTTCTCATTTGGGACTTTTGTCTTCCGATCTTGCAACGACGCATTAACTGTCCAGTCTGCACGCTCGAAGGTCGATGCCGCATGCCGAGGTGTCCTGGCTCGCGCCGAGAATGGGAACTCGGTGAGGTGTGGCCCAGCATGTGGACACAACCCGGACAATTTATGAGCGCTGCAGAGAACAGCCAAAGACTTGCCGTTTAAGCTGCCGCTGACGAAAAACCCAACATTTTCCTGATCAAATAAAAGCTTTTACATACCAAAATAACCGGGGAGCTTGCAGAAGATCGTATGGGATCTTTGTTAGCGGCTACTTTTCAATTAAAACAAGTCTACTAACACTGCAGGGAGCAGGAGTAAGCAGCAAAAGTAATCGCAGACTGATGAAATGCCTGCGAATCAGAGCAGCAGTTTCACAGCTGCTCCTCTGACCATGAAATATATCCGACCACTTTCTGATCAAGCGGCATGCATTAAAGCCTGGACACACATATGTGGGTACGCAACTATAACATTGCAATATTCAGTACTTTCTTCTATTAAAGACCTCATGTTATATAAGTAAAATTGACCATTTGGGTATTTAAAAAGAAATAAAAAAAATAAATCCACCGCGTCTGTCTCCATCTTTGTTTGGGTGGAAGGAGGGGAGCGAGGAGGCTGGTCGGGGGTGAGGAGGGTGTGTGAACAGACGAGGCAGAAAAAGGGCACCGAATGAGGGGGGGGGGGGGGGGGGGGGGTACATTTGTGTGTGCGTGTGCATGCGTGTTAGAAGGTGAGAGGTCCTGACCAGACTGATCCTCACGGCTGTTGACCACATTAATCATGTCGCATAGAGCGGAGCTGTGTGTGTGTGGTGGGAGCTTGTCCTCACATGTCCCCTATACGTGTGTGTGCGGGTGTGCGTGTAGCTGCACTTGACTGCTCCTATCAATTCAATTTCATTCCTCCCTCTGCTCCTCTATTTTCTCAGGGCATCCCCATCCCCCACCATGGAGCTCAGTAGTCTCCCTCCCTCTCTCTCTCTCTCTCTCTCTCTCTCTCTCTTTCCTGTGTGTGATGGACTGCTGAGAGCCTAATGAGGTTCCTCCCACCCCGTTGGCTTTTTTGTGACTGCAGAGTGTGCGTGTCTGTGTGTGTGTGTGTGTGTATAGGGGAGAGCCAGAGGTGACAGGTGGATTATATACTTGTACATTTGCTGTTTAGCTCTCCTCTTCCTCACGTCCCCCCCCCTTTCCATCCATCCCTCCTTCCTTGACTCTCTCCTCCTCCTCCTCCTCCTCCTCCTCCTCCTCCCTCCTCCTCCTCCTCCTCCTCCTCCTCCTCCTCCTCCTCCTCCTCCTCCTCCTCCTCCTCCTCCTCCTCCTCCTCCTCCTCCTCCTCCTCCTCCTCCTCCGGTGAGACTGCAGCCTAATGGGCCATGGAAGGCTTTCCTCCAAAGAAACCCACACGGAGTGCTGTTATTAGCAGGCGGGGAGATAAAGAGGAGAGGGAGGCGGGCGGACAGGCGGAGAAAAGTAGAAGGTGGAAATTGTGAGGAATACAGCAAAATGATGTATGAAGGTAAAAAAATAAAATTCCCATTAACGCATGCGTTGAACTAACAAAGTGTTGAGGAGGCATCTTCCATCCTTACGTTTACGTTAAAGCCCCACCAAATGTGAAGCGTGTGTTCCTGCGTATGTGAATATTCACTCACACAGTGCAAAGAGGTCGGACAGGTGCAGGAAATGCAAGAGTTGAGCTTGAGGTTCTTTTGAGGGAAGCTAAACGTTAGCATACCCAAACTGGTAGCAACAATGCTTCACTTCGACACGAAAAAACAAAACACAGAATCAACCTTAACTAGCTAGTGGGATTATCAGCAGACTTTTGGATACTAAAACGGAGAGATAATAAGAGTGAATATTGAACTTAATTGTGGTAAGACACGCCTCCAAATCAACGATAATGATGCTACGTGAATGGTGCTACTGCAGGTGTAAGCTAGCAAGTGTTTGCTAGCGTGTTAGCCATGAAAGAGCTCAACGCTAAGGGCTTAAAGCAGCTGCCAGGCTGCTAACCAGGCCTCAGCTTTTCATTGCCGAAACTGAAAACATGGTTGCCATTTTTAGTCAATTTTTACTTTAAATAATTAAGATTCTTATAAGTCAGCTTAGTAATGACAATGTGACATAAAAAGACCAAAATCTTAATTACACATAACATAATTCTTTGTGTTTTATCTGAATTTATTTGAATCTCAAGTGTCTTCAGGTATCAGTTGCTGGTATACTCGACAGCAGTGGTGCAGCCGTTATGTCATGTTATTCACACATCAGGTTGCTGGTTGTTTGTTCATCTGCTCTCTCTCCCTTTCAAACGATGCTTTTTCTGGAACCTTTGTTCCGACTCCCACCACATCCGTCCGTTGGCACCTCTGGCATTGAAGCCTTGGATTGTGGTTTAAAAAGTGATTTCTCAGACATGGTTGCCAGTAGCAACCGGTACCATCGATCCCTGCATAAGAACTGTTTTGAGGCCTATATTGCCTGTTAGCAGCTTCTGCTGGTAGCTGTTTTTTGTCTGCGTATTTAAAACCGTTATACGAGTCAGCAGGTGGCCTACACTTAGTTTGGCCCTTTGGCTCTCTGTGATCAGCTGATCTTTGATCGCGGTTTAGTTGGCGCATTAGTACTTTCATGAGTACGATCGGGATTACACGAAAGCAGTACTAATCAAGTTGTTTAATTGTATCATCATTATAATTTCATCTTAAAGGTTTGGAAGGTGCTTGCAGCTGTATGTAAACAGGCAGATGAAATAGAGTGGCTCTGACTACGTTCACAAAGGAACATGGGAGTGGAGGAGTGGGGTGCTGGTCATATTTCAGATTCACGCGGCGCACGACTCGGAATAATTCCGCCACACAGGAGGCCCCCGGCCCATTTGCTAATGCACACTGACAGTCTGAATCACCATAATAGGGGGACTTGGTCTCTAAGTGATATAATTATTCGTAGCTTTGGCGGTAAGTGCTTCCTTTAAAAACCTTATCCACACATTTGGGGAGAGAAGGAGCGTGAGGAGAAAGAAGCGATGACCAGGGAGAGACAAAACCTTAGCTATCAGAAAAGATCAAATCGCTTGAAAAAAAGAAGAATGAAGAGGGGTCAGTGCTGATGAATCTATCTGAGGAACGGAAAAGAAGTGTGAAGATTTTTTTCTGTAAGCCATGACGACGCCTAGCGAACATAAAAAGACGCGCGGCGTGGTTGTCGACTCCCATTTCCTCCCATCAAAGTCAGACAGATGTATGGAAATAGTTTCTAATCCTACAATAATGGATGTCTCATACACAATGGTCTCTGTGGGCCCATGTCCGCCTTGTTGGCAGTAATAGCGCTGTTGTGGGGGGGGTGGCTCTCTGAGTGCTGCAGAGATCGGGTAAGAACATAGGAGACAGGTGCTCGCTGCGATACACAACTACGTGTGGATTAAAGATAGAAAAAAGGTGTGATGACCATCTGTGCGCCTGATATCTATAATCCACAACCGCCCACCTCAAGTGGAGATGGGCGGCACGATAAAAGCACACAATTCCCCTTGTTCAAAGGTGAGACGGAAAGCATCGGCACACGGACCGGCGGACGCAAAAGCAAGGGCATTATGGGAACGTCGAGAGAGTGCCGTGCTCAAAATGCAGCACATGTGTAACTCAAAAAAATATATAAATCACTTCACTTAAAAGATTCTTTCACGTTGGGTGCGTTTCGTGTAGGTTCTTTTTCCCAAAAGTTAGATCGTCTCTTGTCCCGTGTTCTCTTTAGCCTGTCAACAAACTCCACATTGGAAAGTAGCAATTTAATAGAACTGAATACAAAAAAGTTAATTTAAAAAGAAAAGAGAGAGAAATTAGGGCTTTAACTAAATTACAAAAAAAACTAGAAACTTTAGTTGAAAAGTTTTTGTTAGCTGGCCCCATATGCTCCCCTCCATCCAAAAAGCTGCAAACTTGCTCCACAGGTCATACCACCTTATGTAAAAATGAAATAAAAATACAAAAATGCCCAACTATCCCTTTAAGCTTTTCTGGAATCTTCCAAAATTGCAAGCAGCAAAACATAAAGAAGACAGACGCACATCCAGACGCCTTGAACGAGAGTTCTGCTTGAATGCGTTCCATCCAACCATCAAGTAATCAACAGCAGGAGATGAAGAGAGTAATGCTGCTTATGTCCCTCCCCCACTTCAACAAGAACGGTTCGGGTCAATAACACTGGAAGTTTGAATTTGGAGGTAAAAAAAGTACTGTGACACAACTTCTTTGTCTTTCATGTAGTCCAAATAAAGTAAAAATCCACGCGAACAATCACATCCTCCGCATAGGAGGTCCACCCCACCCCCCAGAGATTTACCTTTCTGTTATTTTTTAACAATGTGAACTGTCACTGCTTTTCCTCCCTCACCTAAATCACCCTGGATTTCCCTGTCTTGTTGAAGCCACAGCGGAATGAGTTATGAGATGAAATTACCCCCCCCCCCCCCCCATTATAGAATTCAGGATCACGAGACAGAGTGGTTGGGGTCTGTTTTGCATTTCAAATACTCCCTATATCCCCCTCCATGTCTGTCCATTTCCCTCCGACATTTGTTAGGCAATTACAACCAAACGAGGACATAATAGTCCGGCCTGCCAGCCTCGGCCTTCTCTTTCATGTCCAGCCTCTCTTTCCGAGATGTGGACAGGGGCCAAATGTGTACACACACACACACACACACACACACACACACACACACACACACACACACACACACACACACACACACACACACACACACACACACACACACACACACACACACACACACACACACACACACACACACACACTAAAAAGACAGGTGTCGAACAGTGCAATACCTGAATGCGGCAGGCTGTCAGCTTCAAACGTGAAAAAGGACATGGCCACCATTGACCTGGGCTGATAATTGCACACCCACCACCCAAGGTAAAAGCACTGAAGGTGGAGGGAAACGCACATGGGACTGGGAGGGCGTGAAAACAGGACAGGAGTGGTAAAAAACCTGTTTGCTCTGTGTGTGTTTTTTTTTTTTTATCTCATCACATGCGCAGACACACACACAGCCTCCATATACACACATGTTGTGCTGACAACTGTTATGACAGGAGCTGTTGTTGAGGGACGAGTGGCTGAGCAAACAGTACTGATGGTGAAGAATGCCTTTTTCTTCTTCTTTTTTTTAGCGCTTGCAAACTGCAAACAAGTCCGGAGTCGAAATGAAATAGCTGAAAAATCTCTGCAAAAAAAAATGTGGCTGAAATACCCGAGGGCCAGGTTTACACAGAGAGCACGCAGGAAAAACACAATGCTGGAAATACAGCGAGGAAAGAGGCGGGATTCATTTCACAGGAGTGGGTGCTGCACTGAAGTAACACTTCCATTTAAAAAGCTTCTTTGGCTTTAAAGTAACAATCTAGCTAGTTTTTACATTAATTCAATGGTGAGTTGAATTAGTTTCAATAACACAGCGTTGATAATATCCATACCCAGTTAATGAAACCTTTCCCATCTCTGCAAATGGTCAAATGTCCCAGGAGACATTTTTCTTTTGCAAGGACGTAATGCCATCTACATCAAAAGAGCAGAGAATAAGCTTCCAAAAAACAGAGATTGCAATTTTCTTGGTTGATTCTGTTATAGTCAGATTTTCTTTCTAAGAACGAAAAATGACAGCAAGGTTATAACTTATAGGTAACTTTTCTATTTGTATTACCGTCCTGAAAAATAATTACAGAAATTCGACATTTCTGTAAGTTTCTATTTGCATAACAATACACCACTGAAATGATTGAGGAATAAATAATTGTATTTTTATTTAAATACGTGCTTTTATTAGAAAAAACATTGTGGCACTAGTTTAATTACGTCTTATGTAGCTGCTAAGAAGTAGGGCAAACAACTGGATTTATTCTAGTTTCTCACCAAACTTTGAACACATCATGACGGCTTTATAATTATTATAAACCTTTGCCCCAATAATTGTTTTTTACTGAATTGAGCTTGAAAGAACCATAATGTAAGTCAATGCAACCTCCGTTAACGGTGCAGCTCCTTGCTGTCAGTGGACGAGCCGGTCACTGCGATCACTCTGAGCAGTACGCATAGGGAACTATGGTCTCAGTCTCTAGTTTCAAGTCTTCTTCAACACAGCATGATGTTCATTTAGTAAATGATGGTCCTTTTAGAGTAAAATAGACCATAAAGCAGAGGATGCTTTGGGGCGGGCTTATTGTGAATAACAGGTTGCTGCGCGAACCGGACCGTATACAGCTTCTTTACGTCACTCCTCCACAATCCAAACATGATAACTTCTGTTCATTGGTTGCAAAAAAACAACAACATGGTGAAGGCCGTAATCAAAGATGGCGACGGCAAAATCGCTGGACGGCAAAACCACTCAGTCCACAAACCACTACGTCTAGTCTATGGTTATTCAAACGGGGACAACAGTGAACACTTTTCCTCTAAAGTAATCACGGTGTTGCGATCTGTCTATACACACACACACACACACACACACACACACACACACACACACACACACACACACACACACACACACACACACACGAACAATTGTGTGAACATAAAAAACGGCTTTCTTTCTCACCTCCACATACCTAACCGATCTCTGTTTGCTGCTTCAAACCCTCTTTTTTGTTGTTGTTACTTGATGGAAGGAAGTCCTAAAACGACAACCTCCGAGTAATATTTTAGATAATCAGCTTTCGTGCGCTCTCGTTCTCACGCACACGCGTGCGTACAGGCGCCTCTTCCTTTGATGAATACGAAAACAGAGCGTCGTCCTAATGGCCTCATCTTTCACGAGCCTCTCCGAGAGCTAATAAGAGTGCGGGGACGAGTTGTTTTACCAGTTTCTCTCTTTTCGAGTGTGGCGGGCACGGAATTAATTACACTGATTAAATGTTGTCTGTCTGCGTTGTGTGCCGAGGAAGGGCTGAAGACAGCCTGTGTGTGTGTGTGTGCTTAAGTGGCTTAAGTCGTGGTACAGAATGGGCTCTGCTGTGAATATGCAATGATAAATAGATATACAAGAAGAAATGCACTTAAGGAGAAAGAAAATAAAGAAAAGATTTGCTTTTGCAAATTAATGTCCCAGCATCCAACTACAATTACCACGGCTGTGAAGGTTAAAGCACTTTCAAGTTGAAAATGTTCCATTGCTTTAAATGAATATAATGATGAGCATTTAAAGAATGTAAATCAAAGTTTCAAAGGGCTTTACCACGAAAGCAGCCAGACATAAGAATCCAATTACACTGATGTACATTAATAGGATCGTAGATAACGTAAAACAGGCACAAAAAACACAAGTAAAAGTAAGAAAATGTGTGTTTATAAATTGTGACTTGAAACAAAATTAAAGCTGCAAACAGCAAAAAAAATTATTAAAATGCCCGATATGGAAAAGTACGCTACATTATAGTATTATGAGTAAATACTATGCATTCTCACACAAAGTTCGAAATAATGTTAATGATTTCTTTTTTTTTTTTTAAATCAGAGTATCTTTACACACAGAATTCAAATGCACAGAGTCTGATGCATTGTATTATTATGTTTCTTGCAAAAATGTGCAATACAAGACAACCTGACACTGTTAAAATGACGAACATTAGCAAGAAGCTATCGATTAGCTGCCTAGAGGGCAATGACTACAGTATGATGCTTCGTAACGTTAAATCCTTTGTTTTTGTGATCAACCCGATTCCCCGCGGTTCTGTGACCACACCTGCCACAGTCTCTTTGAATTCTCTGTATTATTTACTTTTGATTGTCGTAAAATGCTTTTGTGAAGACAATCAGCTTATTAGAGGCCATTTTGGATGATGACGTTTGCATGCATGTTGGCTCCGAGTGATCAAACAACTCACATGAGAAAAAACGCAAAAAAATCCAAACTCTTCCGAAAAACAATGACAGACACAAGTTCCGGAGTCGTCGTGTAAACGGGATTCACACAACGTGAGGTCGTATCTACTTTTTAAACGTACGAAAATATACGTACTGGGTGTGCAAGGGTCTATAGTTTCCAGTCTATAGACTGGACCGAAGAGCCAACAATGAAGACAACCAGTCAAATCTTCCGACACATACAGTACATGTATTACTTCCTCCAGAATACACATATCTACAGCTTACAGTCAGTACAGGGTTCCTCTGTGACGTTACACAGAGGAAATGAGAGCCAACATCCCGACGGCGTCAGTGTTGCTGTCGACCGTCTGACCTCGCCCTCGCTCAACGGAGTCATGACAGACTCTTTCCAGCTTTCCCAACCAACCATCAACACTTCCTCGACCAGCGGCAGGAGCAAAGCAAAGAAGAAGGAAAGGAAACCCTCAGAGATCCCGCCTTGGCCCACTAACATCCCTTTACTATGTGGGAGCCTACAGACAGAATATGATTAAAGTGAGAGTCATCTTTCACTGATGCAAGGCACAGAAACGGAGAGAGGATGTGTAGGAGAACATATAAAAAGGGCACGAAAGACAAGAGTTACATATAGTTGCGTCGAGTGAAAGGCAGATGAAGGAATTAGGATGGAGAGCAGAAAGAGGGAAAATGAGCTGTGTCGAGTCATGAGAAAAGATTGGGGGATGAGGCGAGGGAGGATGAGCTCACCGCCTCCTTCTGTCTTGAAGCGCAACACTCTTGAGCAATCGGAGAGCGGATTTACACCAGAGGCTCGCGAGCTGCTCCACAACACGGAACCCTGCGGCCATTCTGCCGGGAAATTACATCTGAGGAAATACTGGCAAGACCGATCACCAACAACTCCCTCCACACACACACACACACACACACACACACTCACTCAACTAACTGAGAATCACACATGAACCACACTAAAAAAAAAAAGAATGATGTGAAATCTTATGCAAATAGCTGCTCTTTTACACACTTCAGGGTAAAGTTTCTCCAAAGCCGATCTCAAATGCCTACATTAACAATCAGCTACACATTCTTAAAAATAAGCAATATTGGACGTGAAGTCACAATTTTGCCACCGGATTGATTACTTAACCTATATGCCAAAAACATGACCAAACATTCACAGTTTTCGGCGTCTTGAATTTGAGGATTTGCTGCTCGTCTGTTTCATACCATTGCGATATGAATTTTGGGGGGTTTGAAGCAATTTAGAGACGTCACCTTGGGCTCCGGGAAGGACTTGCTTTTATGATACATTACCTTGAGAATTCTTCATTTTTTTGCATTAGTTGCCAGCTATCCTGATGTAGGCGATTTCATATCTCGATAACGATACATATTTTACGATATAGTACGTTTTCTGGTAAGTCACTCTTTCTCATTTGATCAAGAATATTTGTGGAAAATGAACTTTTCATGAACAGTTTCAAATTAAATCATAAAAAATAAAATAAATAAATATTTTGTTTGTTGATCGCATTGAACTAAATGGTCATTGGAAGTGTGAAAAACAAAACCGTACTCTTCAAATGGTATTCCCTCAAAATATTTCACGTTAGATTCTCCGAGACATTTAAGTCGGGAAGTTATCAGTTTAGACAACGTAATTGTGCGTCACGATAACTCGATATGTGATGATACATCATCATATTGAATTATCCCCAAACCCCACTTTGTATTTAACAAAAGAAGCCAAAATTCTCAAACGGTACATATTGTCTGAACACAAAAAGACAATCAAGAACGTTGCCTGTCTTGAAACGTTGAAATCATCTGGAATTGATGAGAACGCTGTCTGATCCCAGAATACATTTAGAAAAAGGATGACCAGGTATTCGATGTGTCAACTTTTAGTGCTGTTGAGATACTCAATCGGTACCAAAAAGTGCTGATGCTTACAACCCAGCCCTGATTAAAAGGCGGCGGCTTCAGGACGTGCGATGCTCAGAGTTCAGCAGCCCCACAGTGTGGGCTGACTGACTCTCCCATACATTTTAATCCTGTTCAACTTTGCTGCCTCGCTTTGTCAGAGTCACCGGTGCTTCAAAAGGCGTCGGGGACCCATTACAGCTTTATGTAACGTTGCAGAGACAGGGGACGTGCACACACACACACACACACACACACACACACACACACACACACACACACACACACACACACACACACACACACACACACACACACACACACACACACACACACACACACACACACACACACACACACACACACACAGGACCCCCCCTCTTTCTGTGAACAAGGGGTTTCTCTACAGCTGGGTAACAAAGCATGACCCAATAATCCCAAAGCTTGACTCAAAGCTTAAGAACCCCCCCCCCCCATCCCTCCCTCCTCTTATATCCCTTCCTCCCGCTCTCTGAGGACTTTATAAGGCTCTGACGAAGGGGCTTCAGGGTGCACATGTTTGTGCGTGTGTGTGTGTGTGCGCGAATGATGTTTTTTTTTTCAAATACAAGTACGCTTAGCTTTGATTATTCTAATTATGACTCGGAGCGAGGAGTAGATTATTATGAACACATGGGCCGATGAGTTGCTGATGAGCTCACGTCTCTTCAATCCGTCAGTATCGCTTAAAAGAGGCTGACAGACAAAGACCTTCCCGTGTAATGGGCAGAGGGCATATGGGGCATACCAACTCATTTTTTTGAAATTGTTGACGCGGACATCTTTGATGGTACACCTCATCAGTTCTTACTGAATCCACCCTCTTTTCCCAAACCATGTTATTAATACTCAGCTTGCTGGAGGCCCTGGTGCATATGCAAACTTTAAGGGCAATACAGATCAGCCTGAAAAGATATGTATATCCCTCATGCAGCTCCGTCTCATTACAAAAAACGAGATTTTGTGTTTCCTCAACTTTCTATTTTGGCAACAGCAGGAAACTCCTCCTAGTCTGGTCTTAAACTTTCCGAGACTCGGACACCGAATCTGTCAAGTCCCACACAGTAGAGAAGCAGACCCCCCCCCCCCCCTTCCTTAGCACTAGATCTCATTAGCAATTACCTGGGGAGAAAAAAAACAAGAGGAATTCCAGATCTGGCTTTAGGCACGCCGATTCTGAGAAACCGGAACAAAGTCTCCAGACGACAGTGTGAGTTGCGATGGGGAACAGGAGCTCCCGCTGTGAATGACCAAAAAATATATAAATCATATCTTGTGATGGCCTCGCTTCAGTGTTTCCAGTGTGTCTGGTTGCGTGCTTGGTGGGTGTCTTTACAACCTGTCGTGCACCAGCGGACGAACCAACAGCGGCATCACCGAGCCCCGGCTTCATGCAGACAGATGATGACTTACAGCAAACTGAACTGAATTAAAGTGGAATAAAAGCTGTTGGTTTTGGTGTACAGACCATATACGCCACCTTGTCTCGCGCCAAACGCCCCCGGCTAAGTTCCTATTACAAAGCGCTTGGCGAGTCCATCTTGCTTCCTTAAAATAAAAAACACAAGTACTTGTCGCTACTCTAAGTGGCGATTAAATTATGCCATGTCGGGTGAAAGCGATCTTGCCACTGCCGTTGTACAGGTTGCGTAACACGATCCTTAATGAGCGCCGCGCTTGGTCGCAGAGCCCATCCGAAATCCAGCTGTGCAGCAAAAACAATTGTTCCCCTGTTAGGTGAGTCAGTGAACACCCCGCCACGGTAACCGGTTCCCGTGGTGTGCAGTGTTGGAACAAGCCAAATCTTATCTTGGTGTCACACAGCTATTTGACCCCCGTCTTCTGCGTTTTTTGTTGACAGACTAGACAAAACCGTGTGTGGGGGGGGGGGCTCGAGGCAGGTAAGACTGGAAGCGTGTGCTTTTTTTTTTGACGCTCACAACCAATGGGAGTGCGGTTTCTTAAATCCCCCCCAATTTGCACGCTGGCATTATGTGCTACAAAACCTTTGAATTATTTCCAATGGAATTCTGTACATGAACGCACCAGAATTAGCAGATTATTCCCCCAGTTCAGCTCACACACAAGATACAGTTTCACCTGTGTGTGTGTGTGTGTGTGTGTGTGTGTGTGTGTGTGTGTTGGAGCAGCAGGTCGATGTCTTTGTAATGACAGGAAGTGTTTAAAAGTAGGTCACCTCTTCGAACTCTCTCAAACACACTTCTGACTTCAATAACTGACAAAATCAACTTCCTCAGTTGGACCAGAACCCATCAAGCCAAACAGCGACGCATCTCACTGAGAGCAAATATCTCACTTTCATATTCACAAGTCTCAAATTTCATTTAATTATGGGGGTGGAATCGATAAGCATATACGATGCAATTAGATACAGGCATTCACAGAGAAACGCAGCAGCAGCCACAGCCCCCCCCCCCCCCCCCCCCCCCCCTCTCTCTCTCTCTCTCTCTCCAGATACCTTGGAGCAACATGAAACCCCCAGACAAGCTCCAGTGGCTCTCACACCATATGGCCGAAGAAAAATCTTCTCCCGGTACCCACAAAAGGCTGGTTGTTGTTTTTTGTTTGTCTTCCCCCCACAATCTATCGGTTTCATCCCATCAATTTCCCCGATGTCTAAAGCTAATTCTGTGGCTGCGCGGAGCCGGGTGCGTGAGAGCTAATGAGACCGTGAGTGGAGATGAAGCTCTGCGGAATGGCCCTTTGTTTGGAAACAGCCCTCTCTCCGCAGAGCGCTGGAAACGCGAGACGCGTATCGATCATTTCGACTGGGAAGCCCTTTTGTGTTGCGAGCGACTGAGAGGCTGCGGGTAAACGCACTAATAAAACGCAGTTTAGCATTACAGGCAGAGTACTAACGGGTTAACTTTAGTAATAAATATAAAAACAACACAAAACACTCCTAGCGTGTATTCTCCACGCTGGTGGCGACTGCGCTCTTTGTCCGGTCCGACCAGCAGTGGCAAATAAACAAAAAGCTGCGGGGGGATTTTTTTTTTTTTTTTACGGATTAACGTTGGATTAATCATAATAAGGGACCCAATAACCGCCTTTGTTCCTCGCCTAAGCCGTCCTCAACCGACGGCGAGTTAAAGAAGAAACGACTTTTTTTTGCAACGAGGCATTCGCACAAACAAAAATAAAGCCCCGACGCTACGACGCTTTTGTATCCGCGTCTGTCAACCCTCCTCCTTCCGCGCCTCCCCCCCTGCCAGCCTGCCGGGGTTACGGCTCCAGCCAGCTCCGACCGTCGACGAGGAGCCCCGGAGAGGAAGGAGAGTGCTCGATAGTTGCCTAAACACGGTTTTCTTGTGTTTGAAAGCCCCGCACACACACACATACACACAGCGAGGCTTCAACGTGTCAAGGCAAAGCCGGGCAAAGACGCAGCAGCCGGCGGTAGAGCTCCGGAGTAATGAAAAGCCACAATAGGAAGAAGCCCTTTAATTTTTTAACAGCAGCTGCTCGGCTAAGCTAGCAAGCGACATTATTTTCGCTTCTCTTTTCACAGAGGGGCCGATAAAAGGTCGAAAAACTGACAGCAAACGTTTCCCTGTAAGCCTACTAAACTAAAAACACGCACAGAGCCAAGTGCGGTTGTATATTCGGGGAAAATAGCCGCTTTGCATACTTTCCACGATAGCAGCGAAAACTTCCATCAATCATCCCCAGTAGAGCTCCAGCGACGAGACTTGGAAACGGTCCACACTGTTTGGTGTCAAAAAGCTTCGCTTCGTTTTTACTATAATATTCCACTTACCGACTTGTAAAACGTTTTCCACACAACCGGTCTCTAGCAGACGGATACCCCGGCGGAAAGGCAGTCCGTCTCCCGTCCCCACTGCTCCGGCTGCCCCCACGGTAGCCGTCGTACCGGTAGATCCTCCGCCACCGCCGGCGATTGTAGCTCCGGACCCAGCACCCCCAGCCCCGCCGGTAGCCGCCGACGGACCCTCCTCGCCGGCGACTCGGCACTGAAACGAAGAGTACATGCATATCTCCTTTTCGTTGCGGGGAAAAGACCAGTAGACGATGCGGCGCTGGACGGGCTCCGGGATCCGCTCGAAGCGCTCCTCCACTCTTTCGAAGGCCCACTTTTCCGCTACTGCCTTCGCGGCGCAGTCCAGTAGGGACTCCGGGGAACGAAACCGGGAGCTGGGCAACCCGCTGCCGTGGCCGGGCCCCGGGCCGGGACCTCGGGGAGCAGGGCGCAGGCAGGGTCGCTTGCTGGCTGGTGGTAAGGAGAGGAGGGGATGAGGCGGCTGTTCTCTGCGTCCTTCCGCCATGGCGAGCCGATCAACACTGACTAGACGGACGGTGTGCGGACACCGAGCAGCAGCAGGAAGCCGAGTACACACACACATACACACACACTTCCAAACACGCACGCACACACGCTGTGCAGCTAGTGTCACCCAGACAGGATATCAGACAAGACTTCCGACCACAACTTTCAAAATAAAACATGGTATTTACAAATTGGCATTTCACCGAAAAGTGTGCGAATTGTTAAAGGGAATAAGGTTAAAACTTCTCATGAGGGTCTTTGTATTGTCATAATACATTATTGTTTAGTTACACTCGCCATACTACTCTAATTTATATTTGTATACATATATTTATACACCTTTTTACACAATGCAACATAGCATACCTTTGACAAATGCATCACACATTTCAATGTTACTTCAAATATCAACTCTGCTATACTTTCAGGTATATTTTTAATATCTTATTTCAATATTACTGTGACCAATCAATAAGTCTGTCGCTTTCCATTTACTTACTAATGTCTGATTGATAATTAAATATTTTGTTGTTGTTTTGTTGGCTATGAATAGTCTGCGTATGGTTTATAGATTAGGATCATAATCAGAATAGGCTGGAGCGGAGGGGGAGCTGTCTGCCAACACAGGTCTTCCTAAATTCCACGTATACCTGTTCCCTTGCTAGCCTAATATTAAAAATGGTAATACAACTCTATTACATGATGATTTCTACTGAAGTATAACTGTTGGTGATGATGCTGGAGATCAATTCAAGCCACAATTGCTCGATTGAATAGAATCAAAAAGTTGGTCAAACAAGAATATACCCATCCCTTTACAGACCTATTCTGAAATAGCTGAACTTAAGTTCACTTCACCATTTCTTTATAGGGACTTCACCACAGAGGAGGAAAACTATAGGGATTTGACCTATTCTTTATTATATGAAGTTGTTACATCCTCTTATCTGACCCTATTTCAAATCAGCAATTGATTCAACAGGAACCAGTTGTTCAGACCTACATAGAGACCTACACAGATTGTTTTTAATCTTTACCTTTATTAATCCATAGCAGGTTTCAGTGACCGCTCATTCCCGTTACTGTACCTTATCGTGTGATTTTTTTTTTACCAGGTTGTAAAATTAACAATTTTTCAGCCACTGTAGGTCAATCAATTATTTCAGATGAATTAATTTCATATAATTATAAAATCCAGTTATTATTGAGAAACATCATTTCCATGACAATCAGCAAAGTCATAGTTTAAAAATGTATATCAATTCTCATCACTGTGTCCCAAAAAAATAAGAAAATAAACCTGATATAGAACCCACCAATAGTGGCTTCCACAGCAGCAGAAACTACAGCATAGATGCAGTTATGTCAGCCAAGCATTTTATTGAATAAAAGTTCTCTGGTAATATTGAGTCTTTTATTTTCATAGCCCAATCTCTTAATTTCCTGTCTCTAAAGCTACACTTCTGTGTGACTTGATGCAGCTGAGCAGGCAGAGAGAGGGAGAGAGAGGGAGGGAGAGAGAGAGAGAGAGGAAGAGGGAGAGAGAAGATTGATGGGAGATGGAGGACGTTACATGTCACTAAACAGCACAATAACAAAACACTCCATGTCTCCTATCAGCGTGGAATGCCAGCTACAGCTCCCAGATCTGCTCGCTAATATTCAAATACGCTTTAATATTTAAATGAATGGGTGTAAGCCATTGATGCAAAAGCAAGCATTTGATGCAATACAAAGTTGGCAATGAAAAATACACACTTAAACCAAACACCAGTTAATAAGAAACAATCAAATGAAATAGATATACACATACATACTCCTATTGAACGTGTGTTTTACTGCTGTTAAAATGACCGTTGCACTCTTCCTCTGACATGACAGTGAAGTTGCCAAACACTGGCGCATTTGAAATCAAAGGAGATAATGATTCCCCGGCTTCTCCTCATGAATAACAAAGTTTACTGTTTTGCAAATTGAATTCCCACCGTTATGTGGCCCATAGGTACCAATGACCTCAGGTTAGTGAATACACATTCATTTGAATGGGTGCAGCATGCACTTCTGTGGCCGTGTGCCGCAGCAGGACACGGGGGCGTCGGGAGCCATGTTAAAGATATTCAGAGCAATGAGCCTCGTTTTTCAGGCGGTACGCCGCTCGTCAATGTCTCACTTCCAATCAAACAAGAGGCGGGCTTTACTACTTTACCACTGACTTCCTGTTGTGATGCCAGTAGATGTGGTGGCCCCTAAGCTTACTTGGCACAAACAAAACCAAAGCACGTCCTGGTAACGCAGCGTTACTTGGATTTATAACGGCAATATAATTACTTTTTTGGAATTTGAATGCCTTACACTACTCATAAGTAATAATATTTCAGTGTCCGACCTTGTTTGTAACTACCACGGTGAAAGTGACCTAATCGTACTAATATTTTAGGTACATTTTCATGTTTAAACTGTGAGAACGTTTTGTAGTATAGGGCTACGGTCCTTTGGTTTGCCTGTGCATGTGTGTGTATGTGACTGTAGCGGCCCTCTGCTGAATACCAGAAAGAATAGCGACAGGCCGACAAACTGCGGTGGAGCACACAACACGAGGCTTGAGCATGATTGAGTGTGTCCCTGTTGTGTGTGTGTTTATACAGACCAAATTCTATGATAAGCCATCGAAGAAAAAGAAGCTATATTTGCCTGTGGACATACAGTAGTAGAGGTCGGTATCTACTTTAAAAGAAAACACCTTTTTGTTAGACTATCCAATTGGTCAACTTTTTAACTAAATACATTACACACACAGAATGTATAAACACTGACCAATCAGAGTTCTTACGTTCTCCTCGTGGTTGCGTCCCAGAAATGCTCTGCAGAGCGTTGGTGGTGTGGCTTGAACTCTAAAGGGCACTCTTTCGCTCTGAAGTGGGTGGATGACGGGACACAAAGCACAGCCATGTTCATAGCCAAGGGATCGCTCATACTCGGTGAAGTTTTATCGACACAGGCATTAAAGTTGCATTATTGCAGGATAACACAAGACAGCATTTACACTTTAATAAACAAAGCAATTTAACAAAGGATCATTCATGTTAACCGAGTGACACACCGTGACTGCGTCTGAGGAGAGAGACCGTCGTCACTTGTATGATTAACCGTGTCAGAACTACAAAAGACCCGCATTCTAAGTGTGGCCATGTAGAACACATATAAACAAGTTATCCTGAAGATGTGGTCAGACAACCTGTTTTTTGTTTTCAGCATGCTAAACCCTTCAGGTCTTTGGGTGGGGTAGACCTATGGGCTACTCATGGACCTTTTTAAAGCGCTTCATGTGTTTTCTCTGTGGGGTGCCCAATTATTTCACAACGAAAATCAGCCCCGTCTCCTAAAAATGATGTACCCGCACAACGGAACTGCATTGTGAATATTGTGTTGAGGATCATGTTTGCTTTTGACTTCCCACAGATACGTTTGAAATCAATCCGCAGATGTCCACGTGTAGGGTGAGTTATTTTCTTGTCTGAACATAAGCAAGTGCTTTGGTTGCAGCTATGTTTTGTTTTAATTTTGTCATCATTTTTAAACCAAACCATTTTTTGTGTTTTGTTTTATAACCACATGTTTCAAACTGTTTAAAAGTTCGACTGTATTTGAGAAAATGTGTCCCCTTGAACCGTAATGGAGAGTAAAGTTTAGTTATATTGGGAAGTTATTTTGTAGGAGACAGTGTTGGCAAAAAGACACCATAGATGACTATTTTTGACTCCTGACTGGAATTAATTCATCCGATTACCAGGTGGTGATTACTCAACTTAAAGGGTTGATTCACAACGTGTCAAGTCTTTCTAGGAGCAATATTCAGGTGCTCATGTGGACATAACACATTTTTCTTGTTGTCATCATTCCTCCTCCTCATTTCGTCCATTAAGAAATCTCTTACTAATGTTGCTTCTAATGGAAGTGATGGCGAAGATAATCCACACCTATCCCGTACGAAAATGTTTTCCAAAGTTGATCTGGAGTTAATATGATGCTTCAACAGTCAAGAGTTTGACAAATCAAGCAAGCTGGTTTCATCCAGCGCTGGTAGCTGTACCTACGAAATCGATTCGTATGCAATCCACGTAATCGTGAACGACAAAGTATAAAGACATGACAAACCTACAGAGGACGGATGGGAGTGGTGGTGGATTGGTCAAACAAAAACGTGTCTCTTACCCAGGAGACAGTTGTTGGTGCCCCGTGTGAAATGAGAAGGCAACGTTGCTTTATTTGCCACACCTCCACACTTAAGTAACGCCACTTCCACAGTGATTTTAACCTAAACCGCGATCTTTTCCTAAACCTTACAAAAGTTTCGAAGTATTTCACAATCTATTTCTCAACCTTACCAAGTAGCTTCACTGCCTAAACCTTACCAAGATGTTTCCTGTGAAGACGGAAGTTTATTTTGAAAAGGTTGACACGTGTTGTCTGACTTTCGTAGGAAGAACGCACAAAAAATGAGGGGTGACTTCATAAGATATCATACAAACCATTGTGTAAGGACACATTGAATCAAGTAGGTGTCTTCCAAAGTTAGACATTTCAATATAAAAGTCCCTCTTTTTGTTACTACTCTTCCTCCTCAGCTCGGCAAGGAAACACTGTTCGGTGAAACACCAATAGAGAGTTTTTATACTAAAAGATATATTATGTGTGGACTGTTGTCCTCCATCACTTTCATTGGCAGCGCTTTAGGAAGGCTTCTGTTTTTACTTAACAAAATGGCGAACCTATCCTTTAATTTCGCTACAAAAAAGATCATTTTATTAACTTGGACGATACACCTTCTATCACTCGGCATATGATCGAGGGTTCGCACTGAGCAAGAAAAGCGAAGGACCTGCTGGGGGACACATGGATCACTTTGGTGCGGTTGTCAGTCGGCTAATCATGTGACCTCAAAGGCTGGGTGAGGTTTGAGTGAAAAAGGGTTCTTTGGTAATCATGTGGAAATACAGAGAGACCCGAGGCACTCTCAGAAATTGTGTTCATTAACTCACAATTATGACTTGCCAAATAAAATAAAAGCACCTCGATATGTGTTTGGAGAGTGTTCGTTCCTAACATATCATTTACGTTCTTTCTCTGACCTTGTATGGGCAGCTCCGCTTTCTCATTTTCACAGTAATTGACAGTTGTGTGGGCGGAGAAGATGTTTCATCAGCCTGGGGTGAAGCCAATCTGCGCATAATGGCTAATAAAATGTCTGATGAATGGACGTCACGGCAGAAATTAAGCAGACTATCTCCTCTGAAGTGAACTCTTTGGAGACGTGGGGGGGAGACATTTGTCGCACGAACGCAGAGACAATATCCAGACCTGAGTCTCTCTGTGCTTCCCCTTCCCTCTTCTAAAGACCTTTTTTGGCGTGCAATTATATTGAACAATAGGCCAAAGCCGATGGAGGATGCAACCCGTTACCATGGAAATGATTATGATGGATTTGCGGATAGACAGAGCAGGTAATTGGAAAAAGATTGATGGGTGACAGGGCGAAAGAGAGAGATAGAAAAGGACGGAAAGAGAGAGGGATGAATTACCGAAGCAGCAGTGGGAGGAGAGGAAGCCATATTACACCCCATCTTTCTGGGATTTACAATTATATAATGATGCATCCTCTCTCTCATCAAGTCAATAGGCAATCACTCTTTCTGGCTATCGGAGTCACACCCTATTCTCTCTTTCCTCCCTGTATCAGAGCGTCTTTCTTTCTCCTCCATATCCTGTTTTTCGTTGTCTACCCTTCTCTCTCCCGCCTCCAACGAGAAAAGTGGTTCCATTGTGTATATTTCCTCTCATTATCACCCGGCGCAGGAAGGGTAAAGGGTAAAGACACCCCCATGTTAGGCACACATACATCCACACAGCATGCCAGCGTCCAGGGGGGGATGTAAACATGAGGCGTGTTCTCAGACTTGCGGAGGAGCCTTGAGGGAGAAGAGGCTGCTTTACGATTGGAAGGTCACCGTTCAGGATCCACAGGCCGGATTACAAATTCTCGGTGAGGAGGAGGAGGAAAATGAGATTCTCCTCTCCTACCACTGCTATCAACCTGCCCCTGAGCAAGGCAACAGAATTCCCAGGTGCAGCGGTGAGTCAGCTCAGTGGGCAAAAAAATAGCATACTGTGTTTCCGTTGGGCCGCCCACAGAGGAAGTAAGGAGAAACAACTGAATGTGAAAAAGATGGCAGTGTAAATAAGGCAAATTATGTAAACCAAACCAACATTCCTGTTAATAAGAAGCACATCGCGTTCAGGAACCTTCTGTCTTTGTGTCTTTACTTGACGATACCGGTACTCACAACAAGCTGCAACAAAGCAGCAGAGATGAAAATTCCAGTATTGATATCAGCGTTTGACCATTTAAATCCTCCTCCTTTAACTTCTCCTCTCAAGCTAAGCTCAGAACAGTATCTTAGTAAACAGGTGAGTACATCAGCTTCTGAATTATCAGCGGCTCTGCAGTGGAGAGCACAGGAAGCTGTGCTAATGCTAATGCTAGGTGAGCATCAGTCGTGTCTTTTCCACTAACCGGTGGTCGAAGAGAACAACGCCTCACGTATAACCACGATAACCACACAACAAATGCCTCATTTTCACTGCATGGTTTGGCTCCACTCACTTTTGGCACAGGGTCCTTTTCCTGAACTTTCGTGAAACTGCCGTGACTTCCATCTTCAGCACGATACTCGCTGAATCCTTTCATCGGCAACCAAACATAGGAACCTCTGCACTTGTACGGCGTAGTTTTACAGGCTTCTGTTTTAAAAAAATCAGGCTCAAGAGAATAAAAGAAAATTGGGGCCGCTATTAACGATAGCATGGCTACTCTTCTTTTGCTAACGGTAAAACCAAAAATGAGCGAGTCAGGTTGAGTAGAGCCACACCGTTCCATGCAGTGGGAATGCGTAAAAATACTGGGGCCGGCTGTAGCCTCAAAATGTCTCAAATTGTTTTGTTGACTAAAGCTAACAAAATCAATTTGCTAAGATGTCACTAAACAAAAAACTAAAACTAAATCAAACTAAGGTGCCCAAATGAACTCTGATTTTAAATGGACATAAATGGATGAAAGGTCACATTAGGGATGGATTCATCTTAAGTTCCTCAACTAACTTTGGGTTGAAATTGATTAGACCCAGAATATTCACCATAGCACAATATCAACTTAATATTAAAAGTATTAAAACTAGATTGTGACACAAAGCCCTGCATAAGGCAGGGGCTCAAGATTAGATGTAAACGCAGAAGCCACATTAAGGTGTTTTCCAATTTCAGTTAATATTAATCAGTTAATCAAAATTACCACAAACTAATTGCCACGCAGTGAAACTGAGGCTTTTGCGGCCCCTGAGGGTCTAGATTTTCCATGACTGGAGATCGCTGGGTCTACTGTGTCCGACCCGGGTTGGGTGCTGTGTGAGAAGTCTCCCCACTGCACATTTCAGTACACAAATTATACATGTTGATTTGTTTTAATAGATATGACAGATTTCTGTTACGTTACACAGATGTTTAAAAATAAAGCACCACTCACACATTCCCGCCCACATTCCATGCACACATTCAGCAGTCCGACCACCCACACACATATGCACCCATGTTCTCATTCGTATCACATTCTCAAATAATACGAAGGCATGCTCGTTGTTTTTCGTACTCAGCGGGCGCCTGCTGATCCGTGGCCAATGGAGCCTACCAGGAGTCCAATGGTACACACACACACACACACACACACACACACACACACACACACACACACACACACACACACACACACACTCTCCTCCGGGGACAAGAGTCATGTCCTGAAGAGCGAGAGAGAAATAGAAATAGATCTGTGTGCAGCCGGTGAGAGTAAGGAGAAAAACATAGCTTTAGCACAGTGTGAAGACATTCAATAGGCAGACAATGTGTGTGTTGGCCTTGACACAAGGCCACATGCACACACACTTTTTGTCTCCCAGAATCCTGCTAACCAAAGGGCTGACAGCCACGGAACATGCTTTCCTCACCACCAAACACTCCACTCGAGCACTTCATCACTTGGGGGACAATAGAGCAAAAAATATCCACCTCTCTCTCTCTCTCTCTCTCTCTCTCTCTCTCTCTCTCTCTCTCTCTCTCTCTCTCTCTCTCTCTCTCTCTCTCTCTCTCTCTCTCTCTCTCTCTCTCTCTCTCTCTCTCTCTCTCTCTCTCTCTCTCTGCGTTGATGGCTGTAATCATTTTCAATTTACTTTCTACTGCCGTTTTGTCCTTCCGCGCTCCACTGCTTCATTGTACACTGATATAAAGGCTGCAAATGAAGAGGCAGGAGGGGAGAATGGATCTGTGTGTGCATGTTACTGTTTGGTCACATGCAAGGCCTCGTAAACTGCTGACCTGATTTGGAATTAAAGCTCAGTGAATGGTTGGCCACACTGTCGAGAACTGGTTTTATTCAAGTTTCCAATAATACCCCTCCCAGTGTCATAATACGCTACAGTGGTCTCATAATATTTCCCAAAATGACAAAAAAAGGGGGGCATACTCTTTGTATTTTTGGTTTCTACTTGGTTTACCCCAAAAACAAAAATACATAGTTTTCCTCTTACCTGTAGTGCTATTTATCAATCTAGATTGTTTTGGTGTTAGTTCCTGAGTTTTGAAGATACCGGGCTCTTTCCACAAATCATGACCCAGTTACTGAAGATAATCCCCAGACCTTGTTGTGAGCGGTTTCATGTGGGCACCACAAGCCGAGTGCAATATAGTTCCATTATATCTGAGTGAAGGCAGTCTTCTTCACGGACGATATCTCCAACACACACCAGAACTATCTAGACTGATATATTGCACTACAGGTGCAAGAGGAAACATATACAATTTTGATTTGGGAATGTCCCATCAAGCTGTGACTATACCAGTGAGAAATAATAACTTGCCGTAGTTTGTCGATATCCCACGAAATGAGTCTGACAAACAACCATCTTTCTGCCAGGAGGCCGCTGTTCGTTCCCCATGTGAAACGAGAAGTCAACCGTAACGGCACTTCTGAGTTATTTTAACCCAAGCGACTATCTTTTCCTAAACCTAGCCGAGTAGTTTTGTTGCCTAAACCTAACTAAGTTGTTTCCTGTGAAGATGGAAGTTTATTTTGAAAAGACTGTATGCATGTTACGAGTGGCAATGGACTGGAGTTGCTGGAGTTTGTAGAAAGACGCACAAAAAATGAGGAATAACTTTTTGTAGGATACGTTGCACTTTAACATAAGCAAATGTATTAACCAATACATTTTCAAACATAGTTTGCTATCTGTAACTGAGAGGATTCAAAAAGCTGAAATGCCATTTTAAATAATAATCCACGTTCTTACATTAACGACGGATCAAATGATACGATGGTGTGGATTGTGAGAGGGACTGTTAGTGACCGAACTTTGTGCCGTTTTTCTCACAGACGAATCACCAGAATGAATACCTCCCAGGCTATGTACACTGTGGATGTTCTTCAGCAGATTCAGACATTTTGTGGGCAAATAACCAGCTTTCTCCGGCAGAAACCAACATATGTTAATCAGATTTTTGTGTCCCCCCCCCCTCCAACCTTGTTAAGCAAACCCGGTTTCTAATTTACACAGCATCTCAGAAATTAGGTTACCGCCGAAAGCCGAGAATAATCTGATTTCCAGAGTGCACACAAACGCGGCGAGTGACAAACGCAGATCGGTGCGGCGCATTTTGTCAGCCTGACACGGAGGTGATGATTAAGAAGAGGTGTCAACAGGCTGCGGATTGGCCAGACACGGTTATGTGTGGACAGAGTCTGTGTGTGTATGTCAAGGGGGAGGGGGAAGTGTGCAATCACCTAACCTATGGCGAACTCAGGAGTGTTTGCGCCTGAAGACACTTCCTCTCCAAATTGCAAGCTGACACACACACACACACACACACACACACACACACACACACACACACACACACACACACACACACACACACACACACACACACACACACACACACACACACACACACACACACACACACATTAAGCTGATGAGATGTTTTCTGAAGGGGCTCCTCCTTAGCAGAGGTGGCACAAGCCTTTTAGCAGCTACTTATGACCCTCCATCAACCTACAATACACTCTCACACACAGGCTCCAGGCAACCGGCCCTCTCCCTCCCTCTTTATTCGAAGCTTGATTTTACCCTTTCATCGAGTCTGTCTCTTCCCCTTTTCTCATCTCCACCTTTCTACTCCACTGGATACTCTTGTTTGTGTCAAATCCAATCCCTCCTTCCCTCCCGGCCTCTCCCTCTATCTCTGCTCCTCCTCACATCTTTGTCTCCTCTCCATTATCCCCTCTCCTGCCTCTTCTCTCCTCCTCTTGTTCTACCTCTTTCACCGCTGACTATATCTCCCCCCCTTTTATTTGCGTCCTTTTCTCGCTATCCTTCTCCTTCTTAAGTCCTCCCCCTTCGCTCTTTCTCCGTCCCCTATTCTCTGCTCTCTTTACAGCTCTCTACTGAGCTTGCTCTCTTCTCCTTCTTCTTCTTCTTCTTCTTCTTCTTCTTCTTCTTCTTCTCGTCTCCTTCCGCGACCTCTCACCCTCTGTTTTGCCCTTGCCTTTCTCTCGCCCCTTTTCTCTTTTCGCTGCCCTTTTCTCCTTCACTCTGGGTGTCGGGGGCTTTGTGGAGGCTCTCAGCCCCCAGTGGGACATCCAGCGGGAGAGAGAGCTGGAAAAGCAAACTGTGGGGCATCTGAGGGAGGGGAGAAGATGGGAAGGAAAGAAACAAAGGCGGGAAAAGGAGGAAAAGAGAGGTGGGAAGAAAGGAGATAAACCAAACGCTTGTGTGGTCACGTTAAGCAAAAAAGTGGCCCCCGCAGGTTTTTACTTTACCACTTAATATCTTTCCAGCACTGTCTTTAAAAATCATAACACATGCCAAAATTACAAGTCTGCATACACAGAGAGATGTGAAATTGTTTTGCTCAATTATTTGCTTGACAATTGGCCTCATATATAAACTTGATTAGTTTCCAACAAGCTACTGGCGTTTAGCCTAATTTAATGCAGTAGACCCTTTGGCTGAATTTTCCTTTGCTCATAAGAAACCCATATGGGGCCCATATAGTCAGCCCACATCAATATGATATGTGGGACCCATTGGACCCATATGGACACCACACTGTGAATCCAGTTTAAGCCCGTTCCCAGGCCTCATTTACCCCTTATAGAGCCCAACGTGTTGGCGGAGTAATGTGCCAAGAGTGGACTTGATTTTATTCTGTATTATACGTGATACAAGAACAGATAGCAATCAAGCAGATATGGGTTGTATATGCAGTCAAATAAAATAAGTCTGTGAAGATTAAATACCATGCAACATCACTGTGGTTAGATTCAGAGTGGTCCATTTAATCACAAAAAAATGGCTCCCAAAAGACGGCCCGTTTAGCCATTACTTTCCCCAGGAATTATGTTGCTTGATTTCACGGCGCACACTTTACGTCCAATGCAAACGTTCTCTGTAAACGCGGACAGAAGTGCGTCCTTTCTCTAGCAAAGGTGGAACATAATGGTGTGGAGGTCAGGCTGCATGCAGAAGACCAGAGTGTGAGTCCCCCTTGAGATCGCCCAATGAACGAACTGTAACCACGATCAACCTTCACCAAGTGCTTTAGTCGCCTAAACCTTAAACCACACAAACCGATAGTCATTTAATCCATTTTAAAGTAATACTATGTGTAATGTGAACAAGACGCTTGTAGAGAGGAATCGTTTAAAGTACGCTCCTTCCCCAGCATCAAATGACGGCCAGTACAAGTTAGCGGGTAGCAAGCTAAAGAGACAAACATTCCCTCAGTTAATGGAGACCAAAACAGCTCTAAAATGAAGGTGTCAAGTGGCCAGAAACACAACCTCCAAATGTATGCTGGATAATACATCAGTGTCATCTCAAATGTTCTGCCACTGCCAAGCGCCCCGCAAACCATTTTACCATACCTTAATCATAGTTTTTTTTTTCCTGTTATGGTTTGTTGTTTTGCCACAACTTCAAACCATTCTGATTTGTAAAGGTACAGTCAATTATTTGAAAAATGTTAAGGGCCCATCGGTAGCCTTGAGATTTCAGGTGCTGTGGATGAACAGCAATGTTCAATTCCTGCTCGGGACATTTTGTTGCGTGTCGTTCCCCATTTCTGTCCCCTTATATCATTGCCATCGTCTCTTGATTGGCAAATCTTTGATAAAGGCATACAAATGCCAATAGTATCCCACTATAAAACAAAATGAAACATCATGCGGCTACATAACCAATGCCTTGAAAACATTCTACTCGAGCAAAACTTCAACTAAATAACTCGTAAAACAAGTTGCTTTGAACTGAATCTAGGTGGAATCTTGTTGCCTTTAATTTTCAGAGAGATAGAAAAGGCATTTAAGCCAGTATTGTGGTGTCCACTCATGAGACAACACCATGTAGATGAAACTAAAACTAAAGTTCCGATACGGAACGTAAAATAAAATGCCAAGCAAGTTTTTACCTCTGATTTCAGCCCTCCTCTCGGTTCCTTTCACTCTAATTGGACTCCCATCTAATGAGAGAGAGGGTTACATTTGAAATTGCTGACATTACTTCAAAGCTACAGAAATCAGTGTCTTCTATCCCATCTCTCTAACCCCAACCCCCTTCCAACTCTCTCTTTGCTGCCCATTTCTTTCTCTGTATGGGCTCATTGGGCCCTGATTGGAGGGTGTGTGTGTTTCTGATGTATCTAATGGTGATAAGGGGTGATTTGAAGTGTCTGTGTGTGTGTGTGTGTGTGTGTGTGTGTGTGTGTGTGTGTGTGTGTGTGTGTGTGTGTGTGTGTGTGTGTATGTGTGTGCATGTGTTTGTTCGGACATGATTTCACACCCAGCAGCCTTATGGTCTCATCAGCCACCACATCGGCCAAATGGCTTGTGTGAGTTGGAGAAATTGCCGGTTGCCTGGTGTGTTTGTGTGTGCGCTACGGTGCTCACATTAGCCGACGCTGTGCTTGCTTGAATGCATCCTTCTGTTTGTGTGTGTTTGTGATTACTTGTGTGTGCATGTGTGTTGTGTTGTTCCTCGCTCCCTCATTTGCATGTTCAAACAGGATTAAGTGTATTGAGAGAATCAGCAATAAACAGTTCTTTGACAGAAGACAAATACAGCAGATTAGCATTGCAGATCAGATAACGCCAAGAGGGGAAGCTAGCTCTCACTCTGTTAACGTCTTTGTTGTGTGTGTGTGTGTGTGTGTGTGTGTGTGTGTGTGTGTGTGTGTCTGACCAAAGTAAAGCTGGAGTTTCTCCTCTGTGTTGTAACTATGAAGGTGACCAGCTTGAGCTTCTACAGTTGTTTTTTCTGCTGAAGGTGGTGATTGTTGATAGTGAAGACAACCTAAACAGGCTGAGGCCATGTCCACATTACCCCGTTTCCATTTGGAAACGCATATGTTTTGCTACGTTTACACTGAGCGTCCACATTACGCCGGAGTTTTAGAGAATTGAATACCGATCGACTACCAGGTCAATTTACTGATTACAGGCGATGCTGACCTTGTTGTCTTTACTAGCAGCTGTTGTGCTGTTAAAGTCTGCATTATTACGGAGGAAGCAGCTGTTAATGGAGCGATGATGTGTGAGTGAGTGAGTGAGTGAGTGAGTGAGTGAGTGAGAGAGAAAGAGAGAGAGAGAGAAAGAGAGAGAGAGAGAGAGAGAACAAGACCTGCAGTGTTGGAACTAAGTCTGAAAAATACAAGTTCTAAAACTTTCCACGAACTGTGTCTGTTTGAGTTCGTAGAGGAAGATTTTAGAGAAGATCTTAAGTATCAAACAGGACCTTTCATTATTAAAGACTACTTTATTACTCTGTCGTATCTTTTTTAACTAAGCAACCAATCTACTTCCTGTTTACATCGACACCCATGCGCATGCCCAGTGTACATGAAGAGTCACGTGATATTCGTTTTCAGGCATGTTAGTATGGACGGAGATCATTTCGAAAAAGGTGCTGAAACGCCATGTGGACGGAGATCATTTTTGTTTGAAAACGGAGGAGTATGGATGTAGCCTTAGTTATCTTCTCCTTTCCAGTGGTGCAAGATGAATCCCTACCTAGCAAAGCCATTTCCTCGGCAAACCTCGCCATCGTTGCTCTATATCATTAAGTGATATTACAGTTTTTGTCCGTTGCTTGAACACTATAGACACATGCTTAAACCAAAGTAACATAACTTGAAGTTGTTGTTACTATACCTTAAACAAAGTGTAACCATACCTTAAACAAAAGCGCTGCTTTGCACTTTAGTTGCAATTCTGTAACACACTTGCTCCTTTCTGCAACACACTTGCTCCTAGACACTACACACTATTTCATACATAAGACACTTAGTTCAAAAATGAAATCTCAGGGTACCATTGGGAAAACACATCTATTCAAAATACAACACACATTGGTTAATTGAAAAGACATAGACACACACCTGAAAACACTTACTTACAAAACTGAACACCAATCAGCCAGCTACAAAAAGGCCTCAGTTCAGCCATTTTGACAACTTTGCAAGCATGGAGGCAGGGAGAGCTAGAGGCAGAGGAAGAGGAAGAGGAAGAGGAGGACAGAGAGAGAGAGGAGGACGTGGTCAAAGAGGCCACGCAAGGACCATTATTTCGGATGACATAAGAGCAACTTTGGTGGACCATGTCATAAACCATGGCCTGACTATGAGGGAAGCTGGGCAGAGAGTCCATCCTAATCTAAGCCGCTTCACAGTTTCATCCATAATAAGGACATTCCGACTGGAAAACAGGTATGTCTTCAACTCTCTACTCTACTCAGACTGTATCTAGAGTATTTACAGTACTGTACCATATCACGTTACTGTATCACATGTATTGTATTCCAGGGTGGCTAATGCTCCTTTTTCAACAAAAGTGGTAGTTTTGTGAAACATACCGTGATAACGTGTTGAGATGTTTCAGTACTGTGTATGGTAAATACAGTAAAGTTCAGTATACACAGTACTGTAAAAAAGAAGCAAACGAGAACAATTTGTGGTTGCATTTTTCTACAGAATGGCTAGAAGACCTACTGGGGGTGGACGCCAACGCCTGTGCACCCAACAGCAGGATCTTGCCATAGTGAACCTAGTCAGAGCAAACAATGCAATCCGTCTCCACCAGCTACAGCAACAAATACTTGCAGATGGGCAAGTATTCAACAACATAAATCGATTAAGCATTACAACTATCAGACGGATCTTGGTAAAGCACAACATGACCATGAAGCAACTGTACAGGGTCCCATTTGAGAGGAACGGTGTCGGGGTCAAAGAACGTCGACATGAATATGTACAGGTAAGTGTTTCAGTCCTTTACATATACAATAAAGAATGGTTGCAGTCCAGTAACAGATGAATATGTACCACTGGATTAGTACCACATAGATACATTCAGGTACCTGTGTGGTGGGGTGGATCGGTTCTGTATATGTAGTAGTGTAAGTGTGTGCTTTGAGTAAAGCCATCCACAATATGTATTTTTTGTTACAGAGAATCTTGGACATGGATGGAGCTGCCCAGCCGCATGAATGTATTTACATTGACGAGGCTGGATTCAACCTTAGCAAAAACAGACGACGGGGACGTAATATAATTGGCCAAAGGGCAATTTTGCACGTCCCGGGGCAGCGCGGGGGAAACATCACATTGTGTGTTGCCATAAGTCTTCGAGGGCTACTGCACCATCATGCCAAACTGGGTCCCTATAATGC
The DNA here is from genome assembly GCF_910591455.1 of Pholis gunnellus. Taxonomy (NCBI): domain Eukaryota; kingdom Metazoa; phylum Chordata; class Actinopteri; order Perciformes; family Pholidae; genus Pholis; species Pholis gunnellus. The sequence continues at coordinate 19,613,416 of NC_136541.1, read as the reverse complement.
GCAACACATAATCACATTTCTAGATGCACTTCATGATGCAGTTGTACAGGATGGACCAGAGCAGCCCAGGTTTGTTGTTGTCTCGGATAATGTTAGTTTCCATCGGGCTGCTCTGGTCCAGAACTGGTTCACCAACCATGAACCATGAACCTTACTCGCCATTTCTAAATCCTATAGAGGAATACTTTTCCGCTTGGAGATGGCGCGTATATGACCGCCAACCACATGCCCGTATGCCTCTTCTGCAGGCAATGGAACAGGCCTGTGGAGACATCGAGGTGAGGTCATTCCAGGGATGGATTCGCCACACAAGGGGATATTTCCCCCGATGCTTAGCGAGAGAAGACATTGCTTGTGATGTTGATGAGATCCTGTGGCCAGACCCCAACAGACGGCAGGATCCATAAGCCCACTTGCGCACAATTGTGTTTTTCTGTGTTTACAGTAGTGTATTGTTTGTTTTATTTTTGATTTAACTGAATTTACTGTACTGTAAAATATACTAATGTAATGATTTTGAATTCAGTATTTCATTTTTTGGTTGTTGTGAAAACATGCCCTCTATGGAACTGAATAAAAACATTGAAAACAAAAGACTGCAGTTTTTTATATAACGTAGACTAGTGTGTTGCTGCTGATCTGAAAGTGTATTCATATGATGCAAGTGGGTATCATTTTGTCATCAGAGTGACATTTTGACAAAGGATTGTTAGGTTTTGATAGCAGAGTTTCAATTTGACATAGATGCGAATGGTTTATTTCCCAGTGTTGTGTCTTATTTGCTTGTGTGTAGAGTTTTGACACAATGAGCCAAATTTAGCAAAACGTGTGTAAGCAATAGGCAAAGACTGTATGTACGTTTGGTGAGTCAATGCAAGTCTTAATGTATCTCAAATGTAATGAACACACTGGACAACTGCTTCCACAGGCTGAGTAGCACTCCTCCAGACTCGACAAATTGGGAGATGCCCTTTTAATCATTTTTCTGCCATTACTATGAAACTGGCGTAGGACACACAGCGTGGCATCTCATTGTTGGTCAGTCCAACAAACCACTCTGTGGGGCTTTCTAAAGACAGACAAATGACCACGTTTAAACAAAGAGTAATTAACCAATCAGAGCTGTGAAATTAATTTTCTCTGTTTGGTCATCTGGAAAATGATATCTGACAAGCAGGGAAATTGAGTGTGTCTGTGTGTGTCTCTGTGTGTGCTGTATACACACTGATACATGGCTTGTTGCCTGTGCTTGCATGAAAGGACATCCACGCGTTTGTGTATTCAAACGCCTCGGTGTTTGTGTGTTCTCGTTTGGGAGTTCTCTCAGGTCCACCTGACGATGTTTCATCATCACCGAGGCCTGCTGTAAATTAATGATCATGCTCATCACACAACATTTATTAACAGAACAGGCTCACACACCGTAGACTCTCTGTTGCTTTGATACACACTCTCCCTCCAAGTTCTTCAAAGAATAAATATCAACATTGAATGTTTGCTAGAACACACTTCAGCGCTGTTTAAGCTCATTTAAATGCTGAAGCCTCTCCAAGACAGGATTGTAACCATAACTCAACAGTACACATTGAAGCCATTTAGATATAATTCCATAAAGCTTACAGCCAATAAGCAGACATGTTTTGTTCATACTTATTAAAGTATGACATACAAAGCATTTTAAAGCAATACAAGCAGAAAAGTCTGTAATCCACAATATAAAATAAAAAAAGCAGAACCGAACTACAATCTCCTCGTATAAAACCCTTTGAACACTTTTGGTTTTCAAATTTTCTAACCTTTCACTAACATAGTAAATCGATATAACATTAAAAGGCCCTCAGTCTTAAAAATTGCATTCTTTCAAATGGCGAGCAGAGGGCGACTCCTCTGGTTGCAAAAAGAAGTCAGATTGTATAGAAGTCTATGAGAAAATGACTACTTCTCACTTGATTTATTACCTCATTTAACATTATAAACGGTCTCAATCTCTAGTTTCAAGTCTTTGTGAGCTCATTTTAACAGTTACACATGCCTTTGTGCTAGCTTGAATACTGTACATGCTTCCAGTTTTTTAAAATGTGTTAATCATTTGTTCATTTGTTGTCACTAGGGGGCACTAGAACTAGCTTGACATGCCGCATATAACATATTATCCCCTTGTTAAGTTGTTTTAAATATGTTAGCATGCAGATCCAGCATATGCATCAAGCAGCTTTAGAATTATTATCTGGAGTCATATTTCTGTTTATGACTTGATTAATGTAAGTCCAATATAAAACTCATCAGTTCTGTATCTGGCTCTTGGCCGCTTAAAACCCCACCATGTTGACCAGCTAGCTAATTGCCAATGTTGACTGCCAGCTGCTGCTGGGCAGGTAAAGATACCCCAAAAAGCTGCCAACTGCAGCCGGAAACAAGGCTGATGAGAGTTGAATATGCAAGCTGGAAAACCAAAAGAAGTATGAACTCTGGACAATGTGCGGAGAATCAAGTTTCCCTTACGCACATGTAGCCTTCAACAGGAGATTGTTGGTGTCAGGGGGACGTATTCTCACCCACTGGAAATTCTGGCAGTTTGGTTTAGACAGGGAGTTGTGCCTGGGTAGAGTTTGCAGGAGGCAGGACATGACGCGGATTTCACCCCGGTCACGGAGGCTGTACGTAATGTGGTCATATACAACAGTCGCTTGCCGTTCCTTAAATTTCTGACGATTTTGGCGTCAGCAGTCACCGACAGAATGTTCCCCAAATTTCGACACCGTTGACATTTTCGTGGTCATGTTCCCTTCTTCACCCTCGGATTTTCCTCAGGGTTTGTGCCAGTCGCATGATAGAAACGTCATCAACACACCTGCCGTGAATTCTCCGGGCAATGAGTCCAAGCTACACACATATTCAATCGGACATTACGGAGACTTTGTACCAGGAGCTGGCTGGGTAAAGTCTGTTTCACGTCCAGTCTGAATGATTCGGACAACATTCCCATTACACTATTCATTTTAATCCTCGATATGAAAATATTGACTACATCGGCTTTTTAATACACCATTGGAAATATCCCTGGGGTGGGTTGTCCTGTTCTGCTAGATTGCTGTTTGCGCCCACAGCTGTCACTAACAGGATTTTCTCGATTGATTTTTATTTTCTTGTCACATGCATGGATCCTCCGACATGCTGAGCCCCTGCAATCCCTGATAGTAGATTACTATAGGTTTGTTAAAGAATGTGAAAAAACAGAGCCAAACATCTTTATACGATCTGTCCCATATGAGCCTGACGTTGGACTGTGATGTGCTATGAATAGTAAACTAAACCACTTTTAGGACTTCTTCAATGAGTAAGTCATCACAGGCAGCAGGGAACGGAATGATTTCAGCCGGTGGAATGCAGCTCGTGTTTCAGAGGTTGCCGCGCACATCATACGGGTCCACAGGAGAAAATCCAGCTTTAAACTCTGCATCACCGCCTCGCTGCACCTCTTCACCTCAGCCACCACTCCATCTTCATTGCCCTGAGCCATCATTTTACCCTTAGCCGCCCTCCTCTCCCCACTACACTCTATCATCTCCACCCATATAACCCCCCACTCCCCTCACCATCCTCTTAACGCAGCTAACCATCACACACACTCCAAAAGGGATCTTGAGTTGTCGTCCCAGAAGTGTGTGCGTGTATGACACTGTGTGTGTCTGTGGGGGTGCAGTAATCTATAGGTTCCAGACCACCGCACGCAATGAAGGTAACCTGGGTGGGGCCACATGCTCGATGCTCCCCCCACCCCTACGAAACAAACTCATACACACACACACGCTTGAACACACACACTCCATGGCGAACCAGATGGCTCACATTCGATCTGAGGAGGTATCTCTGTGACCCTAAATAAACCCAAATGGGAGGTCTTGTGTGTTTGTGTGTGTGGACCTACAGCAGTGTCACTCCCCACACGAAAAAAAAATGGGTGGAAATGGGTGTTCAAAAGCAAAAATGCAACCTGATATAACACGATCAGTTTCTGTTTTAACCTTATACTATTGTTCTATTTTAGCCAAACCATTAGCATGGCTCTAGGGATGGCAATGTAACTATTGAATGGATTGCCGTGAACTTATGTACACACAATCGTGGTCCCCCAGAAGAATCCTATATGATTTTGTTGACTCTTTTCCTCAAGAGCCACCACGAGTTTCACATTTTAGTTTTCATGCAAAATACATTGACAATTTCGGGATGGATTGCCATGAAGTTAGTCACAGACATTCATTGTGCCCAGATGATGAATCCTAAATACTTTAGTGATCCTAACTTTTCCTCTGACGCCACCAGCAGGTCAACGTTTTTGCTTTTCTTGCAAAATATCTCAAAATCTACTAGACATTCATGTTCCCCAGAAGATGACTCCTAATGTTTTGGTGATTCACACAATTTGTCCCCAACACCACCATAAGGTTCACATTTGTGGTTTTAAAAGTAAAGTGTCAACAAATTTTGGAATGGATTGGCAAACACTCACATTGCGCCATGAGAATGAACTAATTGACTTCTAATCTTAAAATAGACACTTGCTAGCCTGACCTGCCAGATGGTGTGTTACACAGAACCATCTGACAAGCTGTCATTGGAAACTGTTAGGAAAATGGCAGTCACTTAAACATGGCAGCTGATTGATGAACCATCTGTCAATCAAGCTCTCGTCGAGGACTGTCAGAAGAGGGAAAACGTCTTTTCTATGGAGCCTTCGTGCCATTCTTTGCTCTTCTTTCAATGAATTAAAACAGAGGCTATTGCAGCATCCACGCTAACCTCTTCTGGAGACGCCATTATTGTTGTTACGAACGATCAATCGTCTCTCTGTCTCATCTCCCACACACCTAAGCCACGCCCATAGCTGCCAGTAGCTCCCCACAGGACACTGATTATGGTTATGGTCCATTTAGAGTAAAAGAGACCATAAAGTGGAGTATGCTTTGGGGCTTGCTCACTGTGATTGACAGGTTGCTGCCACTACCAGAGCCGTATCCGATGTCACTACGTCGCTCCTTCACGTTCCACATATGACATCAGGATGACTACGTCCACTTCTCATATACAGTGTATGTTTAAGACTAAATCTATAAATAGCTGACAAAATATGCACTCTATGATGGGGCAGTCATTCTGGTTCATTATGGCATTTGAACCCATTTTTGTTCAGTTCAGCATTAATCTAAACAATTTTTTTTCTCATCATAGAAAGGTAGTATATATGTTAATTAAATAATGGATTCTGCCACAGGAGCCTCCAGACAAAGGTTCAGGTCCAGTTCCGAGATGGTTATTTCTACATTCATTTATTCAGAGATCGCTCTCTTTCAATAAACTTCCAAAACAAATTTAAAGAGTGAAAATTACAGAAAAACAGTTCACAAGCCGAAATAGCCGGACTGGGGAGACCGGGGCTCCAACTGGGCCTCGGGCGAGCCAGACTGGGATGATGACCCAGCGGGGTCAGGATCTGGTGGGCGCTGGAGTCGGCCGGACCACCGACAGTACCCCGGGGCCTGGAGTCCAATGGGCCAAGGAATTATGCAGCCAGGGCCTGGCTGATGCCTCCCGATGTGTCAATCTTATGGCTTGCTGAACCTCCTTACAGGAAGCTCTCCTCCACTCGCCAACAATACAAAGGAGTGTATAATTCAGTTCATATAACTACTTCAAAATCTCCTTCTGCTGGGTCCATTTTCTGGTTCGTTCGTACTGTAAGGTTTTTGCAGAAAATAAAGGGCTGGACCCAAATGAAGGGAGACACGGGAAACGTAAGGTTGGATAATTGTGGGTTTAATTGTAACACAAAAGTATTCACTCATAAATCCATGAAAATAAAACATCCAAAGAATCAGGGAACACGGCAAATGGGAGCAGACACGAAACGTACCAGGAGGTACTAGCAGGCAGACGACCGACAGACCAGGTTACACCAAAGACCAACGAACACTGAGCCAAGTGACACACAGGTTTACATACACAGGGAAGGTGCAGGTGATTAGACACAGCAGGTTTCAATTAAGGGTGGGGCAGACAATCACGAGAGGAACAGACGGACACACAGCACACTGAGGAGGTGCAGGTGATTGAACGCATTTATTGATTGCTAATTAGGGAAGGGCAGACCATCACAGGGGTAAGACAGACAAAGGCAGGAAATAAAGTGCAAGACACATGGAACATCTCAATAAAACAGAATAAATAACTAAATGAAAACATAAATCGTGACAGATACGTAGTGTGTCTGTGGTCTGAGGTACAACAAGCTGCTGCATTCAGAAAGTGTTGGCGGTGACGTCATGGTGCTACAGAATGGAGAACCAAGAATATTCAAATTAGCAGTCTAAAGTTCCATCCAAAAGGGGATTTAGTTTGAGAGTATTACTACTACACAACAGAGCCGGATGGTTGTTGGACTTTAGTGGGAGTGGAATTTTGGTGAGCCCCTGACCGAAGGGGACACCCTGACCCCACCGGCACTACCAGTACACTCACCATCTAAGGGGCGGATAGATGCAAAACACTTTAGCTCATCCTTGGCTGTGTGTTTACAGCTATGTGATATGCAAAACCACACAAATAAACAATACCCAATCAGACCCAGCTGTGAAATCAAGTTTAAATGTGTCCCTTTCTATTGTCAACAATGGACGAATGAATGAAATGTGACAGGCAGGGATGGATTTTGTGTATGTGTGTGTGTGTCTGTGTGTGTATGTGTGTGTGTGTGTGTGTGTAGAGAGAGGGGTTACAACACCCATAATGCTCTGCACTCTCACTAATGACTGATAACATGAAAAGTGCAAGGTGTCAGGTCCAATCGCTCAATGCAATTATCGGATTGGTTCACTAAACACACATGCGCACAGACGTGTGCGTTCGTGCATGGACAAGAGAGTATTGACTTAGGATCACATCATTATGGTATGTACATGTGTAGCCTATATATATATATATATATATATATATATATATATATATATATATATATATATATATATATATTATATATATATGCACACACTGCTAGTGATAGGAGCAAGTGTGTCTGTGTGTGTGTATCTTTGTATTTCTGTCTAATATAGTGATAATCTTTCGGTCTGACAAACAGACCCGTCACAGCTGAGGCAACCAATGAGCGAAAGCGTGTGAATGCACTACGATAACAACATTTTAATCTGGTATTTGTAATCTACTGTAAAAGGAGGGCCCCTATCAAAGGCTAGATCTGGTCTCCACTGACCGGGTAGCAAATATTTGTTGTTTGTGTTTTTCACATCCCCCTGTCCTCCTCCACTGCACCTCGTTGTAATCTCGTTTTTTCTGTGTTTACTGATAATCTCTGCCTTTGCAATAATTTGATCACTCACATAGCAGGATTTACTCAGGACCTGTGCAGTTATTTATTGGGACAAGTTAGGAAAGTCAACAAGTCGGAGCCAAGTGAAGTTCAGACTGCTTTTGACCCATGAACTGTATAGTGTTATGGCCACCTCCACATATACAAGCCAGCTACACATCCCTGTAGCACTTTGTGTTGCTAATGTTTGAGCATGCTAAATATTTTAATCCTTGCATTAAAAAAATAGTAAACATAATATACATTTCACACTACCAAATATTGAAAAATGTTGTGCAGTGAGAAAGTGTAATTTGAAACAATGAGCAGATGAGCTTTGCTAAGTAGCTAACACTACCACCGGTAGCTAGCGTAGCACAGAAGTTTAGCTTACGCTAGTTAATTATGTGCTAATGTTAGCTCCACAGGTTTTTACGCAGAAACGTAAAATTTAAAAAACCTCTATCTCCTTCCAAATAACAAGTATCCCTATTATACAAAGTTTAACCATGACTAGCTTGGAATACACAAAACCAACCTTAAAATTAAGAGAAGTACCATTCACCCAAGTACACAAAGTAAAGACAAGGCTACTCAGCTCTAACCAACCCTTTTGCTAGTTAATATTGCAAGTTAGTGGTTGACCAGCTCAAACTCTGGGCATACATTTTATAAAGGTTTGAAAGATTATTAGAATGTGGTACAGTCACTAGACCACATTCTTAAAAGCATTTTCTCACTTTAAATAGCAAATTCAGGGTGCCTTCACACCTATAGTTCCGTGAAATGCGCGTGAATCGGGTGAAGTTGCTACATTATTGCATTTTACATTTGGTTTGGTGAGTGTTCACACTGCTCTTTGTCAAGCACATTGTAAACATTTTGTAAAGAAATGTTAGCGTTGCAGGTATATTACATTACATTACAGTCATTTAGCAGACGCTTTTATCCAAAGCGACTCACGATTCAGATTCTATACCGTAGGCACAGCTACGGGAGCAATTTTTGGGGTTAAGCGTCTTGCTCAAGGACACATTGACATGCGACTAGCGGAGCCGGGGATCGAACCGCTGATTGAAGGACGGCCCCGCTCTCCACTTGGCCGCAGTCGCCACTATATTGGACACTTCAGTGTTTTCTGGTTTTGCTTTGGAGTTTTTACCAATCAAATATTTCAGAAGTGTTATCATTGTCTGGCTATATTTCAGTGAGGGATTTCACCTCATTTGTCCGTGGCTTGTCCAAGAGACATTTTTTACGACTGCTACTACCTGAAACAATGTTCTCCGATCACCTTCAATCCACAATGCACCGTTATTTTGGTTAATTTCTTATATTTGGGTCGGATCGCGCTCTCAACCCAAAGCGATCCCAGCTCTGGTGCAGTTTGATGCAAACGTTTTCCGGCGAACCCGAGTTCCATTGTTTGGTCGGCACCAGATTTCAAAGAAGCACCCTTTCACCCTTTGAATAGGCATTTTATTTGACTGTGTCGATTAGCCCAATGGCAATACCTCAGGAGAATCCTTTAATAGAATTTCAACTGAATGCAGTTACAGTTCATGAGCAGTGCTCTATTGATTTTTTTTTCCAGCCCACACAAACACTTTTATTTAGAGATTAACTCCACACAGGATCTCGTATACACACACACTCTTTGCTAGAACATGATCATGCTTCTGGGTTTTAACCTTATTTCATTACTCTCTCTATAATCTATTATTCCCTTCTTCCCAACCCTTCTACATTATTAAGTGTGTGGGTGACGGACTAATGTGTGCATGGACCCATGTTCATACGCGGAAATGCATGGTGTTTATAAGTTCATGTGCTTGAGTGTGTGTGTGCGCTTACCCACATTTGGAATATATTAAAGAGATGTTTGTTTGCATGTGTGTGTGTGTGTATATAAGTGTGTTTTCCCGTGCTGTTGTTCTGGGTATTAGAATGAAATGAAGTGTGAAATAAGCTTTTCTGTCTCTGGGGTGTAGCTGTGGGAAGTCCCCCCTCTCAACGCATCGCACGTGTTTACCACCTATCTTTCCATCCATATACCCTCCCACCTTGCCCATTAGGCCTCCACTAAAGCGCACATTTGATAGAAACAAGGTGGGCATATCATGATGGATATAGTGCTGATGAATAGGCACTCTAAAGAGAACGTGGGGGTATTATGGAGCATATAAACCCTCTTATGTTTAGTGGTAATGTGCTTGTAAGACAAAAAAACAGGAGATAGTGGGAACTTTATGTGTTAAATGACAAGATATACGTAGGGCGCTTTGTGTGTGTGTGTATACCCAAAGAAATACACTTGAGTCGAATACTCAAGACTGCCAGAAAGAAACAGTGTGAAAGTGGGATACTGGTATAAGTGCTGCAGTGCTGATGATAGATTGAGATGCAGGTGAGGGGGTGAGCTGGGAAGGGCCAGGTGACTGCAGGGCTGATGAGGGAAATGGGAACAGCCGGGAAGATTGGCAGGACAGGGTATACAAGAGAGAGTGGGTGACCCAAGCCTCCAGTTGTTTCTCTAACCTGACACAACCCCCCCCCCCCCCCCCCCCTCCAAAACCTCAGGAGCATGTTGGTGAGGGTGCATTGTTCACCTGCCCCCCTCCTACGCCTCTGAGTCCTGTGGAACCCAGGCAGTAGCTTCGCTCGCAAGGCATTCTAATCACCCACACACGGGGAAAGTATTTGCCATTACAGTATTATTCTCAGTTGTTTACACACTAGTGCTGGTACTTAAGATACAGTGACCACAACCTGCAACTCATGTACCAAACCCCTCGACTAATTCTGCTGAAATACAAGCACATTACCTGCTCAACAGATTGCAGTTTTAATTCACACTTTTTTTTTTGTCAATGCCATTCAAAATGCAAAACTTAAATTTCCCACTATCCAAGCTGACTCCTCACAGGCAAATGTGTGCACAGTTGTTCAATTAGTAATCAGAGCTGTAGCAACAAAAGGGCCACAGGTTTTTTCTTTGGGAGCAGTGGATGCCAACATTGGAGAGAGGCATAGTATGTATGTCTATATATATATATATATATATATATTAGTGCTGGGCAACGATTACAATTTTTAATCCATTTTTGTGAACGCTTATATAGAGTCCTTGCAATATATACTATTTCTATGTTACTTCAGACACTCGGTTCACGCGATCGCATCATGTATCATGAGTGTATCTAAAGATGAAGCCGTGCATTGTCCACTTCAGTCTGATGAGGAGCAGTTGTGCCTGAAACGTCATCTACCGGCAGGCTTTGTGACAGCCCCTCATGTGGTAAAGAAATTAAGTAATATGACGCTCCTTTATTGCTTTATTTCCTTTATTGTGATTTGGGTTAAAGAGCACTGAACACTGAGGGCACTCTAAATTTCACCCCCAAAATTTGTATTGATTTGCCTTGAAAAATCCCTAAACTCTGCCCGCAATCAGTTCTGCTTGAGTTGACTTACTATTGAATGCGCTGCATTTCACTCATTACGCTGAGTAAGATGCGCTGTAACTGATTCATTTTTCGAGTAGCTGAAACGTCTACGATACTGAGATGTTTAGTGCTTGTTGGTTTTGTTTAGCCACATCAGGGATGTAAAAAATCTACCTGGCACTAACATGAAAATAAATGAAATAAATAGTGGATGAGACCCCAGCCTGCCCTGCAAAGGACGTGTAGACTTTAAACGTTATGACTGCCACATTATTTATACCAGGGTCATTTTTATTTGGCTTAAAACGCAAATGCAACCGTTTCTTTCCAGGCTGCCAATACTCAAAATATTTATGGATGACTGCATTGTAAAAAAAAATACATTTTGAATTTAGGTCCATAAAGCAATGATTTTAAGGTATAATCCCATCATGTTTCCAGGGAGCGGAACAGCAGATCTGTAAGAATATTCCAATAACAACATTGAGGTGGATGCAAAATGAAGGGGTAGTAAAAAAAGTAGAGAACCGTGGCCACTTACACCCCGGATTGCAATTGGTAATGTGTGCAGTGGATTACATTTTTAATCCCCAACCGTGGCCCCTGGCGTGGGGTGGGTGGGGGGATGGGGGGGGGGGGGTCCGTCCTGCAACCCAACAGTGGATCTCCATTAGTCGAATCCTCCAGAGGAACATGTGGCCTCACCTTGCCCCGAGGCTCTGCTCCAGTTTCCATTTATTGGCAGAGGCCAGACAAAGACACTTGTCAGCATTCACACACACACTAAACACCGAGCAATTCCAAACACACACACACACACACACACACACACACACACACACACACACACACACACACACACACACACACACACACACACACACACACACACACACACACACACACACACACACACACAGCCTCACAAGTGGGTGGAAGGTACTGTATGTTTTTAAAAATCCTTTAAAAAAAAGAGGCACTGCCTCTCTCTTCTTAATCTCTGCATATTTTCTAAAAAATAATAATATCCATAATGCTGCAGGGAAAATGTTACCTGCCAACGACTTGGATCGTAACGAACGCAGATGGGAGGTGACAGGCCTGCAAATCATCCACTTCCACCCTGATGCACAATATCTAAAATCAGTTTGCCGCTGATAAATGTATCAACATCAGACACAACAAATTTGAAATCCTGGTGACTCACACTTTTTTTTCTTCCATGCCTTTGTTTCCTGTCCTCCATTGGACAGGTCCCCCCTCCACCTCTTCTCCAGCTGTTAAACCAATTAAATGCTCACAGAGGGTAGACTGCCCACTCTCCCGTTGAGAAAAATACACGCAATAAAAGCCTTCCCTGTGCGGAGCCATTGTGCGGCGGCAAGGACGCCATCTTTAATTATGGCCTACGCCCCCACCCTTCTCCTGGCTGAATAGAAGTGGGCTGTAGGTACAGACAGCCGCTGGCGCTGGATCAGGTTTTTTTTTGTGTGTTTTGCGTTGAGCGAGCAGCTCAAAGGCGGAGAGCCGGTGGCTGGTGCTGAGGCTGCGTTATAGAACGGTTTGGAGAGCTGACTCCAGTTTGAAAACTTGGAATGTTTCAGAGCAAGAGAAAAAGTTGAAAAAGGGGTCAGGGAGAATAAGTGTAGGAATATGTAACCATAGGTGTTATATAGGCACTCTGGTTACACTCAACTAAACACAACTGAATTAGAGAGGAGAGGATTTTGAGAAAAGAAGAGTGATACAGAGTGTGTGGGAGTGGAGGAGAATGAAAGAGGAGAGACAAGGTTGTTAACTGTCAGTTTTATGGCTTAGTGGGAGAAAAAGAGCACAAGCTTAGGGCTGGGGAGAGAAAATCTTCAGGACAAAAAGAGATGTAATGGTGGTGGGGGTCTAAAAGAATGATAATATCAGAGAGAGAAAGGGAAACGGGGGCGTAGAGAGGCCCGTGCCCCTCCCAGTGCCCTGTGCCTTGAGGGGGGACCCAGGGCACGTCTGGGGAATGTGAGGCATGAGGGGGGGGTGACAATGCCGACTACTGTCCCCCAGAGAGAGGCGTTGTTCTGGGCCAGGGGGGTACAAGAAGTCAGCCGCTCCAACGTATGAATGGATGGATGTATGGCTGACCGGCTAGATGCTGGATCCCCGGCTGGCAGGCTGGCTGGCTGGCTGCTCCTAATGCCCACAGAGGAGGCATGTAAGGGAACCGGGGCAGTTCTGGGGAATGCGAGGCATGATAGGGGAACAAAGCCGGCTACTGTCCCCTGGAGAGAGACCCTGTCCTGGGCCACAGGGCACGAGGAGTCAGCCTCTCTAGATGGATGAATAGAGGACTGCTAGCTGGCTGACAAGAAAGGAGACCAATGGTTTGAGTGAATACGATACAGGGCCTACACAGCAGGGTCTCTTCTACTCAAATCTTGCAGAATCTTATTGGTAAATGAATGTCATGTGCACAGAAGGATAAATCAGATACAGGGTTTGATCCCCGAGTCGTCATTGAAACAGTGACCCTCTACGAAGTGTCTCTACGAACTCCCTCCACCCAAATAAATATCCCCATAAAATCAAGGGTGTTTTAGATTTAATCTGTATCATTCTGATATTAAAAAAGATTGTGTCTTTTGTGATATATATCTTTTTCCATTCATACTCTACCCCACCACTCTTTGTGGCGGACTGAATGCAGGACTGTTAGCAGAAAGATTCATGCAGGGCTATGCCGTAGGACTGATTGTAGGAGTGAATGCAGAACTCTTTGCAGGACTGAAAGCCTCAGTGAATGTATAACTCAATGTATGGTTGCACAATGTAGTGAATGAAGGGCTGAATTGTGCCAGCAAAGAACAGTCATCTCGACAGTACACTCCTTTATTCTAGGTCTACTGCCAGCCCACTGACCGCTGCATTTAATGACTGAAAAAGGCATTAGCATATTAACTATCATCAATACATTATAAAACCTCATTGGCGATGTTATAAAAAAATTACACCTCTTTGTTTCACCAGGTTTTAATCTGTCCATTCATTCACTAACATGCTTATCCTTCAGGTTTGCAGTGGGCCGGCTGGATCTCATCCAATACACTGGGTTTAAAGTCGGGCCACAGTCTGCACAGGTCATCAATCCATCATTGGGCTCAAGTCAAGTCAAGCCATTTTATTTAAAAAGCCAATTTAAAAGCAACACAAGCTGACCAAAGTGCTTTAACAATTTCCAAGGAAAGGTTAGAACATCAGCTGAGCGAGAGCACGGATATAGAAGACATGGTGAGACATAGAAAGGAACTGTAGAGCTCCAAAAGCTAAAAGAAATAATAAAAATGTTGCCTTTGAATGAGCAATTGGGGGGGGGGCTCCTCTATTATTTAGAGGAAGGATTTTTGCACAGTCCAGGAGCCGAGATAGCAAAGGTTCCGTGCTGCCAACAGTTTAGGGTCAGATGTGGAGGAGGCTTTGGGGTTAAAAGCTGTGGTGTAGATGTTGGGTTGTTAGGTTGGGGGCCTTGTACTGACCTGTATTCACAATAATATGGGTAAACTTTAAAAAAAAGCATATTTCTTTCCACTTTGGCCTTACTTCTACACCAGCTTTTCAAAAAATGCTCTCCGATGTGGGTTCACTTGAAAACAGCCCTGTGTGTTTCGGGCTTTCCACAAACAGACATACAGTCTTATTCTCTCGTGGTAATCTCAACGCAGACCTGGCCGACTTCCTGCAGTGTTAGGAAACCAACATTGTGCTGTAAAGGGTTGTGTTGTCAGAAACGTGTACGGTTAGAGGCTTTCAGACGATCTGACGAGCACATACTTCAAACTGTGCTTTAAAATGCATCCTAAATTGTGTGGACACGGACTCGTGGAGAAATAAACGCCGAGACGCTGCACTTAAATGTGTGCTTTGCTCGGGTACAGCCCCCTTTGAACATAGATATTCTCATTTTGTGGTGGAGTTCATTGTGATAGAACAGCAACAATGAAATAATAGACGCATGGTGAGAGGAAAGCAGGGGGTTCTTTGTTACAGGCTAGAGCTATAGACTGAAAATGCACGCAATTAACACTAAATCGAGCGGCGCGCACACACAAGTTTACCTTCTCCATCCAGTCGCACCAACCACCTGTCACCGAGACAGGAGAACTTCGAGCAAATTGCCAGTGTTACCATGGTTATCACCGGTAATTCCAGGTTATTAATGCCTAATGTGCTGTTGTCACCCCTTCATTATCCTACCCAGCGTTTCTCTCTCTCTCGCTCTTTCTAGTTTTTATTATTGTCTCGATCCCTCACTCATCCCCGCGAGATCACAGAGAGGAACAGAAGCTCCGAGCAGAGGTTCCGTGTAGTGAAGGAGTAGAAGCAGCACTGGATCCAGACACGGGGGACTCAAAGCAGGTTTTAGGGTGCTTCAGAGCAGTGTGACGGCAGCAGCAGATGCACACAAAAGTCAATGTAGTGACAATATTTGGCAAAGAACCGGGTTTAGCATGACTAGCTAGTTAATTTCCACTGGATGATACGGCTCGCCTCAACTCGCTTTTGGGAACCGGTACTTTTCTCAATGATCTTTTCCACTGTAGATAATTCCATCGTCATAGTGACGCCATGTGTAACTGACATGACGTCATCTTCAATGCCAGACAAGCTTCTGTTCTCTCGCTGGATCCTTAAATCGCCAACGAAGCGATAGAATGTCTGTACTTCCTCACTTGACCACTTGACCACAACTCGTTGAGTTGTCAATTACAACACAACGAGGTCCAGTTAGAGAGAATGTCCTCATGCAAAGGTGCGGAACATCACAATAATGTCTAACTTGCACTATGATTTAGTCCAATATATATTGAATTAGCCAACAGTTGTATTAACGTCTGTATGTAGTCAACAACTGTCAAATAGAGAAAGTTAAATTAAACAGTATCTCAACAATATTTATTGTCAGTTTTCAAATTGAACTGGATGAATTATAAATAATACAAAATCTAATAATAAGTAAATGATCTCTCATTTCCGGTAAAATAAGGACTGCATAGAAGAATAAATGACACAACAGAAAGCTTGTAAGAAATGTGCATCTTAAAATAAAGTACTTCATTGCTGAACTGAATCGTCTTTGCCCTGCAGCTTTAAATTCAGTTCATTCAGGTGGGAAAGCCACGATTTTATATTCTTCTCATCTTCTAATAAGATGAATTTGTGTGCAGGGTCTAACGTTATGTCTGCGGTTGTTGAAACCACTTGTTTCAGCCTCGTTCCCCCCTTTGTTTACAGCTTTGTTGGACAGTGAATTCATGTGTCAGGATTCTGATCACATCGGGCTCTTAGGTTTATTTTCTGTGCCTTAATTTCAGATGTGAGTGGGCTGAAACGTTTTGCTGAAAAGAGTTGTGCTGTGTCTCGTAGTGGCGCTTCATATTACCACTTTTAATAATCACCACGGTCTCTGAACACATGAGACATACTGGTTTGGGACTGTCGATGGGAGGAATTAACATATAAGAGTCTGTCCATTCTTGGTTAAAGACTCTGGTCTCGTTGTCCACTTTTCTCTTTTTGGAGAACACCATGTCAAATAACTTCTGACTCCCATATTATTCTCCGACTACTCTCGCCCCGTCTCCCCTGTGTGTGTAAATCTCACTTGAGTCGGGAATCTTATCAGAATTCACTTATTTGATTGGCTGAGTAGCATCACGTGATACAACGTTGTGTAAATGTTAGACCATGTTATTGGTCGGTGTGTTTCCTGGACCGCTGAACGAGTGCCGTAAAGGCCAGAAAAGCTGCGCCGGTTAAAATAGATGCGCTTTGTCAAAATGTAATAATTCTCAATTATCTATCGGTTTTAGGTCCAGGCCGGTTTCCGCCTATTAGTGATCCCTGCATTAACCTATCCATTATCTGCACCCTCTTACCCTGGAGCTGGTGTGCAGAGGCTGGAGACTAGCGGCTGTGCTCACCCTGGACAGAATACGTGTCTATGACAGGGCTACAGGCAGACAGACACTTACTGTTATACAGACACCTGTGGGCAATTTAGAGTCTCCAATTAACCTAGGCTGCATGTCTTTGGACTGTCGGGGAAGGAAATGGGCATCCTGAAGAAACCCAGCATGCAGCGACTATGGTGGTTATGGTGAACACTGCTTCTTTAAATAAAAACAAATAGTGTAAATTTATGTTTGTCTGTTAGTAATTCCTCATCAATAAACCTGCAAGATTGTCAACAATATCCTGTTGCTTTTGTTTACTGTGATTAGCAAGTTGCTAAAGTAGGTTGAACCATAGAAACCCTCTTTAAGTTAAGAAGTATTTTATAAGGGAATGCAAAGTTCATATTGTGGCGTGGCTCCGAGGAGAGAGAGGGAAACACAACATGGACACGCTAACAAGCCATTCTCCCTTCACTTGTGGTTGCCAAGATTGAGACCAATCAGAAGGAGGCAGAATGGCCAATCAGAAACAGTAGCCTTGGAAATAGCCAATTAGGCCTGTTTGTCTGCGAGGACAAAGGAAGTGATATTGCAGAGTGATTGCACCAGCAGCGAGCTACACAAACATGCTCAAATGACACCTTGCTTGTTGCCTTCCAACCCTAATTTTCCAGGAGTGTAACATCTTGATTGCATCGGTGCCGGCAAGAGAGGACGTCTCCTTATTACGCCAAAACAATCGCCACCTCAGAGGCAAAAAAACGGAGATTTTGTTTTCATTAGGGAGCTATTGAGTCACCGGCTCTCAAGTCAAGGCCAGCGCGCGCGCGCGCACACACACACACACACACACACATGCACCGAGGCTCTAGTCTGGCAATTTTATTCAAAAGATTTGTACCTTACTCCAGTCCACTTAATGAAGCTGTAAATTTAGAGACGCGAGAGCCTTTACAGTGCTCCTCTGAGAGCTGCTACAATGATCCTGGGACTGAGCTGGTTAATTAACTGATTATTTGCTTGGCTGGAAGCCACAGAGAAATGGGGTAGATGTGGGGAGAGACAAGAAGGAGGGGACGTGAGAGGAGAGGACGGAAGACAATGGAAGTACAGAAGCAGGAGAGGAAGAGACGGCAGGCAGAGAGGAAAGGACAGAGGAGAGAAAAGGAAAAGGATAGTGTGAAATAAAATGAGGAGAGAAGAAGAGAGAGAGATGCGACTGTCAAGAGTAGGAGAGACTAGAAGGTTGGTTAACAAACACTAACCTCCCAGTAAGGCAGAAATCTGTCTCAGTAATCACCAGTATTGCTGCAATATCACTTCCATCCAGCCGTGGCAGCACTGAGTGCACTGCAGCAGAGCAGCACCAGATTGAGGAAGACATCCTGTGTCATATTTGATTTTAGATAGTTTGTATTCACTTCAATTGTTGGTTTCCACTTGTCACATGCATAGTGCCTTTATAAAAAAAATAAAGTGCAGCTTGCGTTCGTCAAATGCATACGGTCCCATCAAAATAAAGTCCCAACGTAGGTTTAAATAGTTTTTGCAAAGTTGGTTAGCTTTAGGAAAGGATTATGGTTTTGTTTCAAATAAGTGTGTTTGTTATACAGAAGTTATGTAACAAAACAAAGGATTTTGGCTTTTTTACTTTCCAACATCTACTCACACCCATCCTTAGCAGACTTTCTTCCTCTTTACACATCATCAGTTGCTCTGACCATCTCGTAATGATGGGGATGGGTTTACTTTGGAGTTAGTTGAAAGCTCGGTGCGTCTCATACAGACACTTAAGTGTTGAAACTTTGTGCGTCGGTATCAGGCGCCAACCTCCTGTTCTGAAAAGTCCCTCCTCCGCACTCCAATTTACCAAAATCCAAGATGGCCGAATTTGAAGCCTCAAAACCTCACTCCAGAAAACTAATGGGCCCACTTGTTGTATACAGTCTATGGTCGGCATCAAGACACCGAGGGTATTTGACAAGTGGGGAGGGAGAACAGGTCGCCTGTGTGAAGTGGCTGTCATGCCTCCTGCAGAGTTATGCGTCTCGCAGCAGGTCGGAGCTTTTCAATCGCAAGAGCACATTAAGGTATCGGTGAAGTGAATGAAGTGCACCGCAGGCTGAAGTCTCTGTTTAAACTTTACAGCGACGAATGTGTCCAATGCAGGTTGACTGAGCATCTCTGTGCACGTGCTGTCTCACTCCCACGTCATCAGTGTTTTCTGGACTGTGTCATCGCTGCGGCTGTGACAAGCAGTCTATTGTTGACGTTTGTGGTCTGTGAGTGTAAAGCGATCTTAAATTGATGAATTAATCAAATTAAAGAGAAAACCATGCATTTCGACTAACTGTGTCGCAACACCCATCAACTCTGACTGACCTCCAGTTACAGTTGCAGTTACCACGGTGACAATATGGAACCAAATATACAGAATTGCTCACTAGTTAAATAATGTAGAGCAGTCGCCCCATCCAACAGATGAGAATAACCTGAATAAATGTGGAAATCAAATCTCAAAATACTGTTTGAAAGTGGTTATGACATAAAGAAATAACAACCTCCACAATACGGTTGTGAAAATGCTGTTTATAAACTAAACTCCAGGCGACGTTACTTGCTGGCTTATGACTA
The DNA here is from genome assembly GCF_910591455.1 of Pholis gunnellus. Taxonomy (NCBI): domain Eukaryota; kingdom Metazoa; phylum Chordata; class Actinopteri; order Perciformes; family Pholidae; genus Pholis; species Pholis gunnellus. The sequence continues at coordinate 19,594,037 of NC_136541.1, read as the reverse complement.
TAAATGATGCTGGTATCCGATCATTACTAAATGGCCATTTGCTGTCTCTAATTTGTGAACAAGGATTATTATCCTTAGAAGTATGGAACTTCAGTAGGATGCACAGAAACAGAAAGTGTAGACGGAGACACCGGTTCATGTTTGTATCATATTTATTGTTTATTCACTGCAGTAGTAGCTGAGGTCTCCATTGTAACTGTTCAAGAGGTCAAAGGTTAGATCTTCTTGCTGGTTCTCTTCAGCACTACGGAGCCGGCTTTGGAGGTCTAGAGAGAGACAGAAGAAGTGGTACTTTATTAAAACAAGGATTATGTTATATATGTGTCCTAGATTATATAACATCAAAAGACATTGTTTTGCTTGTACAAATGTAAACCGCATATGAAGAGCTCCCAGAAGACTTTCTCTGGTAATAACTGAATGCATTTTAGCTTCTAAGTTTTCCTCTCCTTTCCAAGAATTGAAAAATGAATTCTTGGAAACCTCTCAAAAGATTGAGAAAAGAGAGAGAAAACATTGTGATGGAAACACATGGCGATGCAAATAAATAGCACTTGGAAAGATTGTAGGGAGTTATCTCCCGCTGACGCTGGCTTTAAAGGTTAAACGTGAGACAGAGCTGCTTGTTAAGATGCACGACATCCGTGTTCGAAGGCGTTTTCTTTCTCCTTGTCAAATGCCGATCCCCCCGCTGCAGGAATACAACATTAATGACTCTAATGATCCCTGCGGGGTGTTGAGTGTAATAGCTGTTGTCACCGCGCTAGCTTGTCAGCGCTCCAAGCCCGAGTGGGTGTGTTTACCTCGATGAGCTTGCCGCCGCTGATCTCAGAGGTGTGGTGGTAGTTGGGGAAGGCCACGCTCAGCTTGCTTCCATCCATGTGCACGGTGGCCTGTAAACACAAAGGTTAGAATCAGTCAGGGAACCAGGGTACCTTCATTATTCCTTCCCTATGCGCCTGGCACAGGTGGAAATCCAAGATTAAGTAGAAGAAACTCTGGATCTTCTGCCTCCTGTACCTTGAATTTCTTTCCTCCGATGGTCTCCATGTCGCACTCCTTGTCGATGGTGAACTTGTTGGTGACCGTGGCGTTGGCGGGGTAAATCTGGGTCCAGGAAAAGTTATTCCCGTCCTGTGTGACCTCTGTGACCAACTTGTAGTCACGGCCCTTCTGAATGATCTCATCGGGTATACCTGGAGAGGGGGAAAACAAGAGTAGCGTGAGTTTCGACAATCACAGAGGACAGAAATAGTGACCGTGAAAGGCAGCAGCCTCAGATTCCATCTGTCTCACCCAGCAGCTTGCAGAAAGCCTCGTACCCCTCCTGGTTCTCAGTTTCCCATTTTCCGGCGAAGGCCATTCTTGCAGCGTTGGAGGCGTGTGGAGGAGCGAGAGCAGAGATGCTGAGGCAAGCTGAGGGAAAAGCAAGGTGTCTGGGACTGAGGCTCTCCCCTGTTTATATACCGCACACCTCTCGCCACCGCCCTCCTCTGCATGCGATGACACAAGAGTGCGATTGCATGCTGAATATGATGACTACAATGGGCTACGAGGGAGAGGGCAATAACCCGCGTGAACGGGTGTTTATGGAGTTCCCAAGCAGTGACTAAAACGCTGACTGCTCACCAGCGTGAGCTCGCAGCTCACCTCCAGGTCAACGAACTCCCCTGCGTTGGCTTTATGGTCGCGGCCTCCACTTTTTACTGCTGAGGAGTCTAAAATGAAATATAAAAAAAGGCTTTGTTTGAAAATGTAATCCCTTTATTTGAAGTAGTTTATTATCTGACATTGCGAATGGTCCGATCTGTAAAAGAAGAGCGTCGTGTACTCGTTCAAAGTCGTTATTCGCCGGCTGGCATCGAAACAACTGATACGAGTCATTTCAGTGTATTTGTGTGAGGAGATACAGATACGGTTTAAAAAGCGAATCTAAGGCTGGAATGATAAACTTGCCCCATACCCCCTTGAGCCCCAAAAGCCCCTGGCTTACTGTGTGTATGTTGTTTTGAGTTGTTGTTGTCATTTTTTTTATTCGATAAATTGTAAATCTTTTAGGAAATTTGCATCCATTCAAAGTAAAGCTGGGTCCTGCATTAATATGGCGTCTTGTAGCCCTGAGTGATAGAGGGGCCCGCTGAGTAGTGACACAAAACCTTCATTATGTGTTCATAGTGTATGTTGTGCTTACATGGTAAATGTTCCTAAATATAGTGTTTTTAAGATATTGCTGGTATTTTATTCTGTATTTTTTTCATATTTTTCAAAAAACATGAAAAGAGCAAAACCAACAGTTTAGGGTCAGTCTAAATACTTCCAGGCCTCCCTGTTCTGTCTGTGGCACTCTGTCCCAGGCCCATTTGTTCCTGCCAAAGACATAAATCTTTAAATACGTAAATACATATTTATTTTCTTAAAAGGAATTTCCCAGAACAGGTGGGCACTGTAGCTTTCAGCCAACTTTACTCAAACGGGAGCATCTGAAAAGGACCATTTGTAGCAGATTCAGTTCACTAGCAGGTCATTTTGGGCACCAAGACGCTGCATGTGGAATAAACCACAGTGCCCATGTTCACCACGATAAAGGAACATGTCGCCAAATGAAGGGATGTGGCTTATGCATGTGTTCTTAGCTCTCTGGCACAGAGGAATAAGGTAAACCAGGCTTTGGCTATATGATGAAGATGTGTTAAATACATTTATTGTTAGTTTTGGTCTTTTTATGTGATTTAACCTAAACTAACTAACACAGAAAAGCATATATATATTATAGAATGAGGTGTACTGGTCTGGCCAAAATATAACAAAGCTGACATTTATACTGCGCCGTGTACTCAGTAGATGGATGGAGACAAATAATAGACTACTAATCAAACACATACTCAATCTTTCTTTTTTTTCCTATTCGGTATTTGGTGCGTATGGAAAAAACGTCATGCCGCACAGTGTGTCTTGTAGAGTTAGTCGTCCCCTAAAAGGGTTGCAGTTGAACTTACAGGAGTCTCTGTCGGCTCACGCAGCGTATACTTTTGCTTACAAAGAGTGAAATCTTGCCAGTGTCGAAGATGATGAGGTGAGAGTAAAATCATTATGAGTTGTTATAGTTCAATTTGGACATTAAAACTGGGTTAGACAAACAAAACCACACATTGTCGTAGAAAATGAGTGTTTTATCAGATTAAACTGACATTTATACATTTTATGTTAATGAATTCATGTTGATTTATGACTTTGATTCCTTGTATCTATTCATATTTTGCATGGACATGTCATTTGGGTTCATGAATATACTTTTGTGCCAACCTGACAATGTAAAAAAAAAGGTGGTCTTAAAAATACTATGACGAAAGCTCGGGATGTTCCAGAACAAGGGGTATCCGCCCAAATGTCATTCAAGCTAGAGCATTTTTTTACATGATTCACTGAAATCGATACCGCAAAGTTGATGGAGTGACATTACTCCCTACAGATAATTGAAAGAGACGGTAGAATGTGAGGCAGCAAAGGCGCTTCTTAAATCGTCCTTTAAGAAAAACACAGCACACGGTGGCGTGTGAAAGAGACTGCATTGTGTGGGATCGAAGTTAAGTGCCGCATCGAAAGCTTTTTGCCCATTCGCACTTTGTCGGAATTGAAAGCCCGAAGTGCTCAGGTCATGTAGTCATCTTAATGGACGATTCCCAGCCGCTCGTGCGTTGCAGCGACATTATCCTCTAATTCTCTTCACGGTGTTTCTAAACCGTGAAAAGCCAACATGGCCTTGGAGCCCCTCATAGATACATAAAACATCTTATTGGCCAACATCCTATAAAAGACACCCACTATCTCTCTCTCTCTCTCTCTCTCTCTCTCTCTCTCTCTCTCTCTTTTTTTTCTGTCTCTTTCTCACTCTCACACAAGAGGTCAGTGTGCTGAAGTGCAGCAATGCAGTTAGAAAAATCCCACTTCTTTACACATTTAACATGCCATCCCCACCACTTTTTACTTTTCCCCACCACTTTTTTTATATATATATATATATATATTTATATATATTTTAAAGCAATTTAATAGATGCATAATATTGGTTTCTATTTTTAATGGGCTGTGTTTGACGTCTTATTTTCCTTTTCTCTGATGTTGTTGACTGTTAAAGCAGCTAACAGCTGTCAGCACCTGCACCATTATCTCATATTCATGTCGCCATTGTTTGATGTCTGAGAGATGCAGTTTGTAGCTTTTAAGTTTTGAAACGTATCGTCTTGGCTTCACAAATATACATTGCTGAGGTGTGGCTGAGAGCTGCGGCTTAGAGCCAAATTGGTTAGTTAAAAAAGAAATATCAAATGTCCAGATCAACAGAGGAAGAAACTTCATGATATACTGTACATAATCACACACGGTACCATATCTGTCATATTTCGAAGCATTAATGCTTTTCAGAGAGCGCAACTGACTTTCGATTGGCAGAGATTGCTGTTCTTCCAGTAAGACGATCACCACCTGGAAGTTACTCCCTTTTCTTTCACCGCCACAGAGTGTCACATACACCTTTATACCGTGCTGTGTATGCCGCATAGATACATAGAGTAAGACGCTCTACCAGACAAACAAACTGCCAAATTGTGTCGGTGGGAGTCGTGTAAGTAGAAAGTTATCAGATCTAGTGAGAGGCCATATCTTTACGCCAAACGTAATGATGCAACCAGTTGAGGGACTCCATTCTCCTGAAAGTTAATCAAAAAATAACAATCATCCAGTCTCTCCGATTATTTATTTTGTCTCAAGGTCAAACCAAATCCAACCATTCGCAGCGGAATGATTGGTGGGCAAAGTGCAGCCGTTGAAGTTTATTGTCGATGCTGTAAACCTGCGGTTACACTTTAATAGCAGGCTGTAATTGAAACTTTTGTGTGAAATCCCACATGACAATAAGTAACCAGGATTGCCGGCCATTGCCTAATAACCCAATCACGTCTCGATGAAGTCATGCTTCACTCTCGCCTCCCTCCGATACACATCTTTTGATGTATATGTGAAGACAGGGAGAAATGAATACGACCGAGCCGCGCCGACGATTACTGCGGAAAAAAAATAATATCAAAAAAAACAAGACAGGAAAAAAAACAAGAATACGAACAAATGAACAAGGAGTTAATGAAGAACAAAAGAGGGGGGGAAAGGGGGAGAGGAAGAAAAGATTCTAAAGAAAGATACATATAGATAGATTCCTTTTATCTACAGCTATAGAGAGGGGATTTGCGATGGAGGAATTAAAGGCGGGGAGGCCTTGATATGCAAATGAAGCTGCTGCTAATCAAAGCAATAAGATTAGCCTTCCAAATTGAGATGAAGAAAGGCTCCATTATCTGGGCCGAGTGTCATGTTTAATAACGCGGAACGGCATGGTAATTCACTAGTGATGCAACTGTAGCCCATGTGGGTGTGTTTGTGTGTGTGTGTGTGTGCGTGTGTGTGTGTGTGTGTGTGTGAAAGACTGAAAGAGAACAAAATTATGTATAGAGAATTAAACATGTGAGAGACAAATTGTGACCTTGTCTGTGTGTGTGTGAGCGTGGTGTCACTGAGCGTGAATGTGTGTGTAGATAGTGGAAGAGAGGGCGCAAAAAGCTGGTTCCCATGGGAAAGAAGTGTGTGTGTGTGTGTGTTTGTGATTGCGCGCGCTCGGCTTTGATGCTAAAGTTAAAGAGAGATGAACACTTCGGAAATGGTGTGGAAAAATGTGGCTTTAGACAGACTTTTGTTTGCTCACACGGACTGTGCAGCCACACCTGGTTTGATCAGGTGTATTGTAAATCCACAAATGAACCACAGAGAGAGAGAGAGAGAGAGAGAGAGAGAGAGAGAGAGAGAGAGAGAGAGAGAGAGAGAGAGAGAGAGAGAGAGAGAGAGAGGTGGACAGTTGTGCAAGTGAGAGACGCTTTAACAAGCACACATTTACAAGCAATAGAGAGAGAGAGAGAGAGCTATTATTCAACTAGTGGAGTTGAATAAATAAATCGGCTGCTCTGTGCTAACACATTCGTCACGACTTTTTAAGGTGCTGATATGTCAATATGTGTAAAGCTTGTTCCGCAAGGATAGGATAAAAAATAGGATAGGTGAATAGGATAAAAAATATGTCTAAGAAAGATGTCTAGGAAAAAATATGACATAAATCAGGCTATGAATGACATATAAACAAACCCCTCCGTAAAAACCTTCATAATATATGTATGGACATGAAACGTTACCAGTTGATTACTGACATTAAGTGAAGTTAAAATACGCAACTGAGGCATTCTCTAACGCTAACTTCGGGTACATTGAAATCTAAAGACATTAATACAAATTAAAATAAATAGTAAACCAAATGCTGTCAAATACACACCTGAATGTGTATTTTGTATGTTTTCCCTCCCCTTGAAAGAAGATGTTTTTTTGAAGCAAAAATAACACGATGTAATTGGAGTATTGTTAAAGGTGCATGAATGTGAAAGTGTTTTCATGTTATACTGACCGAGGTTGTGCTAATAATACATACTGTTGGCTGGTTTGATCTGTAACAATATGTCACATTTCATAAAATAATTATGTTTTGTATGTCAAATGTGTATCTGCTCAGTAACTATATGTCAAAATGTACTACTTCCTTCTCAAAAGTAATGGTGTAGAAGTATGCATTAAATTGAAAATACTTCAATGTGATACTTGAGTCAGTACAGCACTAAACGTAGCTGTAGTTACTTTGGATCTCTCTGATAACAGACGTGTGCGATGATCCAAAAGAATGAAAACTTAAGGAACAAGTAGAAACATTGTCTTTGCAGCGAAGCGGTTTATGGTAAATATGAGACGTGAAAAAAAAAAAAGCACTGGTGTGCAAGACAGGCTACCAATTGCTTGTGGTTATTATACCGGTCGATCACAACTAATTTGATCATGACTGTTGATGGTTGAAAAAATGCCGCGCATAGCACCTTTAACTTTGAAGAGGCTGACAGGGAGAGCTGCCTCAGTAACCCGGGCAGTGAGCCAATATAACCATTAAACACCGAGACAGAAATAGGCCACGGTAGCCGCCAACAGTAAGCATTCTGTTGTTGTTATCTTTACTGTTTCTCAATCCATCCTGACAGCCTCACCATCCTTTGGGGGAAGGAAGCGGCAGTCACTGGTGATTATAAAGCCCTCCACCACCCCCACCTCATCCAGAGAGCCAAATTATGCCTACATTAATATTTCATATTACACGGGACTCACAGAGAAACCACATGTGTACCCAGCCCTTTGTCTTCGTGTCAGATGAAATGTGCTCGGCAATCATCAGAGGGTGAAGAGGGGGCGAGAGGAGGGGCGATTGGCAGGAGGGGAGGAGGAGGAGGAGGAGGTGAAGGGAGATGAGAGGGAAGGATGGAAGGAAGGAGGCAAGGGAGGAGAAGGAGGAGTGAAGCTGAGAAAAGTGAAGTGATAAGAGATCAGCAAAGGAGATGAAAGGCAAGTAGAGCAAAGGAAAAAGTACAGGGCTCAAGAAATACCTTGGTGCTTTAAACAATGTGAAGAGGTGAAGGCGTACGCCGGGCTGAACAGAGGACAAAGAGATTCCTAATACATTTGAGAGCAAGCCAGTGAACAGAATATGTAATATTTTTTTTGTTAGCTTTTAGCTATTAGCTTATCTTTATAATACATCATCAAGAGAGGGTGAAGTATTACTGCCGGATAGAATCCTAATTTAAGGGGCTAGATGTACAGAGTGATAGAGCTGAGTTCCCACCATAGAGAAGAAGCTTCAGAGCAACCAATGAAATAAACATCCTGTGAGAAAACCCGTGAGCTAACGAGACAGAAGCTAGTCAGGAGAGCAGGTGGCCTGGCTTTCTACTCCAATGCCTACGGTAACAATGCGTTAATTCCAATGTCTCCATCTCTATTTCTAAACGTGTATATACAGGCGACTCAACGCATTAATATGACAAGTTTTAAGTTTTAAAATGACATTCAGCTAAGCTAGCTGTTTCCCCCGCCGATGTTTATTCTAAGCTAAACTCTTATCATTGTATTGTCACTGAACCACTGGGCGACACTCTGCAAAGTGAAACCAATGCCACGTCCTTAAACCTGTATTCTTTCTAATGGCCAACAGGGGGTGACTACTACAAAATGAAGTTTATTTGAATTTAAACCAATGACAACATTCTTACTTGATATGTTACCTCAGTAAAGATGTTCCCAATGACTTTATGGTCTCAAACGCTAGTTTCAAGTCTTTTTCAAGACAAGATGATGTTCATTTACAAAATGATGGTCCCATTTACAGTAAACCAGTAACAATAAAGCCGGGTATGCTTTAGAGCATGGCTACCTTGTGATTGAAAGGGCCGCTACCACGGCGACTTGTCACCACATAGTGCTAATTTTCGGCTTGCCAAAATTAGCATCACAATGAATATTACGACTTGATTTATGGAAGCATTTTACTAGCCAAGCTAGCAAGGGCAAATGTGGCTCAGTGGTAGAGCAGGGTCGTCCTTCTATCAGAGGATCGGCGCTCCGATCCCCGGCTCCACTAGTCCATGTCCATGTGTCCTTGGGACAAGACACTTAACCCCAAATTGCTGCCGTCAGTGTATGAATGTGTGTGAATGGGTGAATGATGACATGTGGTTTCAAAGCGCTTTGAGTGGTCGGAAGACGAGAGAAGCGCCATACAAGTACAGTCCATTTATCCCCCTATTCATAGTTGTTGAGAGTGTCTTTGGGGTCTCTCTTTTTTGCATTTCTTTGCAGTTGTTTTGAGTCTCTTAATATGTTTTTGTAGTCATTTTGTGTTGTTTTGTTTCATTGTCGTTGTGGTCTCTTCGTGTCTCCTTCCAGGTGTTTTGCATCGTTTTGTAGGCGTTTTGGTGGTGATGGCGACTGGGGGGGCCCTGACATTTTGGGCCCCTAGGCTCGTGCCCACGCCTAAATATCCTCTTTTTAGCTTTTGGAGCTGAAAAAAGGACTCATCATTTTATCCTTTGCTAAAAGGAAGCGTTTTTGATTTATTTTAGTCTGGACCAAAGTAGTTGACCAACACACTGACCGGCATTGCCACCCTTGGAGCCACGCCGCCAGCTTGGCTATAATGTAACAGCCTTATCAGGAATTCATTTTGGCTAACGGGACAAATTTACAGAATCGGGTTCATGCTAATATAAATCAAATTAAGTAATACCCTGTGGACCTGAGCCCCACTGAAGCACATCTCTGTCTATCTTTGTCTGAGACTGTCCGACCCACAGCAAACAATAAAAGCCATAAATCATGCCTGTCAAGACAAATGGCACATCCCCCATATAACTTTGATAACACAGATACAGGTGGCACTGGGTTCATCCCATTGTCAATAAATGGGGACGATGTCACCAACAGATGGGGCTTCTCTTACTGAAAACAAAGAAACGCATGGATGCGCACATATGCACAGACACAATGTGATGACTGAGTGACTGATGTTTTCAAACAAATGCGATTTATACTTGAGGTAATAAAATGGAGAGAGACGTGGAAGGAGTCTGTGTTGGCCGCTACTTGGAGTTTCACGCTTGACATGAACGCACTTGACAGGAAGCTACTTGCTGGTTGGTCGGCTGATTAACACTAGCTTGCTTGCTGGTCGAGTGCGCTCCCATCACGGTAAAATTGCCGCAGTCTCTTGTTAACCCTCATTGTATGAAACAACCCAGCGGCTCACCTTCAAGCACACTCAGCAGCCTCTTATTCCCAAACCTCTCTCACTATCAACAATTATGCCTGTGTGTTTCAGTGTGTGCTAGTGTGTATCTCTGTCCCTCTCACTAGCCAGGAAGTTTAGCAGCAGCAGCGCTTCAATATCCTCTCCCTCTAACCTGATTATTAATTACAGTGTGCCTCTCGCTGACCACAGCCTAAACACCGTCTCGCACTGTTACCAAGGAGACAGACAAAAAGTCATTCACAAACAAGGACTCAGGAAACAGATTTAAGCCCCCGTTCATCACACAAGAAATCTATTTGTGTATGCGTCAATTGTTGCACTCAAAGCATTTTGATTAACACGCATGCCGATCAGACGTTATTCACGTCAGATGTAAGTGAAAAGTGCTAATATTTCTGTGAAACATGTAACTATCTTGGCATCATTTCAAAAGCGCTGTAGCTCACTGAACACTCAAAATGAAACCAATCATTTGGTTGCAGAATCATAAGTTGATCAAAGTGACTGCGTGCCAGAGAGTCAGTCATGCCTGAGCTGTACGGCACTCAGCAGTAATCAACCTGGAGCTGTGCCCTAAGTGAGGCCGAGGGACATCACTCTTTAAATGGGCTTCTGGCAATCAGCTGCCTGTGTGTGTGTGTGTGTGTGTGTGTGTGTGTGTGTGTGTGTGTGTGTGTGTGCGTGTGTGTGTGCATGTGTGCTTCTACACACTTGTGTTGAAATGGAGAGCGGATTAAGTACTTGCCAGCGGCAAAATATGGCTTATAATGCTACACAAGTGTGTTATTTTAGTCCTGGCCATACACTGATGTATTGCACTCAGTGACAGACACACAGTGACTCTGCAAAACGCTGTCAGAGTAGCTTCTCATCTGCCAAACAAAAGAATCTGTAACAATACATTCAAACATGTTAAAGTTACCCTGTGGAGTTTTCTTGTACCACAGATACCACATTGCGTGTATCCTTGAGGCCTAATGCTGCGTTCACACCAAATGCGGCGCAAATTATTCGTGCGAGTAGATTACATACAAAGTCTATGCACAGACGCGATGAGACTGGAGTGACACGAATGGCGCGAGTTGAGATTTTTCAACTTCGTTGAAAATATTGCGTGACGCTGCGGCGCGATAGCTATATCAGCATTGAGATGCTCCTGTCATCACTGACGTCCTGCCGTTGTTGAATCAGGAAACAAATACTGTAGCCGTCTGTGTTCACCCAGAGCTCTACGATACCTCATATTAGTAGAGACCGGACCAAACTATGTGTATATGTACAGACAATCAATAGACGCTGCCGTATTTACGCCTAGATGACGTTATTTTGAGTGTTGATGGAGCTGCTACAATGTTAGCATAGAATAGCACCGATCGATCCGAGCTCCATTAAGAAAACAAGTATTTTAAAAGTTAGTAGTTATTACGGAGTCCCTTTTTCTCCGTTTATTGCAGTTAAATCACAGCAAAATCTGTTTATTTTGTGTTCAGCTGTAGTAAACCAGCCGACGTGTGGCTTGCTAGAGACAGTGAATACAGCTCGATAAAATCCACGGAGCTCCTCCAGATGATGTTATAAACCAGACAAGATGGTGTTTAGGTTCCCGGGATATCTGGGACTTCCAGAACAAGTACTAAGCAGAAATAGAGGTTATTTTTTCCAGGGCTGATGGCGGAAATAAATGGCTTAAGTTAATAATGGCTTCCAGGTCGATAAGCTACGCCCCCTCCGGCGCGAATGACCACAAATGGTCCCCGGCGAGTAACGCGGTGCGAATGACGCGATTAAACAGCCAATAACGTCGTCGACACTGTTGTCGCGGAAGCATGGCACCCACCCTCCAGTTCCCCCTCAGGTAAACACTGTAAGCTCTGTCACCACTTTTGCTTTAGTTGGCACTGTTTGGCGCTGTTAGCATCGTTAGCTATGAGCCGCCGGCTCTCAGTCGCCATATTGAGACAAGTTGAGAGGCAATCAAAAGGCTCCTGATCGCATATCTTGTACCTTTTAAACCTGTATGGTTTAAATCCTTGTTCGCTAGCTTGTGGTCTAAAATAATGTGTGGGAAGCAAACAAAACTGAGGCCCCAGTCATACAGGCATTGCTCCATAGCACTACTGGCGGTCAAAACCTTCTATGTTGGAGGTCATGAGTTGGGCCATATTCAGATCAACCATAGCAATGAACACAGATGACCACTATTGTCACCGTGGTATTATAAACAACTGTGCAATGTTTTAGCTTCTGACAAACCTTCACAGTCCCTAATATTTTTTTCCACCTAAAAGCTCCGTGTGCAGCTTTGAAACAGTCTCACAGTTCCTCAACATTGGGCAACTAAGAAATCAGCCGTTACAATGACTCACACAAGATGGCTTCTGAACTTGCTCCAAACCTGCATGTTCGACAAGTCGTCTTTCTCGAGACTTCAGCTTGTCTGATTGTAGGAAAGAGGGAAAATGCTTCAACAAACCATAATATTAGGTTCACTGGTCTTAGTTCTGTGCTTCTCATGCCGGACTGTGCATAATTGTGTTATTTTGATGCAAATTTCAGTCCTGTTACAGAATACCTATTTAATGCTCACAAAGGATTTTATTTTTTCACGTCATGTCCCAGATGTTTTGAATTGTCATAACAGGAAAAGCACAAGTGTCACAATTTTAATTGTGGCCCCATTGAGTTTCTAAAGAGTCATATATGAGCAAGCGTGCAGAACTTTTGAATTGAAGCACATTAATGACATGCTGTCAATGTTCGTGTTATTAGCTATACCTGTACTTATTCTGCTGCCTTTTCAGGAATCAAAGAGTATATTTAATTCTGCGGTCAGTTTTGAATGCACTATTGTCCTGACTGACATGTAACTCTACTTTCCACTCTGTCATAGTGTTTTCTATTTTGCTAAGTGATAAAATATCATTTTTCTGAGAGCACTAGTCTGGCTTTTGTTGTGTTTGTAAGTTGATTTAAAAAAACTCACATGTAAAGGGTTGATTCCCTGAAATGTGTCAAGTTGCCCCATTGTGCTGATTGGTTTAAAAATGACTCCTCTGAGTGGCTTGATTTTGTCATTCCAGAGTGCTTTTTCATGGTGTTCTGTTGAGTTTGGAGGAGAGCACAGTCCAAACTGCTGGAGCTAGAAAAGTATAGATATGTAGATAGTGAACAGATTGGGAATAAGTGATGGTGGAAGGAGACATACAATCCAAGGGAAGCAGAATTCATTCCAGCCCACAAGGGGGAGTGGAGGAGATCACTGCCATGCAATTATCCTTCTACATCATGACAGATGGAACCAGGGGGGTTGTGGGTTGCTAAGAGGGATTAAATAGAAGCTGGGGAGGGGGACCCTGATCTAAAAAAAAAAAAGGGGGGGGGGGGGTAGATGGATACAGAGTTAATGGCAGCCAACAGTTGATTGGCTGTGACTGCCATCCAATGGGTGTAAGAGAAGAATAAAGCGACTCAACGTCTCATCCATTAGCAGCTGGGGGAGTGATGAAACGGGGGCTAATGTGTGTTGAGTGTGTTTTGTGGTCTTGGTACTGGATGAATGAACAGAAGCAATGCATGACTGTGGTAAATGGAAGACCCTCATAAGTAATAAACATGTTTGTGTGTGAGTGTTTAAGGCACATATATCATTCATAACACATAAAAATTGTTTTCATGTTGATGTATTTTGTACATGTAATGAATCGAGCTGCCATAACTTAATTGACATGAAGTCATTCACATAAGTATTGTGAAAGCACTTTGACTGGTCGGAAAGACTAGAAAAGCACTGTACAAGTACAGTCCATTTACCATAACAAACAAGCAGAAATAGCTGTTTATATGTCATCACTCCTTTTCCCCTTTCTGTCCTTCCTGTTTCCAATTTGTTTAATCTCTTCTCTCTCATATAGTCCCATCTGTCTCCCTTCCTATGTCTTCTTGGTGTTCTTCTTGGCGAGGTAGCTGTGGTAGTAGAAGTTACTGAAGAGAGCGATGAGGCTGAGAGAGTAGGCAAGTACAACCATGTTCATGGAGTCAGGGAAGTCACAGTCAGCAAACAGGTTGTAGGTAGTGTGGATGGTTACTATGAAAAACTGGATCTGGGTGAGAGACAGACAGACAGACAAGAGAGATAAGAGAGAGAATGAGACAATACCAGAACCACTTTGAGTGACCAGAAACTGAGAAAGACATTAAGGAAATACAAAGTGATGGATAACAACCTAAAAACCAGTTAAACAACAGAACTGTGCTGAACTCCTGAAAAATCTGACTTTATGATTTTTTAATGTCTATTATTTCACTGTTACATTCAATGATTAAACTACAGTGTACATATTTAAATTATTCTTAATTTTAAAATAATTTGTAAAAAAAAAAGTTTAGCCTATGTGCAAACCATTTGTGGCCCTTTTTTAAAATTCTAAATATTTATACTTGCATACAATTCATTTTTGGTCAAAATGTCTATGACTATGACCATAAGTAGTTTCAATGTACATTACTACACCAGGAAAGTTAGCTAATCATAAAATGAGTAATAAAATCTTTTGTTCAATGGAATCCTGCATGGGATGACCCTGACCTTGTAAAATCTGAAGGAATTTTACTATCTCACTCATAACTGAATTGAAAAGTCAGTGGCCATGAATTCTAATGTATTTATTTATGTGCTCATGGCATTATATTGTCAAATACACACCCAATATAATTATAACAACGTAATAATAGTTCCCAGAGCCAATGCTAACAGCTTGCAGACTATTAGCTTGCTAATGCTCCAGTGCTAGCTAGTATTTGTCCCTCGCCCTGCAAGTTGTAGGGGTTCCTCAAGAGTCTCTCAGGGTGCATTTAGCATGTCAGCACTTGTGTTAAAGTCAGACATAACCTTTTATAGGTTAAATATGATTTGATACGTTTGAGTACTAACTGATAAAAGAGTGATTCCGTTGAAAGTTAACGCTAACTTTCCCCCGGTAAAAACATGTTAGGCTAGCATGAGCAGCAATCACCACAGCTGAAAAGACACAGAAAGGAGCATCTGATTTAGTGTCACTACTGTTTACCATTCATTGACTAATCTATATATGTTTCATAGAGCCAGCATAGTATTCAAGGCCCAGGCAGGAATTATGTGTAGGAAAGAACATTATGTACATTATGTATCCATCCACCCCACTCAACACACACCTCCCTTTCTAATGAATAATTACCTCTCAAACACACAAAAGGGAACCCCCTCATACACACACAGAAATACAATCTCCCCAATCAACTGAACTATCTCAGCTTCAGTTCCACAAATTGTGAAGCCAACTGTTAAAGAAAGCTTGGGGGTCACATCTAAGGTCAGCACAATTATTGTTACATAATGGCGGTCAGCCACAATACTGACCTATATATGCTCCAGCCATATAGAAAGAAAAAGAAAAAAACTACAGGATGCATTGTCTCTTCATCAACGCTATAAAACAGATGGTGCAGTAGTTAGCTAATCTGTCTAGTTATGCCAACAGCCAATCAGAAGAAAGACAAACCAAGCAGGAGGCCTCATGTTAGGCTCGTCAAAGTTGAGTATTTCGAGCTTTGGAACCAGCTTAAAAGTAGTCACGTTTTTTGGACATGTACCTGAACACTGGGGTCATAAATACAGACAGCGGCAGGGGAGGTTGCACTGGGACCGGTGGGATGGGGGCGGGGGGGCCTCATAAAGATAGCGAACCCTCCAACAATGTGTTTAACACGGATAGGGAGTGACTGAAATTGGTGCTTTGTAGATATGCCTGTGTTCAAATAAGACCTCACAGACATTTAAAATTGTGCCATATATTGCCTCAAAAAGGTAAACGCATCGCCATCATGTTTTTTTATTTTCAATCTATAACAAAATTATTCAACATAATTTATTAAAAAAATATATAAATAAACTATAAGAAAACTATTCCATGAACTGAATATTTTTTATTTTATTTGGTATTTTTGTCATATGGATATGCAATGATGATTGCTGGGTAATTTGTATGTTAGCGCTGTCCAATGTCTACCGAGATGATCCTGACAGCTTTCTCTTTTTCCACTCTACATTCCTAACATGGAAACATATATATATATATAGAGAGAGAGAGAGAGAGAGGAAGAGACTTACCGATGTACTACAACACTGGCAACAGCTTCTTTTCACATGCAGAATGCTAAAAGGGATACATTTAATTTGAAGATACCTAATTGCCTTCATGCTACAGGTTTTACTACAGGTTATCTTTGTTTACCAAGCACCCAAAAGTATCAAACTAAATAATGCAAAAACATGAACAGAGAAAATTACCCAAAGAGGCACTGAGATACGTTTTACTACATTAACATATTAAAGTGTCTCACTTATGGAGACAACGATCGGAATGTGACAATTGAACAATTTTAAAATAGCAGAGGCGAAGTGAATGTTGGAATTAATGTCAGTAAAGTACACTTACACACGCACACATGCACTAACGCACTCAGAGGCAGATACTGACCAGCTGCAGGGAGGTGAGGTAGCGCTTCCACCAGAGGTATTTGGACACGCTCGGTCCCAAAGCTGCCAGGCCGTAGTACAGATACATCACTATATGGACCAGGGAGTTGATCAGACCAATCAGGAAAGCTATGGACAGATGCACAGGATGACTATTAAATGTTAAGCCCGGGAGAATGTGTGTCTAAAAGTGTGTGCTGTAAATAGACATCATTTGCACAATTTATTCCATTCTCATGACATTTCTGTGAGACTGGGCCGGTGGGTTGACGTGCACTCACACTGGCCACCAGCCACATATTTCACCCCAGCCCACCAGTTGAAGATCATGGTGGCGTGATGGTAAACGTGGAGGAAGGTCAGCTGACTGTTCTTCTTCCTCAGGATGAAAAATATCTAAACCTCACAAACACACACAAAGGCAGGCATTCTGTCAGATCTTGCATACAGGTGTCTTAAATACGTTAAGCACTGCAGGTGCAGACAGACACGTGCAGGTTAGCATGTTCAAAGAGAAGATCTGTCACTTTATTCAGAAGGTGCTGGTTGTATTTTGGGGTATAAAATAACAAATTGAATAACTTCTTTTCACTAATTTCATACTCACAGTGTCACTGAGCTCTATCACTTTGGAGAAGTAGAACCACCAGCACACGCTGGCCATCTGCCCAACCGGGAGGAAAATGTATTGTCTTTTAGGATACACATTGTGAGGTGCTTTTACAGATAATTTCTCCAGATTGGAGCTTTATCTACAAATTGTTGCATAAAGTAGGGTTTAGTAAAAACTCTTACCCTCGTGGCCACCGGGCTGTCACTGTAGTCGACCGGCTGGCACAGCAGACTGTATCTGGCCAACCAGGAAGAGGCTGTAAACTGGGAAGAGAAAAGCTGCTTTTTTATCTCTGCTTTCTCTAAATCATCCCATTTTGTCACACACACATTGCCTGTTGTGAGTAAGGGAGATCACTTCCTGTTTCACTGACGACTCAGAGGACAGGGCACATATTAAATACTTCCTCTGAGATCTACATCTGTCTGACTTCACAGCTATGAAGGATTTTTGTCCTTTTAAACATCCAATAATAGTTGTTGTTTTTTGGGGGGGCAGCATAAACAAGCTGTGAAAACAACAATGACAACAAAGAATCGCCTTTTATGTATATTGTTAAAAAGTTGCTGATTTACACATCCAGCAGGTATAGTGCAATATTAACATTCATTTGCAGTTGTCCATAGACTCTATAATGACTGGACGTAGTTGATTTTTGTCCGTCACCATTTTGGATATTGACAGTTGCCATCTTGGTTTTTGGCATTCACCATCTAAGTATTATTCAAACCAAATAAATGGACCATCATTTACTAAATGAACATCATGCTGTATTGAAGAAGACTTGAAACTAGAGATTGAGACCATAAACTCATGTTTACAATGTTTACTGAGGTAATAAATCAAGAGAGAAGTAGAGTCATTTTATCATAGACTTCTATACAATCTGACTTCTTTTTGCAGCCAGAGGAGTCGCCCCCTGATGGCCATTAGAAAGAATGCGAGTTTAACGCACTTCTGCAATGGCTTTACTTTTCAGATCCGGAGGTTGCCGACTGGATTTGTCCACCTGGAAAATGCAAGTCCAGTATTCTCTCTCTATCGCTACGTCTTTTGCTGCTATGCTCCACTATGTTCACCAGCTAATGCTAACTTTGTCTGTCTGCCATTTGCTGCCGGCACGTAGCGTACAGTCGATTTTTAAAGCGTTTTCTCTGAAAACAGACATCTGCTGCGAGCAAAGACGGCGCTATGAGAGCGGTGAGAGTGAACCAAAAAAGTTATGGGTCGCAAACCAATGCGAGCTGAAAGATGCTACAAAGCTCTGAAAAGCTGAGGTGAACTGCAGAGTCAAGTGATTATTCTCCGTGGGTTCCCTCTGAGCAACCCACTTCACATCACACATTTGATCCATTACTATTCAAAAATATTAATTAATTAATTAATTAATTAAAGAGTAGCTTTAATAAAAAATGAAGAGACTGGAGAATATATATCTTATTGCACCTGTTTTTGTTCCCTATCTTACAGCTTCTCTAACTACAAGCTTGGATGATTTTGGTATTAGGAGAATCCAGTTGTTCTTTACAGCTGTTGCTGACATGCAAACATTAGAAAACCCTACCCACCCACCCCATCTATGTACAGTACAACCCTTACAAATGCTACCACACACAGTACAGTGGTACCTCATAGAACATGTACGCCGACAGGCAGACCATGGCAAAGTTGTAAACTATCAGGACGGGTTTCAGATTGACAGGCTGCCTCTTCTCCATCAGCTTTGGCCCCACCCATATGATGACCAGGTAGCACAGGAAGATAAAGCTGATTGGCACAGGAGAGTAGACCAGCAGCCAACTGTCTGTCCTCTTGTCTAGACAGAGAGACGGCAAAAGAAAAGCATAGATTGAGCACAGACTGTGTCAATGTCTGAATACAACAATATAGCACTGAAATATTGATGAAGTGGAAAAAAAAAAAAACTTGCCTCCATTTCTTAAAATCCCTTGGTAGAATAATTGTAATTTCTGCCACATGGTGAGAGCCGGAACCCCCTGACATGGATACGCATGAGCAGGAGAACATTTCATTAGCTAATAGTACTTAACTGAACTACAACACTGTGTTGAAAATTACATTTGGTAATCTCTCTCCAGGCCAGATGTTGGCCGTTTATTCACAAATGTTTACATGCTTTAATTATCAAAAAAGACATCATTTTTCTCATACTTTTTGTCTGAAACGCTTCGTTTTAGCGCCTGTCTCTTTAGGCCGCCCTCCAGAAAAAGCCCAATTTGCTTTGATTGGCTTTCGAGCAAAAATGTGGTGCACCTTTGCAAAGGTAGTTCTCAAGGCCTGGATGGAAATACTCAGATTGTAGGGGGGGGGCCGTGTATTCTAATGAACCCTCATGTGACAAAGGAATGGGAGCCAAATCTGAATCTGGCTTGTTGAATCACATGTGTTCTGATCAGCACAGACTGACTGGGTTGTCTTATGTCACAGTTTGTGTACATATCCAAATGTACTGAAAAAGCTAATATTTTGTATCATGTCCCCTTTAATGTTGTATTCTGCAAAGGTGCCCTCAAAGACGGATTTGCTAAATAAAGTTGTGTTGTACTTTCACAAGGCTTCGGTTCTGCAAACTTCATCAGAGCTAGTGAGAAGGTAAGTGCAAAGGAAGTCATCTGGGGGAATAAATTACAACAATTTGTAATGTGTTAAAAGCCTACACTGCACTGAGTACGAGCAATACAAAAAGCATTATTTCAAAACAACAAACTTTGTACGCTCATCCTTCATCATCCTTCTTTGAACGGTCTTACTAAAAGAATAGCACCCCTCTGCAAATTTCATTAAACCACCCAGAGATGATCTGGATTACAAGGCAAGGATTATGTTCACTAATCCAAACGTATCTCTAGATAATGGATAATAACTAATAATCCCCTTGATGAATGGCTGCCTAATGTGGATGACAGGGCGATGAACTGCCGCGTACGATTAAACCTACGACAGTGCTGCCATCTAGTGTTTGGAGATGAAAACTCTGCACACAGCAGGTCGGTGCTCCTTCATCTTCTTTACTGTCCACCCCGTGTCCAAAGGTTTTGAGAATGACTGTTGCCTCAGTTTTTATGACGGCTATTTGCATATACTCCAGAATGTTGTGAAGAGTGATCAGATGAATTGCTTGTAAGATTGCACCTAAATTACACTAAATCAACCATGTATCGGATCATCAAAGAACTTCAAGGAGAGAGGTTCAATTGTTGTGAAGAAGGCTTTTAGGGCACCCAACAAGTCCAGCAAGCGCCTTGGACCGTCTCCTAAAGCTGCATTCAGCTGCGGGATCGGGGCACCAACAGTGCAGAGCTTGCTCAGAAAATGGCAGCAGGCAGGTGTGAGTGCATCTGCACGGCACAGTGAGGCAAGGACTTTTGGAGGATGGCCTGGTGTCAAGAACGGCAGCGAAGAAGCCTCTTCTCTCCAGGAAAAGCATCAGGGACAGACTGATATTGTGCAGAAGGTATACAGGGATTGGACTGCTGAGGGGTAAAGTCATTTTCTCTGATGAATCCCCTTTCTGATTGTTTGGGGCATCTGGAAATAAGCTTGTCAGGAGAAGAAAAGGTGAGCGCTACCATCGGTCCTGTGTCATGCCAACAGTAAAGCATCCTGAGAGCATTCATGTGTGGGGTTGCTTCTCAGCCCTGTGGGCTCTCAGCCTTGTGGGCTCACTCACAATGTTGCCCAAGAACACAGCCATGAATAAAGAAAGGTACAAAAACATCCTCCGAGAGCAACTTCTCGTCAACACTGCAAATATTGACTCTTTGAATAAACTTAATGTAATTGTCAATTAAAGCCTTTGACACTTATGAAATGCTTGTAATTATACTTCAGTATACAATAGTAATATCGTACAAAAAGATCTAAAACCACTGGAGCAGCAAACTTTGTGAAAACCAATACTTGTGTCATTCTCAAAACTTTTGTCCACGGGTGTATATATACAGGTCTATACATGAAGAGTCTCCAACACAGACTTTGGTATTGTCTCTGGGAATTACACGGGTATTAACGACCAGTTTTGAATGCTATTTTGGAATTATTTTCACTAAATACCTTTAGGTTTGGAAAATTAAAATACTGAATAATAAACAGAACTCGTATTTCTCCACCAGAATTAAACCCTGGCAGCGCTGAAGATGATTCGAAAAAGCATTTCAAGACAAACAGCTAATACATTTGAAAACTTCATAATAACAATAATTCAATAGGTTTTTCTGGTGAGGATGATGGTGACGGTTGCACTGGGGGAAAGGAGTGCATTCAGTAAATCATCCATTCCAGAATACAGTAGAAACATGGCGGCGCAAGATTTGCTCCAAAGGCTCATTCTAAGTTAACGAGAACACAACCATTCTTATTTTCAGGTGATTATACTTATGAATACCATATTCCATTTCTGTTTATAGATCCTCCCTAAATCCTACACACTGGTCCTTTCACGTATAAATGTCTTCTTTTGTCATTTTCACTACTCCTAATTCAGCAAATGGGAACCCTTATCCAACCTCAAGGCCGGAACATGCTTCGTCGTTTCATCGGTTCTCTTTCAATAGGAAACATAATCAGGTGAACGAGTCCACTCGCTCCCCACAATTTACCCACCAATTTGTGAGCCATATCAAATGTACATGGTCTTTTAAAAAGGCGAAGCATCAAAAGTTATATTCCATCCAAGCGTTTTGTTTAGCAGTCAACTACTGACTGGGAGTGAAAGCACTGGTTAATGTGTTGGGGGAAGCAGTAGGCCGTGTGGACAGCGATAAGTAGTTTAGCGTCTCCAGGAGCCTCCTTACTGGGATTTACAGAGGAACATCCCCCACATAGCCAGGCTGCCACAACCTGCTGAGGTTTATCCAGGAGGTTTAAGACCTACAGCGTTGATTAATCTAACGCAAACATTTTCAAGACAACACACATACACATGGTTGGGAATTGTAATCTGCAATACTTTTCAAGAGCCAAAGTGTACAACGCTGATACTATACTGTTCCTTTAGTCTGGTGTTTAGACAGAGATCTACATGTACAGTTATCAAAGGAAAGTATCAGAACACTTTGTTGATCCACTGAGGAGATTTGTAGGCTACAGTTGCTCTCCTATAAAGCATAAAGACATATGAGACAAAATAGAGGTAAAAAACTCTCTAATAATAATAAAGGACTTATTACAACAATTGAACGTTTAGTTGTATTAGATTGTTAAGAACTGCAGGAATCAACACATATTTGTCCTCGGCCTTACCTTCATTGTGATGGTGGCTGTTTTCAAATGTTTCTCCTCAGATCTCCTCTGTCAAAGCATGCTGCATCTCAGCCATGTGTTAAGCAGCACTGAGGTAATCCACCTGCTCTGTGTGTGTGTGTGTGTGTGTGTGTGTGTGTGTGTGTGTGTGTGTGTGTGTGTGTGTGTGTGTGTGTGTTTGTGTACGTGTGTGTGTGCAGCATGACATATGGCAGTGTGGTCCTTTATTGTAGCATAGCAGGTCAGGTGCCTGCCATACAGCTAACACCCTGTTCCAATATATCTATACTGTATATACGTAGATATATATATATATATATATATATATATATATGTATATATATGTATATATGTATATATACTGTATATATAATTTGTTTGGTTTCAGATTATCTAATTGTTTTGTTATTCATTTTCAATGCATCCAAGTGAGATCCAGTTTTTTTTTTCTTATAGGAATAGTTTGATATTTTGTAAAATATGCTCAGATACTTTTATAACAACAGTTGGATCAGAAGTGTGAAGCTGGAGCGAGCTTAGCTCAGCATAAAGACTGGAAACGCACAGGAAACAGCTGGCCTATAGTATCAGCCCTTTTCCACACAGTTCGTCAAAAGTTGCCATATGTCTCATTCCTTTGAGTTCCAGCCATTTGTATTTGTATCTGATCTGCGACATACATACACTGTCTCTGCTGCAATACATCATCTCAGGTAACCACGCATTGTCAGCGTTGTGGCCCTATACCCCTGTTACCCCACACACAGCGGCCATGACAGTTTGAGGACGACATAAGCCCACATCTCCTGTTTCATGGAGTGTAGGGGCGATGCACAACTCACACAATGAGATAAGACACCTGGAAACATTTCATGAGTGTCTTTTCCTTTTAATGGAGTACAACAATATAGAGGTTCATTCTACATTCAGGTATATTATCAGAAGTGGCAAAGTTTCAAATCCACAGCAAATATGCAACATTGATTAAACGGAGTAACGTACGGTACGCCAATCCAGTAATACTGCATATAACACAAGTACAAGTGAACAATACTTTGCCTGCTGGTGTGATTCATAACCTCTAATGATTCGATTGTATACTAATCTAATTTGTTGTGAAACTTCCCAAAATGCTTGCACAGGTTCAAATGAATAAAGGAAGAGCACTATAGTGCTGTAGTAGCACAGCATATCACTTCTAGATAATGCAGGAGACGGGATTGACAAAAGCAACAAACAGAACCCAGAAAAGAAAAATGCTTGGACAGTAATTAGACTGAGGTTTTGCTCGCTAGCAGCGTACAACATCCTCTGAATCTGTCTGGGTCACAATAACCATCAGCACACCCCGATCTCTCCACACACACACACATCCATCCACAGCCTCCTGCAGGCAGGTTTCACACCGTAGACTTCATTAATGGGAGAGGACCGGGAAGCACACCGGCTACGTTAGCCACACAGAGGACTGAGGGGGTGGAGGTGCTCACAAAGAAACCCCCAATCTGATTACTGCTCAAAGAGATTCCGTGAACTGCTGTTTGCCTGTATGTTCTGCCGTCGAAGTAACAACATCCCGCCAAAAGCAAAAGCACTACGTAAGAGGGAAAGAGCAAGTAAAAACGCTTAATTATTCACTTCCATGACTGTGGTTGCCAGGCTGCTGCTGATGCTGCTGCTGATGACGAAGGGGGGGATGATGAGTTGTATTCTGACTTGCATCGTGGGACTGATTCTGGTGATGTTGCTGTGGGTGGTGGTGAGAATGATGAGGATGATGATGATGATGATGATGATGATGATGGCTGCGGTGAAGAGTCGCTATAGGAGCAGTCCCTGCCCCCTCTGGATCGTCCGTGTCCGGTATTGTAGTTGTCTGGCTGGCATTAAAGTGCGTTGTCTCGTTCTTGACTCTTGATGAAGCAGAAGCCTGCGAATGATCAAACTCATGTTCATTCATTCATGAAGTTAAGATTATATTTTTGTATTTTAAAGCATGTGTTTGGCCACTAGGGGGCAGCAGAACAAGCTAAAACCATTTTATCGTGCCGTCAAGTTGCTATTATAATGACCTATTTACATCCGGCAGACATGACGCAACGTTATCCTTAATTTGGAGTTATGCTTCTGACCTCTTTCACATTACGCATAGTCATTTCCATCATGAATACAAAAATAGGAGGGCAGCTTTAACAAAAACTGGGGTATGAGCGAGTTCTAAACACTGAAAATCACTTGTGAGTGAATGAGTGTTACAATTCACAGCATTTTGTGTGTATGTAAAGTGTGTGTGTGTGTGTGTGCGTGTTTGTGTTGTGGCTACTCACAGTGCAATTGCAGATGTTGGTAAGATAAGTGGCTCTGATTGCGGCCTCTACGTAGACGTTATGCAGGAAACTGTAAGGCAGCACGACGTGGAAGGTGAGCAGACCACACCTGGAGGAGCAGAGAGAGAATCCAAACGTTGACGGGAATCACTGCAATTTAATTGGTTGCTTCCTTATTTTCACATGTGATGAACAAATTATTTTGTCTCTGAAATTCATTTTTAAGTTTATGGTTCAAAGCACACAGTTTTACTTTTTTTATATTTTAAAAACAAGAGTGAACTCTACACTATAATCCAGAAATTGGTGATTGGAAATATGTATCATTAAAGCAGGGCAGAGATCAGGCGGCAACCCTCCCGGTCAGAAAAACAAAGCCAGTGCCTCAAACCTGTATTCATTCTAACGGCCATCAGGGGACGACTCCTCTGGTTGCAAATATAAGTCTGATTGTATAGAAGTCTATGAGAAAACGACTTCTCTCTTGATTTATTACCTCAGTAAACATTGTAAACATGAGTTTATGGTCTCAATCTCTAGTTTCAAGTCTTCTTTAATTCAGCATGATGTTGATTTAATAAATGATGGTCCATTTAGAGTCAAACAGACCATAAAGCAGAGTATGCTTTAGGGCGTGGCTACCTTGTGATTGACAGGTTGCTACCACAGCGTTGTGGTTAATTGTAACATTTTGGTCGCCTCCAAATTTCTACTTCAGCGTTTGTTTGTACTTAGCTCCACTCTCTCACATCACTTCTGGTTGCAAAAAACAAGATGGCAACAGCCAAAAATTGCCAAACTTGAGGCTTCAAAACAGCAGTCCACAAACCGACGGGTGCCGTCACGGTGACTACGTCCAGTTCTTATATACAGTTTGTAATTTATATAGTATATTTGATCTCATCAGAGAGCTAAAAACCTACTGGGGTTGTGACATAAAGAGAGCACATAATACTGAAAAAAATGTTTTATTTGATCCACGTGTCTTGAAGAGGCCTCACCTATCATAGACCAGGAAGTCGTCTTTGTCACCATCCAGGGCCTCCCACACGTCATCCTGAAGGGGGGCCTGCTGGTAGACAGGGACACCAGGGGCCGCTCTCCTCTTCAGCTCCCAGTACATGGCTCTGGATTGGGCCTCTTGCTCATTCACTATCATGAAAGACACATCTGTCAGGTTGCTGAGGTTCAGCTTGTCACGCAGGCCTCCAATTCTGCAGAAAGTGAGAGAAAGTGAAAGTGTTAAAGCAAGAAAAAAGGCTGATGAAGATATTGCAGCAGACTCACTCAATAACGCTTCTGGAAAAGCAGCAAAAAGGTGCCTCCAACTTCTGACTTGTTAACTTTGTTTCATAAACTAACCTCCACAATGGCGAGGAGGGATTGTATATCACCTGTAAATTCATATCTCATATTCATGGACTACTTTAATGCCTTTGTACAAGCCCTGTAGAGAAACAAGTCAAGTATTAAATGCATTATGAAGAAACAAAGGTTGAATATCCTGTAAACTATTTGATTTTGCCGCAAAATGTTTACTCCAATGAAGATTTTTAGGACTTCCTGTTTCTAAAGCATATAAAGACGAATTGGCCTTCTTTGTATAATCCCGAGTAAACTTGGTAGAAGAGTGTAGTATAGGCTGAGGAAGAACTTATCCAATTTTGGGGCGAATTAGCCTAGTTACAATTTTTTTCACCTGCGCTTTTCCTATTGTGAGAAGTCAAAATGTCTTCTGGGAAATAGGATTACAGGCTAAATTTGACCTTTAAAAGATGTTTAAATAATGATCTTACTCATTTAAAATGACAATGTTGACACTAGTCTGTGAGTCCGTGTTCTTACTTGGAGGCCTGAGTGAGACAGAACTGTCAGCTGGCCTTCAGCAGCGCCACCACCACCACATTTCCCCGCTGCTTCTGCATGGGTGCGTGTCCCTTTATCGTCCAGTTGGGGGCGGGCTTGCAGATCCTGGAGGCGTTATTGTCCCCCTCAATCATCAGGCTGACATGCGCGGCCCACAGCAGCCCTGGCAGGGCCGCGTACAGCCACAGCAACGAGAGACAGCTCATTGTCCCTCACCCTGGCTGGATGGACCGAATCTACCAGATGAGAGAGACGCGCGATACCAACAGTTAGTTTGACCAACAGGCACTTTGTCACACAGGCGAGACGTGTCGCCCTTTAAAAGCCAATTAAACTATAATAGAAATAAAATCCCGAGAGCAGTCGGTAGACTAAAGTGCAGGGCAGCACGTAAACAGTCTGGGGAAAAAAAGCGGATTCAATCTCTGGCAGCTTTCCCTCTTGCCCTGAGCCAAACGTCCAGGCAGTCTGATCCCCAAATAATTCAAAGAGTAAACCCTCATTGTCTCTCTCATCGCATGTGGAGATAATCGGCAGGAAGAGTTTATTATGGGGTAAGCAGCCAGAACGGACAGAAGAATGTCGGGGGGCAAATGGGCCAGACAGAGAAGACAATGAGAGGATGGGACAGAGATCTGCAGCCACAGTGACATCCACACTGTCAATAAACCCTTTTAGCTGTTGATTCAAAAATCACTTTTAAGTGAAGTTATAAAATTGCACGTTTCAACAGTCAGCATCAAACAAACCCTGAAATGAATGAACTATTTTGAAAACTCGTTTTAGAAAAAGAACACATTACCTCTCTAATGCAGAAACTTCAAATCAAACACGATTGGTTGGCATATTTCATAATATACCTCTTGAAATAAAAGACAGTTATTCACTCATTTGAGCCCCAAAGAGAAACGCTGTCCCTACTTACCTCTGTCCAGCTCTCTGTCCTGTGACCCACATACACACAGACGGTGAAGCCCTGTTGTTTATAAAGCTGGTGGGGTTGACGAAGCACTTCCCCCAAATCAAACAGAGGGGGAGGAGAGAGACAGAGACCCAGTATCTGTACTCCATCACGTCCCTTTGTGTGTAATCGGAAACATGTGAAATCAAACACGTGTAGTCGCAGACAAAATATGGTAAAAACCCCTTGGTATGACAGCATGTTATTTTGAAATTTCAGTGCAAATTGAGCTACAAAGGTGAGTCATACTATGTTCAATACGGACAGGCCTTTTTACCCCCTTCTTGTCATCCGAAAAGCACAGGTGACACGAATAACGGTGCACGTGCTATGTATGAGATTGGGAGCATTTCGATTGCCTCAACATGGCGACGGCTGAGCCGGGGGCTCGCAGCTAACGGTGCCAACATCGGCAAAACGTGCAAACATCGGCAAAAGTGCAGTTAAACAATACCAACTGTTTCATAGCCAGTTAAAAGTTCCTTATAGTAACTTTTACATTGTTTTCTTTTCAATTTACAATTTTCTTTTTTGTTGCGATCTTGCAATTGTTATCTCACCACCAACTGTAATGTATTCTTATTTCTGTGGAACTATGAGCATCTCTTCCCATTTTCTTTTTGTATTTTAGGGCATTTTATTCTTTTTTTTTTATGGACTCAAATTTCGTACACTATTGATTGTGTTATTTGGGGCCTCATTTCTACCGAGTGTTTATTCTAACCTCCAAAATCAGTGGATCAGATGGATTTTTCATTTTTGAGACACTGTTAATCCTCACCAGTTAATAATACTCGAATCGATGTAACTTATTTTCAATCTGATGGACGACTTTTGAAACAGAGGCTGTTGTAGAGAAGCACCGTTTCCACCTGCGTGTAGCCTACATGTACTGCAATTATCCATTTTGGCTTCCTGCCGTACAACATTTCCTATTTCAAGCCATGCTAGCAGCTAGCTCAACGATTGGTCTGTCGATCCGTCAGTCAGTTGGTCCAGACTGAAATATCACAGCTAGCTATTGTGTCGTGTAGACAAGTTAACGAATTGAGTTCGAGGCGTTTACTTAGATTCAAGCAATAGTTTTATTTATCACAGAGATATTAGCCGAGCAGTTAAACGTGCACGGTCCTAACAGTTCCTCTCCGATTGAGAGCAACGTGAAAAGGCGCTTGGACACGGCAGCGCGGTAAGTTTTGTAGGTTCTCCTTAGAGGAGCCATTGGTCAAAGTCAAGGTGCAGGCGGGGTCGATTTTAGCAGAGCGACGGCCTGGTTGGAGCACTGAGCTTATCCGCTCACACTGGCTCTCGTCCGGGAGCCTCCTTCGATGCATCTTCAGTGTGTGTGTATGTTGTGAAAGCCTAGCCTAACAGGCTCCAAAGTGTGAAGTCTACGTTTTGCTATCTCAAGCTGTGGTACGTACTGTTCTCAGGTGGCAGTTTACTCACAGTGTCTGTGTGTATGTTGTGAAAGCCTAGCCTAACAGGCTCCAAAGTGTGGCGTCTACGTTTTGCTATCTCAAGCTGTGGTACGTACTGTTCTCAGCTGGCAGTTTACTCAAAGATTTGATATCAGTGTATAGTTGCCCAAGCGTGTCCTTCAGAGTTAGTTTTCTCATTCCTTTGTAGAGGTGAGTGCTAGAGCGCCCCACCTGGAGTTTTAAACCTTCATAACCTGTAACTCGCAACTCCGCTAATTAGCACATAACGCTCTGATTAAGTGTATTTACATAACAATTGGATGGACTGCCATGAAATTATGAAAAGATTGTTCATGGTGCCCAGAGGATGAAGCCTTGTGACTTTGGTGATCCCCTGACTTTTTATTGCGCCGCCAGCAGGTCAAAGTTATCCCTTCTCCTGGGAAACATCTTAACATCTCATCGATGGATTGGCAGACACAGAAAATGATCCCTAATGACCTCGGTGATCTCTTAACTTCTCCTCTAGCACTGACATTAGGTCCAGTTTGTTATAGGTTCATGGAAAAAAAACCTTAAAACTGATGCCATCCCTCAGCTGTACTTACTGTGTTTAGTATTAGCATGTTAGCATGTGCTAACACACTGAACTAAGATGGTGGTGAACATTGCAAACATTATGCCTACTAAACATCAGCATGTTAGCGTTTTTCGTTAGCATGTCGCAACGCATTTCGCTCAAAGCACCGCCGCCCCTGCAGAGCCCCCCGTGTGACCGTAGACCCTTCAGTCTTGTTTACAATCCAAAGAACTGTCATATTGATCCAGTTGCTTGAGTATATTTATTTTACTATGCCATGACTCAGGCATTCCTCTGTGGAGAGGTGAATGCCACCATGTGACAAACAAAAAAACGTGGTTGCACTTTTGGAACAGGCAGGAGGCCAAAGTCAACGACAGTCAGATCGACGGAGTCACGGCGAGAGACTCGCCGCTAAAGAGTCGCGGTGTCGGTCAAAGGAAACTGCACCGGGTTTGTGAACCGTAAAGCTGCATGGGTCGGTCCTCACAAACCTGTGTCAAATAATCTTTCCAAAAACTTGTCACATTGATTTTCTACCTATGTTCAGCTCAGGTAACAAGCAAACCGCCAAAGCAATATCTAATCTCTCTCGTGAGTGATTTGCTCAAAGTCCGACCTGGGCAAAAGTAAACGTTCCTCTTCTCATTGCTTTCATGCAGGGTACAGATAACCGACCGAAGCTACTGGAGGTAGTATTTAGTTACTTCAGTGGAATTCAAGGAGACTTGTGGTTCGGGTTGTTTCCACTAGTGGAGCATTCAGTCGAGCTCATGACAGTCGTGATGTAACCAGCGTAGTGATGGCAACCACGCTGTTTGTTTGCTACTGCGAGCTACCTGATAAACAGTGCAGACCTACATGCACTATTCAGTACATCACTCACACACACAGATCACTCTTTACAATCACTTTATTTTTCTCACAGTATTGTTTTGGATAATGAACGTCACGTGACCGGCCTGCGCTCTTTCTGATGCCCTTTGTGGTCACTACAAATGCACCGCAGCCCAGAGAGTTACAACCTATCTAGTGTAGAATCACACGAGCGGTAGTTATTTACCAACAGAGGGTTTACTTTTTATTTCCTTGTTGACTCCACACACACCTCGAAGGGATATCAACCCCAATGCTCCTAACAGCATTTGAACGAGAGGAATAAAACAACGTAGTTTAAAACCACCGATTAACATTTAAATGCAAACATCTTCCTAACTAACCCGGTTGTGTGCTACTGCTTTACACACACACACACACCAACAAATGAGAAAAACTTTGGGCAAAAAAAAAAAATGAAAACCTTGCACAATGTACAGGAAACAGTTTATACATGCCATAGTCCTCATCATATGGGAGTACTCGAGCTACCTAACCCAGGACATGTTTATTTGCTCTCAGTAATTTAGAGTATCCTGAATGCTTTATTGTGCATGTAAACACATTCAGTTTAAACACGTTAAATTAGCTCTAAACACATGCAACAAAAACAAAGTACGTCTCCTCGTTCCACACACTCCGTGGTGTGTGCTCTTAGTCACAGACTACGTCTCCTCGCACGCGGTAGCTCAGCGTCTTCATCGTGGCAACAAACACCACGATCACGACGCTCGGCTGACTGCCAGCCCCCGGGGCACCTTGCGTGAGTCGAGCAAAGCCATGTCTAAGTGTTGCACGTCGTGAGATTAGAAGCATAATGCACCCCAAATTCTGCTCATTGTCCTCTTGGTTAGAGTCAGCAAGTCGTGCAAAACTGCCCCGATCAGGACAACACACCTATGAGTTCCTCCTCGTCGTTGTCCCCGGCCCCGTCGGCGGGACTGTTACAGGTGGCCATGAGGCCCAAGCTCAGCTCCGCCAGCTCTTCGCAGCTCATGTCGGTCGTCACCATGATCTTAGTCTCCAGGCGGTTACATAGAGTCTTGTAGGAGGGCAACGGGTACCCCAGATCCCTCAAGTACTCGTAGCCTTTAGAGCCGACTGCGCAGCGGATCTTTCGGGCCTTCAGGACGGTCTCCGTAGACCAGACGGCGCGCCGGGAGCGCTTGGTGAGGGACAGGGCGCGAATCTGGTCCTCGTACAGAAAGTTCTGGAGACCCTTCTCGATCCGGTCGAGCCGGTACAGGCGCTTCTTCATCTCCTCTGCCTGACAGAGAAGAAAAGAGTTTATTCCGGCTCTTTCAACAAATACGAGACATGAACACGTTGAAAGACAGACCAGCAGCCGCCCTACCTCCTTCTGTAGCCTCGCAGTGTGCTGCATCGCCTGCTCCAGCTGTTTCTTCAGGAGGTGACACTGTGTGCAGGGCTGCTGGTCCCCTGCATCCTCCTGCTCATGGCCGGGCAGAGGGGTGCTTCTGGCATAGCCGTGGTCCCCGAAGTGCAGCTCCTTCTCCACTATAAACACAAAGCAACGTCCAAATAGTGTTGTATTTCCTGTTGTTTTAGTTTCACATTGCCATCCCTTTTCACTGGACATTTACCTGGTTCGGGTTTGATGGGCAGCAGGATGTATGGAATAGTGACTGCTTGGTAAGGAGGGTCTACAACAGTGAACAGAGTGGGAATGGCATTGGGCTTCAGCTTCTTTCCCCCAGCTGGAGACCTCGCTATCTCCTCAAACTGTCTCTGCTCAAAATGGTCCTTGAGGGAACAAGACAGGAAAACACATACATTTCATCCAACCAATGATATACACACACACAACAAGATCATGCATACAGTGAGTGCAAAGTTCAGATGCAGCAGAAGGAAAGCAATCAACTGAGCCCAGAAGATAATTCATCATTAGAAATGAATTCATATCACATTTAACTTTGGGTCTTAGTTTGAACTGATGCATTGTCTTCATAACAGCGCTTTAGTAAAGTAGTGCTAGATCACAAAACATGTCGATCTCTGTGTAAACTTAGCTAACGCTACCTGACAGAGTCTGGAGTGAGGAGTTGGCTCAAAGACACGTCGACAGTTCACCACCCATATCTTCTGACGGACAGGGTCTTTGGGGAATCTAAACAGCTGTTTCCCTATGCTGGTTGAATTGGAGCAGTTTGGGGCCGAGCAGCCACCCATCGCGGAGGTTAAAACAAGCAGCAAAGGTAAATTTAGCAAAAGTCAGGATAGCTTGGCTGGCAATGCAGCTCAGCTGGGGTTTGTGATCATTAGCGTTACTTTTAGCTAACTAACGTCACTTACGCAGTGTAAAAAAAGCTACATTAGCATTAAGTGGAAACCACAGCGGCGTCCTGAATACTTGTAAATCGTATTTTATGGATACAATTTAAAATACGTTATCGAAAATATAATGTTTCTGACTTTATTTGAGCCAAAATGGCGCACCTCACCTCGACAGTAAAGTGTAGTGACGTATCTGTTTATGGGCGTCTATCGTCAACGCCTGCTTGACATTTTTTATTAAAAGGCTGAAAGTCAAACGGAGAAATACAATTCAAATGGAAAAATAAACAGGTCATGATGAAAATATATGTTCAATAATTGTGAAAATGTTGTGTGTACAACTAGTGGCTAATAGGTTTTATTTGTTCTCAGGCAAAAGTCCAACAACTATGGGGTTTTTTATCACAGGACCCCGAGAAGCACGCTGAACTGTTTACGGTGGAGCGCCGTTAGCTGTTGACCCGCTAAAGTGTTAACGAATTAATAACTGCTGAAGTAATTACTGAATGTATTCATAAAATACATCAAGTAAGCAATAAGAAACGACGCTGTATAGAGCAGCCGATAATGGAAACTTGTGCAAGGTATTAAATGAAGCTAGCTAGTATTCCAGGAAGCCGTCGGTAACGTTGATTGCAGAAAGTGTTTCAGGCGCGAAAAAGCCGTGTGCACTCGTCAAGCTAAGTTGAGACGAACATGGTGTCTTCATTGGTCGTTCCCGTTATTGATGTCCAGAATGATAACTTCAAAGAGCTTTGGCCTGCTATGGTACTGGCCATTAAAACGGCTTCCTTCATTGCACTGGACACGGTAAGTGCAAGTGTCTGTCTCTGTCCGACCAGCGTGGAACCTGAGTAAAATGAGACTCTTTAAGTGCGTGGAATGATAGTTTATTAGCCACGGTTTGCCCCCTCTTGTTTAGAAGAAAGACACGAACGCAAAACTATAATGCATAATATAACTGATTCACCAGACTGACCACAATGTTGTAATAACCTTTCTCTCACCAAAATATCATGTCTCAATACAATTTATAAAACCATTAAACAACACAACTGTCCAGTCAGGTGGAAAGTCACTTATTTCACTAAGTTAACACAACATATTATAGCATCATCCCATGCATCATTGTCTTACAGTCTCTATCTTTGTTTTTTCGATGTCGCTCTTTGTGTTGTCACGTGATTTCACCAATGTAAAAAAATCTATTGTTCCCTGGTTGCTTTTGTAGGAGCTGAGTGGTCTTGGAAACCGGAAGTCTTTGCTGGCCGAGTGAGTAAACTTATCAGTTAACCTCTCTGCGCTTCTTCTTTTCCTCCTCATTCGCACTCACCTGAAAGAGCATCAGCAGGTCGTTGCGCAAGCAGCCATGGGAATGCAAAATAATTCGCTTTGGAATCTGGAGCGACTTCATAGTGTTTGGTTGGCACCTGACCCTCGCTGTCCTGTTTCAGATCTATAGAGGACAGGTACAAAGCCATATGCCTCGCAGCTCGCACTCGCTCCATCCTCTCCCTGGGAATCGCCTGTTACAAGAAACTGGACGACAAGGTACGATAAGATGAAACCTTCTCTTAACATTTTTTTTTTTACATTTATCTGATGAACTTGTTGCGACCTATGATCCGTCTCCCACTCCATCATCGCATGTCATATATCTTCAGATCAAAGAAAATGCCACTGCACACATCTGTGTTTGCGTCTGTGAAGTTTTATCTTCTGCCTCTTCCATGCCCCCAGGCTGCAGACACATACCTGGTCCAGGTGTATAACCTCACCCTGCTGTGTTCAGAGGAGTACGTCATCGAGCCCCAGTCAGTCCAGTTCCTGGTCCAGCATGGGTTTGACTTTAACAAGCAGTACGCCAGTGGGATCCCTTACCTCAAGGGCAACAGTAAGGTGAGGATACTGACATGCTGTTCTTTGTTGTCCTGCGTGTTCCACCGTATAAAACGGTGCAGTAGGCTGCTAAAACTACACTAGGGAAACATTTAAGGTTAACGTATATGGAGGAGTGGATTGAGCAGTGCTCATCTCCAGAAGAAAAATAATTCCACCTAAACTAAAACAACATGAAGCATTATATAAAGGTTCCACATCGTTGGCCAGAATATGCAAGCAAGCGTGTGATGGAAACAAAATGTTTTAGCTGCTAGTGTACGTTCCATAGCATCTGCAGTTCCATATGTGGTGTACTGTGTATACTGTGGTAGCATCACAGCTAGGGCTGCAACTAAAGATTATTTTAATAATCGATTAATCTGTCGATTATTTGTTCGATGAATCAGATAAAAAAACAAAAAAAGCATTAATTTCCAACCTTTTATTCAAAAACAGAACTGACAGTGCAAAAGATCTTCAGAAAGTGCACACACAGGTTGCTCGAACATCCCTGAGCTGTTAAAGTAATAATTTAAATAAATTGACTAATATCATGAGTAGGGTTCAGTGGGTTACCCACGCCTCTCGGCGAAGGGTAGACACACACTGATCCACTCAGTGTGGCGAGCGTGCAGCCCCGGACATCTAAGGGCATCACAGACCTGTTGTTGCTCAATCTCGTGTGGCTGAACGTCACTCGTCCCTCTAAGAAGCTGGACGCCGACCGCACGGGGCCACGTAACTAGTTAGCATGCCGGAGTCTCGTTCGTTATCGGAATTAACCAGACAAACCGCTCCACCGACTAAGAACGGCCATGCACCACCACCCACAGAATGGAGAAAGAGCATCAATCTGTCAATCCTTTCCGTGTCCGGGCCGGGTGAGGTTTCCCGTGTTGAGTCATATTAAGCCGCAGGCTCCACTCCTGGTGGCACCCTTCCGTCAATTCCTTTAAGTTTCAGCTTTGCCACCATACTCCCCCCGGAACCCAAAGACTTTGGTTTCCCGGACGCTGCCCGGCGGGTCATGGGAATAACGCCGCTGGATCGCTAGTTGGCATCGTTTATGGTCGGAACTACGCCGGTATCTGATCGTCTTCGAACCTCCGACTTTCGTTCTTGATTAATGAAAACATTCTTGGCAAATGCTTTCGCTTTCGTCCGTCTTGCGCCGGTCCAAGACTTTCACCTCTAACGGCACAATACGAAGTCCCCCGGCCGTCCCTCTTAATCATGGCCCCAGTTCAGAGAAAACCCACAAAATAGAACCGGAGTCCTATTCCATTATTCCTAGCTGCGGTATTCAGGCGACCGGGCCTGCTTTGAACACTCTAATTTTCAAAGTAAACGCTTTGGACCCCGCGGGACACTCAGTTAAGAGCATCGAGGGGGCGCCGAGAGGCAAACATCTCCGCGACTTATTGAGTGGCGTAATAATCGCGCGACACAACGAATCGATAATGAAATTCGTTGCCAACTATTTTAATAATCGATTTTTAGCGATTTTATCGATTCGTTGTTGCAGCCCTAATCACA
Organism: Pholis gunnellus; assembly: GCF_910591455.1. Lineage (NCBI taxonomy): Eukaryota > Metazoa > Chordata > Actinopteri > Perciformes > Pholidae > Pholis > Pholis gunnellus. The sequence continues at coordinate 19,558,184 of NC_136541.1, read as the reverse complement.
GCATACCGGTCGTGATCTATTGCTTAATTTCACCCGTCTCTACCCCTCTGTTTTGTGTGCAGGGCCACAGAAGCATTTATACAAGTCTTTTTCACATGTGCTGTAGTACTCCTCAAGACCTGTCCACACACTTTGATGTTTAACATCAGTGGAGTTCCCCTTTGAAATGATTGTAGTATGCTAATTATGCTGCAGACTACACTGATTTTCTAATTAAGTTTCCCTTCATTTTGATCATTCTTTCTTTGTTTATTTATATATTATTGAAATGTATTTGGCTCATGCACGCATCACAATACACATTATTTAGGACAAGACGAGCGTAGACAGAACTGGACCCTGCAAGAGGCGACTGCTCTTCCTCAGACGATGATATTTTTCTCTCTCTACCTTCTTCGTCAGGGAGCATCGGACGAGCGGGGCGTCCACATCCGGGCCTTATTCACCGAACTGCTGCGTGCCAGGAAGCCCCTGGTGTTCCACAACGGCCTCATCGACATGGCCTTCCTGTACCAGGTACCACCAACTCATTGTGTTGGCTGTTCACTTTCATTCCTTTTCTCTTCTAATGACGGTACACATAAAAATGGTCTAAGTCAAGCGTAACCACCGTCAACATTTATATTGGCTGTTGAACCTCTTACCATTCTTCACAGCACGCCGCTCTCATTAAATGGATGTGTGTGGGTTTTAATGCAATGTCTCTTTCTGCCAGAGTTTTTATTTATCTCTGCCCGATCGCTTGGCCATCTTCACAGCCGACCTGTCCGAGATGTTTCCTGCTGGCATCTACGACACCAAATACGTCACTGAGTTTGAGCTCCGGCTCACTGCCTCCTATCTGGAGTATGCCTATAAGAAATGGTGAGTACTGGTTTGTAGTGTTGAGACAGTACAGGTGCACCTCAATGAATTAGAATATCATCGATTTAAAAGAAGGATTTTGAATACAGAAATGTTGGCCTACTGAAAAGTATGTACAGTATGCACTCAATACTTGGTCGGGGCTCCTTTTGCATGAATTACTGCATCAATGCAGCGTGGCACGGAGCCGATGAGCCTGTGGCACTGCTGAGGTGTTATGGAAGCCCAGGTTGCTTTGATAGCGGCCTTCAGCTCGTCTGCATTGTTGGGTTTAGGTCAGGAGAGTTTGCTGGCCAATCAAGCACAGTGATACCGTAATCATTAAACCAGGTATTGGTACCTTTGCTCGTGTAGGCAGGTGCCAAGTCCTGCTGGGAAATGAAATCAGAATCTCCATAAAGCTTGTCAGCAGAGGGAAGCATCAAGTGCTCTAAAAGTTCCTGGTAGACGACTTCGCTGACTTTGGACTTGATAAAACACAGAGGACCAACACCAGCAGATGACATGTACCTATATATACTCATTCTTGGCGCAGGTGTTAAAATGGTGCAGGACCTACAAATGCTTCCAAATAGTGTTTGATGAGAGTTACAGATTGAAATTGAGTGAATATAGAGATTATTCATGTTTTCCCTCTTATTTATATATTTGATGGTTTATATCCTTTAAACAGAAGGACAAGAAGTGATTAGAAAGTGTTGTTAAGCTCTAAATCATTACTTAAAATACAGAGGTCTCTTGCACAGTTCAACACTGGACTTTTTGTATTTTGGCATAATGTTTTGTTTTGTTTTTCGTTTTTAAAAACAAATGATGCCTTCATGGTTTTTGGATACTGCCATCAATCCTTTTACATTTCAACATTTTCCTTAGATTATCATAATAAATATATACATATATATATATACAGTATATATATTTTTTTTTTTACTGTTCTCATGTATGTGAATGAATCGTTTGTGTGTATTAGCATCAGAACTTCCCTGGACTGACCAATGGCGTGTTTTGAATTGAATTACATTGAGCTGTGTCTACGTCAACCACAATGCAGAACAAGTCACAATGTGAGAGAATGAAGGGTGTGGCTGAAGGGAGGAGCGGAACAGAATGGCGTTTGTTATTTTCTCCATCAGGACAACTCATTGTGCTCATATTGTAACTGTAAGAAGGTGTGTGTCCTTCTCTCGCCCTCATATTGTCTCCTCTTCCTTCCAGTAAGCTGGACAACAGTCGCATTGTGACCTCTGGAGCGACCACGCCTCACGTCCGTGTAGAGTTCTGTCAGTATGCCGGTCACATGTCCAGCTACGTGGACTTCAGAGTGTGTCCAGCTGTGGCCTCTGCTGAGGGACAGACTGACATCTGCCAGCGCTTCTCTGTGAGTATCAATCTTTTACTTTACTTTAGTTTTACTGGCATTCTAAAGGCGAAGTGAAATCAAACCGTACAGCACAGTCCCCTTTGGCTTCCTGCGTCCTCTGTGTCAATTAGAAGAGACGAGCCAAATAGACGGTCTCTCTTTGTGTGTAGATGTTTTTTTATTAAATTCCCTGTTTGTCTGACAGGCGTTTGGCTGGTGTCCAAAGGGCGCCCAGTGTCCGTCGTCCCATGACACTGACCTGATCATCTTCCAGGACGAGAAAGGCACGGGGGAAAGGAGGAAAAGGAGGAAGAGAACAAGAGACAAGAAGAAAGGTGGAGGCGAGGCAGGGGATGGCCCCTCCATCTTTGACGGCGCCCCTGAGCACAAAATGCCCCACATGGACTCCGAAGAAACTCCAGCTGAGCCGTGCCCAGAAACAGAGCCTCCAGCGGACGGTGACGGAAACAACCTGCGGAATGAAGGAGTGGACATGAAAACGGACGGCGAGGGGAACGGAGTGTCCGAAGACAACCCCGACTGCAGGAACCCTGCAGCAACGGCCGCGACTGATCACGACTCTAACACAAAAACCAACACAAACGAGAGCCGAGAGGAAGACGGAGGGACAGAAATGCTTACCGAGCACCCATCTCAGACCGACGCGCCGAAGACCAAGGGCGACCCGGGGACGCACCGGGCCGGGTTCGATGCCTTCATGACGGGATACATTTTTGCCCACTCATACACCCGGATCAAGAAGGAAGGAGTGGGAGCTGTAGAGAAGAAGGAGCAGCAGGAGGAGAAGATGGAGGAGGAGGAGGAGAAGAAGAAGAAGAAGGAGGAGCAGTCGTGGCTTCCTTCGTGTCTCAATAAGGTCTACCTCAGCGGCAAGGAAGCTCCTCTCAACGTGGTTAAGAGCACCTTCGCCAGGTCGTCCAAGGCCCACATGCAGAAGATGAAGACGGTGTGGGAGGGTGGAGTGTAGTGTGCACACTTGCACACAGCATTATAGTGTACACATGTCTATGGCTCAATGGATGGCAATGTCTGTCCACCACTTTGGTTTAGACAGAAATATCTCAATAACTATTTAATGGATTGCTGTGAAGTTTTCTACATTCATGATCCCCAGAGGATGAATCCTATTGACTATTCTCCTCTATCACCATGAGGTTGACATTCTTAGTTTTTTAGCTAAATAAATTGACAATTATTGGATAGATTAGAAAGCCATCTCATCATCAGGTCAACATTTGCATTGCACCATCACATGCTTAAGGAGCCACCAGCATGGCTTCTTTATGATCTCTGTTGATATCAGGGGCAATAGACAGTTTATGTTAATGGTGATAACTTTTGCTGTGACAATGTACACAATCCAGGGAGATGAAATGACTTTTTTTTAATTGTTTGTATTTCTTTAGCAGTCGTCTGTAGATCTGTTACCTACTACCTATACCTCACATACTCTCAATGCAGAGGCATCATTTTTATTTTCTCAGCAAGAATTTCTAAGACAACTCAGCCAAAGTGAGGTGATGATTGATCCCATATTTCAGATTTTGTAAAATACACTAATGCTCTTTAACAATGATTCTTTTGTCTTTATTTCATATTCCGGGTTTATCTGGAGGGATGATCAGAACAAAGTGTCCACACACAGACAACCAGTAACACAGTACAGTAAGAGCAAATGGACGGTACGACGCACGGTACTGACAGCAAACTATGCTTTGGAATCGCTGTGTCGGCTGTTTCTGTTGGTTCTAGTTAATAAATCAGGAGTAGAGCACTAACCGTACCACAGTCACAAATTGAGCTCCCACAGTAACAGTGGTGCTGTATACAGCGCCTTGCAGATTTGTACACTAGCCCTGTTCCATGAAGCCCCTAAATTAGATCTGGTGCTACCGACTCCCTTCAGAAGTCACATAATGAGTAAAATAAAGTCCACCTGTGTCGAATCTAAGTTTCCCATGATGTAACTGAGCACCAGTAATTCCATTATAAAATGAAAGTTAATAGCATTGTTTCAAGGAAAACACATTTGGATTTTGCTAAAAGGCGTGTGGGAGACTCCACATTTCTTATTTCTATTTCTTCTTGAAGCATTGACTTTCTTCTGTCGACTCTTCATAAAGTTCAGCTCTGTGGAGAGTCCGGCTTATAGTGGTCATATGGACATCTTCATCGCTCATCTCTGGACTCGTCATTGCCTCTCTGATTATTGTCTGGTCCTTGGGTTTTGGTCCTCTCGTCAAGGTTTGTTATGGTGTCCTATTCCTTCTATTTTGTAATGATGGATACTGATTGTTAAAGAAGTACTGTAAGCTACTGAGGTGTCTTTCCCTCTGGAGTGACCTGGTTGTACCTTTGATGTGCTTTGCATTAGGTACATCATCCACAGACGCGTTAGTTGAATGAGAGTCCGTTTATTTTCCCGGCGTGGAACAACGTAAAGACAGTCCCGTTCTTTCCACCGACAGTAAACGCACCAGTTGCATAAACTCATCACACTTACCGTAAAGTGATCAAAACCCTTTGCCCTTCCAGGGTCAAACACCTGACAACAGTGATTTCAGGACCTGAGCCCAGGACAATTAGTACAGCACCACCCAATGCACACACAGAGAAACCATATTTGGCTCTAACGCTGATGTTTAGCAGCTAATAATTCACTTTGCATTTCTGTTAAAAACAAATGACATAGAGGTTAAACATGCAAATGAACATGACTCTTCAGAAGACAAACATTACATTTTTTATTTATCATAGTTTGTTGCACCAAAAACTTCCATGCAGGTCTCCCAAAATACAAGTGATTACAGGAGTAGTTCATGATATACAGTGAAATGTGTGTTTTGGTTTGATTTCTCTCTTTTGAAGCTTTACATATCACTGATGGTCAGCTAATGCTAATGATATCTTGTTTGTTTTGTTACAAAAGGGATAAACTGCCTTGAATAATTGTGACTGCAGTAACTCATTACACTCAATATTAGCAGCTTTATGCAGACTGGAGTCAATAGAAAGAAAACAAAGTGAAGAAGTACTCGGCATTAAAGTGACCAGACAGCTTATCATACTCAAAGTTCCTCACTTTATGTGTCATCTTTAACTTTCACCTGAACTTGAGGATACTTTTCGTCTACATTTTAATTATTTATATTCACTAAACATGAGACTATGGGATTTATATTGGGATACAATTTACTAACACAACCTGATCTTAGTAGACTTGTTTAAGTCAGCATTTCCACAGCCGGTGAACGACACACTTATCAATACAATAAGTATTTTATTTCATAGAGTCCATTTATAATTCTTATTACAGTGGGAATTCAAATTAAAGACAAGACTCAGCATACATTGTCTCATATTTTTCCCAAACGTTGCCGCTCAACAAGACTATAGTTTTGGGGAATATGATGCCGAATTTGACCAATTTGACGGACATAACACTGTTGTGCTGAAGGGGGCAGTATTGCGACATTAGCTGGATGCTAACTGCTGTTCAACAACACAAAGAAGAAGAAACAGGACTTCTGTGGTGACAGTCCACCGACCTGTCTGCAGTGTGTTATATGTCACTAGCTGGCATTGCTAATGTAAGCGCTCTGTAGCTTTCCCATCATCCTCTTTTACAACAACCAAATGAACCCAACGTCAACGTTAGACACACACAGGTGATACTCTCGCGTGCAGCAATGGCAGACGATGAAATAGACTACAACATCGTGTTTCCAGATGCGGGCACATCGGGTGAGCATCATTTCATTGTGCTGTATACGCTCATGCCCCCGTTAGCCTAGCGTACATGCTAACGCTTATCTCAACAAGGGAGCCAGTGCAGACAAATGTAATCCTGCCCCACCGTTAGCTTAGCTCGCTAGCTGCGTTTAGCTCCGTTTTTAGCTTGTTGCACGCAGTTTCATCGTGTGTCTTGTTTTCAGAGAGACACTGGCAGGGGACAAAGGAGCCAGTTGTGATTCTGTTGGGCTGGGCTGGCTGCAGAGACAAACACCTCTCCAAATACAGCTCCATCTACAATGAACAGGTGGAAACTCATTTAAAAAAGAAAAGGAAGATAATACCCCAAGACATTCTGCCTATTGCTTTGTCCATTTAACAGCAACTCCTGTACATTTTTTATTTCTTTTGTTTTCCCCACTTTCAGGGCTGCGTCACCATCCGCTACACGGCCCCCCTGAAGACGGTCTTCATCTCTGAGTCCTTTGGCTACAAGGAGCTGAGCAGTACGGCCCTGAAGCTGCTGGAGATCCTGTATGACTACGAGGTGGAGAACAGTCCTGTTTTCTTCCATGTATTCAGCAACGGCGGCTTCATGCTGTACCGTTACATTATAGAGTGTCTGCACAGCGACAAACAGTTCAGTTCCCTGCGTGTGATCGGGGCCTTGGTGGACAGTGCGCCGGGTAGCGGGAATGTTCGCGGGGCCCTGCGAGCACTGACGGCCACCCTGGGCCCCAAAATAACCCCCGTTTTGCGGTACGTCCTCTTGGCCCTTTTCGCGGTGACCGTCTTCCTGCTGCGAGTCGTGCTGTACCCTCTGACCAAGTACATCCACAAGAATCACTACGACGCGGTGCAGGAGAGGCCGCCCGCATGGCCTCACTTCTACCTGTACTCCAGAGCCGACCAGGTGATCAGGCACAGGGACATCGAGCTCTTCGTGGAGGCCGTGAAGCAGAAGGGCGCCCCGACGGACAGCTTCGATTTCGTCTCCAGTCCCCACGTCGGCCACTTCCGGGATTTTCCCGAGCAGTATGCCCTCAAGTGCCGCGATTTCCTGGTCGCCTGCATGGAGGACTTGGAAGGGGCCGAGACGAAGAAGAGACAGAGGGTCCAGAATCAGTGAAAACCCGGGAGAGAAGCTCACTAGAGTTTGCTGACCACTTGTTAATCAGTCTTGTTAAGAAAAATGGACCACGGCTACAAGATCTTGGGGACTTATTCCCATCCCAGTGCGCATCATGTGAAGGTTCCACAGATGTGGTCTAGGTGTCCTGCGCCTAGTCCAAGTCTGGAAAACCAAACGTGTGTGTGTGTGTGTGTGTGTGTGTGTGTGTGTGTCATACACCATCTGTACAAATAACAATACAAACAGTTGCTATACACTGGAAAGATAACATCCTTTAGGATCATATAAATGGTGTTTAATATTGCTGTGAAATGTGATGCATTGTACATTAGTGGTAGTGATTCTAAAGCTGAGGCTGGGTATTGGATCATTTCTATTTATACAATTTACAATGTATTTATGATTTTAAACCTCGCAATTTGACATTCAAATTAAATCACAATGGCGCTTACATGAAGGCAACTGTCAAAATGTCAAATACAATATCATTTTTTGTTTTGTTTGTTGGTCCAGGAACTGTAGAATACCCAGTCCTAATATCCTAATATGTGGTATACTTGATTTAGTTGAAGTAAAAGGTAATTGACGATGAATGTATGTGTTCAGCACAACTATTGTTCTTTCTAACTGATGTGCCTTTAATAAATTTGAATGCTCGTAGAAAAACCTTTGTCGGCTTTCTTATTTTCGATGATCCCAAATGATTTGGATTTGCCACATTTATTAACAGCTTTGGCTGTCAGTTTGACTGAAGTTCCTGGAAAATCCAGAAGTTTGAGACTCCAGATGCAGAATAAGAACAGCCCTAGTGTAGTGTATAACATACTGCTTTCATAGACAGTGTAATGTTGGTGAAACGGGTCAGGGTCACTGCCAATCATCACTCATGGTGTGTTATAAACCACTGAACTAACATCGCCTTTGTTACTGAAAAACACAGCAACGTTCCTGAGTGACTTTGACCTTTTGTTCATCCGTCATGTTATAAATGAGACTTTGCCTTAGTGCAGGTTGTTGGTACCTTTTCGGTAGGGTCATGGAAATTCAGTGGCAGAAGTTGTTTCCCAAAATGGGATGGAAATACATTTTGAAAAGCATCTCGGTCTCTAAACAACGGGTCAGTGAGTCAGCAGAGTGATCGTGAATCTCTGAAAGATGGCTTCCAAACGAAGCGGAACGATGCCGTTAATACGCTGATACAGTCCGTTTTAATCATTAGTCAGACATTTGTAAAATCATTTTGCAATCTCAAAACATGGTTTTGCCTTTATTGTCCAGTTCTTACAATTTGCTGTGTTGAGATAAAAAAAAAATGCACCATGGATGAGTACACGAGTACTGTGGACCTGGATTATTTACAAGCTTTTCTCCACAAAAATGCAGCGATATAACAAGTAATATAAGCTGATATTTTAGTTTAAACATTTCAAGTGGAAGTTAGTGAGTCCTGCTTCTATTGTTCATTTACCCGGTGGACAGGCTGCAGTATAAACTAAGGCCGGAAGCATTTCTAACATTGCTGTTTTATTTGAACTTCAGTCGACGACCTCTCGACCGTGTTCCTTTACCGATGACCGGAAAGGACCCAGAGGCAGATCCCCCCCCCCCCCCCCCCCCCCCCCCCCCCCCCACACAAACACACACACACACATCACGAGACATTACTGTTTGAAGAGCGTGGCTCTGAATCGGTCCGGCAGGGACGCTTATATCGAATGTCGACGACATGTCACATTTGACATTTGGAAGAGCGAGCGGTTGGCATTTGTCTGCGCGCCGGGGCCCCGGCCCTGGCCCCGGCACTTCGTGTGTCATGCGGAGCTGCTCGGAGGAAAGGGAGACAGAGGAGAGTTTACGTATCGGCGCAGACGGGATGAACATCGCTCACTGGAGTGCGCGTGAGACCTGCTGCTGTGATCCGGCAAAACGTCCTGAATCTTGAACCCTGAATCCACTTTGCAGATTGTGATTAATAATGCAAACATATAATAAAGAAATACACTCTGATGTATTGTTACTGCCGAAGATAAGATAATACGTACGTTAAGGTCCTGGGGGGGGGGGGGGGGGGGGGGACAAACTGTAACATTCAAGTGAAAAACACTCGTTTTTTTCCAGTGTTTTTTGATTCTCGTACTTTAAAAAGTAAAATGTAGGATCCTGACTACTTTTACTGGTAACATTGTATTGCTACAGAGTACTTCCTGCAACTCTGCAAGGGGGTTATACATGATTGTGAACCCACGTGACCGGAGAAGGTATAATTTACAGTAAAACAACTCATCCAACTCAGCAAAGTACCACCGTATCATAGCAACTATCTCATCACATGGACACAGATTTGATCAACTCAACAAACACATAGTTTGGTAGATTGTTATCCCACTGAAGCAGGACACTCTGTGAGGTCAGTACAAATATCTCAACGACGTGTCATCCACGCAGTGACACTGGTATTCCTGAAGAGGGCAGCATTGACTCACAGTTCCCATCATGCAACTTCTGCCTCAACTGAGCATCAGGGCGACCAGGATGAGGTTCAGCTGTGCTGGCTGTTTTATTCTGGGCTCCTGAGGGATGCAAAGCTGAGGACACGTTACCTCCATAGAGCTTCTTCTCTGCAGGTTGCACTGCTGGGAATTAGTAAAATAAATAAAATAAAAGCTATGGGTCTTGGTTTGAGCACCAACAAATACAGTCTTCATAAACCCAATGTTGACCTTATCCAGGTAGCAACATTTATTTCCCCTTCAAAATACTACCCTCCACATGTTCTTGTAAATCTTTTAAAGGCAAAGAAAATCAAAGAAAAGAGTTTGAAGGGTGGGAGATAAAGGAAAAAAGAGAAATGGATGGGAAGAAAACGTCATAACCCCCCCCCCCCCCCCCCTCGGAAATGCACTGAGAGAAGAAATTACCTTGCGGAAGTTAATGAAGTCTCACAAGTTGATGAGTGGAAAATTGCAGCGAAGAGGGGTCAGCGCTTTCTCTTTAGCCTTTCCCTCTTCCACGGAAAATGGCCGCGGTCAAGATCCATACTTTTAGAGGACGCCAAGCACTCCAACGCAGAGATGGAGTGAGAGGGATGGGGGGGGGGGGGGGGGGGGGCGCACCAAAGATTAATGGTATTAAGTGGTGGCACTTGGCAATGTGGTAACATATCGTCTATGTTCTCTATTCCACACTGATAGTTTCATAGACCTTGGCTCCACACGTTGACTTTTAGCCGTGATTTACAGGATTCTAATAATCCGGGTGGCTTTTCATCATCGCAGGACCCCCGTTTAGCAATCTCGAGCTCAGTGTCGCGTCGGTGCCAGTTTTATCGGAAACTACAATCGGAACCTCAAAACGGGCCAATGTGTGTTTTTTTTTTCTCCTTCTTGCACTTTTGGGTTTGTTGGTTATCATGCAAAGCCCCCCACAAATAGAGCGATTTTACCTCGGTTTAATGTTTAAAGTTATAGTATCTATGTACATGTTGACATTTTGGAGGCTTCCCTGTGAAACCCCCTTTCGAGATCATTGCATGGCCAAGTGCAGTATTTGATCTGACAGGCACCCACACACACACACACACACACACACACACACACACACACACACACACACACACACACACACACACACACACACACACACACACACACACACACACACACACACAGTAACAGATAGCATCTAATGGTCTGTGGCTCTTTCTCAGGTGATTGGAAGTGATGTTGTATAATGTTTGACATTTAGATTTTAAGTCTGACATACTGTGATTTTTATGGCCATTGCTGACGATTTTCTTGTGTGTGTGTGTGTGTGTGTGAATTTCCCTTCACATTGCTTCACATGCTACGTGCAATAAGGTTTCTTTCTCTAAATTTGATGTTTTTTAAGTTAGTATTTGTATTAATTTGTTTAATTCATCAATAGATAATCCACCTTTTTCTTTGCTGCGTCCCTTCTTCTAATCTTCATAGTCCTCCCATTCTTATCTCTTCACACACACAGAGACACACACACACACACACACACACACACACACACACACACACACACACACACACACACAGGTGTGTCACGCTGTATTTCCCAGGCGCCACGCGCGCCGTCCAAACCTTCGACTTTCTCTCCGGCTCCACGGGAACCGGCCTTGTGATCAAGTTGAGTGAGGAGCCGACGAGAAGTCACTCAAGTCGCCCTCTCTTCCTTCTAATGAGCAAAGTGTCTCGTGGAAGCTGAGTCCGAGACAACATGGGAGCCCCCCCCCCCCCCCCCTCCCACACACACACACTCGCACACGGAGGAACAAATGCGCCGCGAGTGCACACAAGCGCACACAAGCGCACACCTTCAAGGGGATGAAATCCAGAGGATCAGGACCAAAGTCCCATCCGCCTTTGAGTAACTTTAAAAGGTCTCCTGGTGTTTCGGATTGAAGAATGAAGAGAAAACTGATGTGTGTCTTTGTGTGTGTTGGTGTGTGTGTGTGTGTGTGTGTGTGTGTTGGGTTTCAGAGGGGAATCGGCTCGTTGGACCAGACAGGGAGCCGTCATCAAAATCTCCCCCGGTCTATCTCGGCCCCTCAGCCCTCTACTTAAGACCAAAAGAGGCACACACAAAAAAAAGCCGATGGAATGTTAGATAAAGGGGGGGGAGGGGGGGGGAGACATAGAGGGAGAGGAAGATGGAGAGTGAGAGAGAACAGCAGTGTAGAAACCCCTCAGCATGTGTGCAGCCCCTCTCCCATCGCGTGGTGCAGCAGGCTGCCTCGCTCGGCCTATTCAAAGCGAGTGTACGTTAGTGGAGGAGCTTGTGCGTGCGTGTGTGCGCGCGTGTGCGTGCGTGCATGTGTGTTTTCACAGATGTCCTTGAACAGAACCCCCTCGGCTCTGCGGATCCCTGCTGCCACTGGAGAACATTTGACAAGCAGCAGGCTCTTGTTAGAGCGCTGTCAAATTAAAGGTGTGTGTGTGTGTGTGTGTGTGTGTAGGTCTGAGGAAGGGTGTGTGAGTGTGTGTGCGTTTCAGAAGCTCTATTCAGAGCCCTGTCAAATTAAAACTACCAAACAAACTGTGCGTGTCACACAGACAGGCCAAGTCGCGTGTGTGATGGCAGTGGTAGGCCTTGGGCTGCTTTGTCTGTGTTTGTTTGTGGGCAAATATCTGTGTGTGTGTGTGTGTGTGTGTGTGTGTGTGTGTGAGAGAGAGAGAGAGAGAGAGAGAAAGAGAGACTTGGATTTTGTGGCATCCACCTTTTTTTTTTTTTTTACATGCATCTTTCACTTGGTTGCAACAAACAAACAAACACACACACACACACTGGAGTGGAGGAAGAATCTAATGAGGTGTGTCTCAAGGTAAAACATACAGTCACACACAGATTCAGCCTCAGCATGCTGTTGACTTATATCTCCATTCAGATGATTTTACATGAGTATACGAGAGTTTGAAGGTCGAAGCGATTCCAATTTTTTCACAATTGAAAAGAAATACTTTTCCAATCAGGTGATTGTTATCTATTCATTCCAGTTTGAACTGAAATAAATCATATTTAGCAATCTTGCTCAGGGATGAATACAACATTCATTTGCACCTTTGTTCACAGGCGACAAAATGACAAATATGTTTTTTCTGGTGAAACACTGAGGTGGGTGAGATAATGTAGTGAACATCAGATGATAAATGAGCATTAAGACAAAAGAAGAAGCTGTAGGTCTCCTGCGGGTTCTGTGGACAGACACATATGTAAATACAGGCAACCTTTATGTCAGGACTGTATCATTTACAGGATATCCCACAGTGTGTGTGTGTGTGTGTGTGTGTGTGGGTGTGTTCATATATTCTTTGTACACTTAAAAGGACTAGATATATTCACAAACTATTTGCAGGTCATCTGTTGTTTTTGCTATAAACACCCATGGCTATAGGAACCCATGCAGTTGGCTGCAAGGTGATCAAGAGATGATTGTGTCTATTTCTTCAGACTTTTTTCTTGTGGTTTGACCTCTAATTAGTCGCTACATTATTAAGTTATTACATAAAACAAGAGGGGGGGGGGGGATCACTCTTCGGTTGGACTGACAGAAGGCGGGGCAGATGTAGATTTTACACATAGGACAACCTTGGAAAAAACAGAAAACTGGCTGCATTCAGCTCACACCTTGACGAACAGCACGAGCCTATAGCTTAGCATGAATACTGGAGGCAGGGGGGGGAATCAGCTATAGCATGGCCCGGCCAAGAAAGTAAAAACTCATAATTTCCTTGTAAAAAAACCAACAACGTGTAGTTTCTACATTCGGATTTTTGGACGGATTAAGCAACCAAGAGAGATCGTGTTCATCAGCTTTCCAGCTAGCTGCTTCCCCGTGTGTTGCCTTCTTCATGCTAAAGTAGGCTAAGCGTCTGCTAGCTCTAGCTCATATCTGAGATTGTTTTTGAATTTTCTCGTCTAACTTGAAAAAAAGTAAACAAAAGAAAATTAGAGTGATTCCCAAAGTGTCAAACTATTAAAGGGATCACACGCCTGTGCCGAACGCTGTGAGCTGATTGAATGGGCGTTATCAGCGCTTATCAGCTCGATAGGTATGGGTTAGATTGGCCTAACTTGAAGATTCAGAATCTATTCACAATAAGATGACGCTGGCCTCTAGTGGCCGAAGCAATTACAACGGGAGCAAAGGAGGAAGTCAGGTGACGTAGAATAGAGCGCGGCAGCGTCCACATGGGGTGGCGGTCAACGATGACTTATTTACCGTACTTTTGTTACGTAACTTACTTACCTAACTCCACGAACATAAATAAGGCAACAGACGTACTTATTTTAAACCAAGCCACGATCTTTTACTCAAACTTTTACTAGCTATGTTACCTAAACCTTTTTTAGTTGTTTGTTTTCCATTCACATCGCTAAGTTTCAGTTTTACGACGTGGTAGGTGCTGTCTGGCCCGTCTGAACCATCAGAATGGCAATGACGACCAATGACAACGGCTATTCAGTCGGCCTACAACATTCAGAATGGGTGATTAGGAGTCAGGTTTAAAATCAGCAATGTTACTGAGAGTTTAATTAAGAAAAGAAAAAAGTAATTTGGCATAGTATTACCAGTAAGCGCGTGTATGTTTGCGTACCCGAGCGTGTTTGTGTGCGCTGTGTAGTCTCCGTACAGTACAGAGGCTGTGTAAGTGTTTTAACTTTGCCTCCATTAGCAAAATGTTATGATTTATGCAGTTGCTGGCAGACTAATATCTTTAGAATTTTTTTTCTTTTCTTTTATCTTGTAGCTGGGAAGCCGATTCATCTTAAAGAGTGATGAGGGAAGGTTGCTCTCTATGCAAAACGCATTAGAGCTAAATGAGGAGTCTATTACTCAAATCTGGCTGATAATCCGTTAGCTAAAGACCCCTGGCCGCTAACTAAGCAGATTAAGATATGTCATCGCCAGGGTGGCAATACTACACTACTTATGTTCTCACACACACACATACACACAGATTAACACCGTGCTGAGTATATCGTATACATCCACACCTCTGCTTGGCATTCAGCACACACACACACACACACACACACACCTACACCCACACACACACACACGCACACACACACACACACACACACACACACACACACACACAGTGTCACAGATGCACATAATGTTGGTCAGTTAATCCCATACTCTCTCACACACACACACACACACACACACACACACACACACACATTGTCAACACCCCCAACACTTATCTACATACAGTGTCTCCTTGCCAACTCACTTCATAGAATTAATTATCTGCTCTCCGCCCACTCTGTTGTGCTGTTTGTGTGTGTGTGTGTGTGTGTGTGTGTGTGTGTGTGTGTGTGTGTGTGTGTGAAAGAAATGCACAGGGGACTCATGAAGGGGCCGTGTTTGTATGAACATGGACAATTCATCATGGCTTGATTAACATAGAAGATTTTTATCTCCCTCTCGCTCTCTCTCTCTCCCCCTCTCTCTGTGCTTTGGTCCTGTTGTGATAATTACAAATAATTTATTCCTACTGGTTAATTAACTGATATCCTTTGCACATAGTCTTAAAAATACAGGAAACATTTTGAGCATAGCTCAGAGTAAAGCCAAGTCAGTTGATCTCGCTGTATTGCTCCAAACAAAACCATTAAAACGTGACACATGTGATGTCATCATGACTGTTTCAGATCTACTGAAATTCCGACGCTAACACAGATTTTAGCAGTTAAACTAATCCCGACTGCATCACACAAGGCCTGAATCATCATTTATTTAAAGTTGCAACCCCTACTATTTCAAATTGATTTGGCGACATCTGGTTACTACGGGAACCATAAGAAATACAGCAGAGGAGGGACCGCACGCTGCTAAAGCTGGAGTTAACCTTTCCTCGTCTGCGAGTATGTGACATAAATGTCGTCATCAGAGGGTGTACACATGGGCTCAGTGCGTACCGCCAATTTGTTTGCCGAGCTATGTACTGCGCATGTGTGGAACGCGTCCTCCGAGCAGGAAGTAGAAATAGGACTTCTGTGCGTCAACGGTGTCCGCAGATGTCCGTGTACGCGTCCGTTTGGGAGTATAACCGAGGCTTAATGCCATCTCCCTCAGCATTAACTAGCTCTGATATGGCTGTAAGACATGCATGCATTGTACCTAAGTTGGCAATCTGAATCCGGCGCCAAAATGGCGGACTCCGCCACCGCCAATAAGAACAAGCATAGAGGTAATTAAACACACTGAATGGCAACTGCAGAAAAATGCAGACCTTAAATAGGATCAAACATTTGGTCCGATTTCTTGGAAATCTTAACAATTATAAAGTAGTTTGGTTTGGAAAATAAATTAGGAAAACGTGGAAATTGAAAACAACATCATAAGCTGCCATATTAAAGCAGGCATCCCCTGATATTGAACATGTTGTGTCCTGGTGGCCTCAGGTTTTAAGATGCTGACCATGTAACTGCAGCATGTCTGGTTGAAGCCAGGGACCATCTTTACATGTCATCCCCCCATCTCACCTAATTTCTATTTTCCATAGTAATGATATTATATTTTCTAAATCTATACTGGTATAAGGTGGAATACTGTCACCTGCTCTTTTTAATCTGTATATGGATGATCTTTCTAAAAAGTTAAAAGAGTGTAAGACAGGATGTATGGTTGGGGAAAGTCTTATCAACCATCTGATGTACGCTGATGACTTAGTGGTCCTGTCTCCTTATAGTGCTGGTTTACAGCAATTGCTCAGAGTCTGCTCACGGTATGGCGTGCAGTATGACATCAAATTCAACTCTAAAAAGAGTGTTATTGTGATTGCTAGAACCAAGGAGGATCAGAAGCTACATTTTCCCTCGTTTTTTATGGGAGGCCAAGAGCTAAATGTGGTGCAGAAAATGAAATATTTGGGTCACATCATCAGGAATGATCTAAGTGATGATGACGATGTGCAGCGGCAGTGTTGCAAATTGTATGCACAAGCTAATATGCTTGCACGTAAATTCTATATGTGTACAGATGATGTTAAAACAGCTCTCTTCAGAGCCTACTGTACTCCACTGTATACAGCCCACCTGTGGTGCAGTTATAGTAAAGCCAAAATGAAGAAGATTCAGGTGGCATTTAATGATGCTTTCAGAATCTTGCTGAAGCTTCCAAGATGGACTAGTGCAAGTCATATGTTTGTGAGTCGTAATGTTCCCACCTTCCATGCTGTGTTGAGGAATTTTATCTACAAATTTAAATGTCGATTAAATGACTCAGAAACTGTAATTATAAAAGCCTTAAGTGATCCAACACAAAGTGACACACGGTATACTTCTTGTTTCTGGAAACATTGGAACAAATGTCTGTATGTTTTTTAACAAGTGACTTTTTTTAACCGCAATGACTACACCTGTGTCTTGGTGTCCTCGTATTGTATAGTATTTTATATATTGTTGTTGTATTTGTGTTTTTGTTTTATTTTTTTGCTATATGGACTCATGAGTCTGAAATAAAAGTAGAATTAATTAATTATACTGACCCTTTTGCAGTCATAATGCCCTTTTCTGTTTGAACCAGCCACTACACATAGGCCTGTGCATGCACAAGCAGCCACCAGCATTGGCATCCCGAAAATAAGTCATTCAGGGCAGACTGTTGTACACAATGTGCCTCGGTCAGGAGGTGGTGTGGAGCCCAGCTGCAGACTGTAGATGGCCCAGGGCAGACATCAGTGTCCACATCACTCCAGACCTTGGAGCTGGTTGACCTGTGCTGGGCCTGTCTTGTTTCCAACGACCGTTTGTTACTAATTAATGGACTGGAGCCCATTTTCCAGCGCTGAGTGCAACACAAACCGCATGCATTAAACATGACCGGGCCTCCCTCTGCTGCTGGAGCCGGGGAAGACAGAAAGATGGAGAGAGAGTGGGGGAGAGAGGGAGACAGAAAGAGAGAGAGAGAGAAAGAGAGGCAACAACAGAGAACAACATGCACCTGTAAACACTTCAGATGACAGAATACACAAATGAGAACTAACAACAACCAACCACTTCATTGCAAAGTAAGAAATATGCTTTCGCTGCTGTTTGACAATTCAAGTGCTACATCTGGGAAAAATTGTTAAACGTTTCAAACGAATATCTGGAAGATGTTCCGGTACCTTTTTTAATCAAGATGTTTGGTTATTTGTCTAATGAAGATGTCCTCTCACCTTTAACAACTGCAGCATTGAGATTAGCTGGCACGAAAACACCTGGGGGTGCCTGAGAGAGGCCTTCTCAAGAGATTGGACTTGCCCTTTAAGACTGAAAGCGTCCTCGATGGCCATCATCCCACGCGCACGTGTACGTGCACGCACTCAACGAAACACACACACACACACGCGCGGTAATGCATAAATTGCCATTATCTGAGCTGCCGCCGGTGACAGAAGTGCCCCCACCAAGATCACCTCCGCTGACAAAAGTTAATTTGCACTAATGATGTTTTACTCCTCTCATTACCTTAAATCATCTCCTTCCCTCCCCAACCCCTCCCCCCCCCCCCCCACCCGCGAAGAGGGATGCAAATGGAAAAGGTGCGGAGAGAGAGAGAGAAAGAGAGAGAACCACAGAGAGGAGAGAGCCAAAGTGGAATAAGTGAGACACAGTGAGATACACAGTGGCCGAGAGAGCGGCGAGCAGTTTGTAATTGTTATTGTCCTGGATGAAGTTGATGCTCATTCGCACTGCTCTAAACAGCTCTCCCTCCGCTCGCCGTTGAATATTTTACGCCGTCGTATAATTATCAAAGCTACTCGAGTTAATTTTTGATGGAAGGCATGTGCGCTCTCCATTGTTTTTACTGTACAGCCCTGCCGCAGCCTTGTATTTATGTTGCAGGCTTAAGTGGTGGACTTCGTAATGATAACAGAGTCTAAGCGTAACAAGTGTAGAGCGTTTAATGTGCAAATTAGTTGTTGTTTTTTCCTATTGCAAGTTTGAGTATTATACTTTTATGACTTTGGGTAATGAGCATTGGGTTGTGTTTTGCCCAAACTTCTCCAGCAACACAGCTTCCTGTGCCGCTCTAGCTGTGCGAGGTGTCTATGGGCTGCTTGTTTGCCATCTCCGTTATTTGTTTCGTTGTTTTTTTTTCTAGGGAGCAACTCACACCTTTACCTTCTTTAGACGTGGAGTTTGGTGACCCGTCAAAATTCTCAGTATTGCTCTGCACAACTCACACCTGACAGGAGGCCTGATCAGCTAGAACAAAGAAAAGAATAAACTCCTGTAAAGGTCTGTGCCACGCCTTTAAAGTTCTTGTCAAAGATCTCCTATGGTGTAATTGCAGGTGTGTTTTTGGGGTCTTACTTTCCCAGAGATCCAAACAGTGTCGCTTCTTGTGAGTTTTCTCGGGAATGTCGCCACAGACTCCCAGTTTGTAATAACACAAATCGCGCTCACCTGTTTCGTCAATAGAGAGACAGACATTTTATGTAAATGACTATCTTCCAGATCGATACTTTAACGGCCTTTTCACACCTCAAAGTCCAAACCGAGGTTTTGCATTTTTGTTACATTGTATGCATTTGATCCCATTAGTTTTGGTTTGACATTTGGCTCCCCCAGCTTCTCATATCCTCCCTCTCATCACCAGCGTTTTTTATATTCTTAACAAAATACAAAATGGTATCATATTGAGTTTCTTTTAAACATCAGAGCTGCTCTGGAGACAGATGTATTCCTATAGACCTTTATCAAATACCAATAATTATGGTCACATTCCATTTAAAAGTTTTCTATACGAAATTCAGAGCATTAATATACGAGCAAAAACTATGAAGAAGCTATGTATGAAGTCACTCTCTGTATGTGTGTGTTGTTATCCTGTACTCTGTGCACAAGCCTTTTAGTGCATGTGAGCGCTGCACTGCGCTCTTACAGCGCTCTCAGCCCTCACCCATTTGCCCCCCCCCCCCTCAGGTAAACACTGTTTCCTCGATCAGCACTGCTTCATTTGTTAGCGCTGTTAGCACCGTTCGCTACGAGCCGCCACAACAGCCGTGGCTATGTTGAGAGGCATTCGCTATGCTCTCAATTTCGCACAAGCACCTTTAAGTTCTAGTTCCTGAGCCCTGGTATTGTGCACCTTCCATTTTAGTGGAATGGAGCTCCACTAGGTGAATTAGCTCCACCTGTGCTTTTTCTGCTATGGCAAGTAGCCCACAATATTGACCCATGGCCAAAACATACTTTAAAGGGCTGACATGCATAAGCTGAAGAGCTTTCTCTGATTACTATGACATTTTGCCTTGTTATAGTAGCAAAAGCACTGGTGGAACTGATAACAAGTGTAGATATTTATATCCCACAATGCAAAGCCTCATCTCTCAACATAGCTAGCTTGTTTGACTAGATTAGCATCTGGATCTGTTTTGAGCACTTTCACTAAATTAGTCGCATCCTCAGTTACGTGTGATCCTTTTCGCCCTAAAGTTGCAAAGACAGCCTGAAAGTTCCCCAAAGTCCACTGCCAAGTCATCATGAATGTCTCTCGATAACGTGTTCAAATGATAATCTCCGGCTCTCCCAGTCGATATTGATTAAAGAGTCTCCGGTCACAGGAATCACATGTGTGGATTTCACCTTTACTGTAAAGCATCACTCCCCAGGGTTTGCAGACAATGTTCTCCAGACAAAGTAATGTGCCAGCGACCCTTCGCTCACATCGGCTCTGAAGCTGCGCAGTCGTTAGCAGCCAATTGATGAGGCCAATGGTATTAGTCTGAAAACATTTGCAGCTCATCCAGAGAGGGGAGACATTTTTACAATTGGTTTAGGGGGGTTATGAATGTGCGCATGTTCTGTTTGAAGTGGGTAATGTTCATTTTTTATCTGTAATTGTTTCTGGAGGAGGCTTTTAGAGAGAAATGAGTTAAGATTCTATTAGAATCCACTGCTCACTTCCTTCCTTTCTTTCTTTTCTCAGAACTCTTTTAATCCGTGCGGACGTTATGAAGGGTAAAGTGGAAGTTTGGAGGGGACTTTTAAATCTCATAATTAAGATAAAAGTATTGCCACGATGTACAGAATAGGACAGAATGTTGCTTTTACAGCCATGATTATACGAGCGATTGAACAGGAGGGTAACAAGCTTTCCCAGATAGTTGTCGTCTTTGGTAACGTTCGCCGCCATCTGACGTCTTTCATGATACTCACAGTGCGTAAAAGGCCTTGAAGACGTTTTCTCTTTGTTGTCTGCTCGTATCAGTTTCATCCCCGATCATCATTCTGTTAGTAGCCTGGAGCGAGTCTGATGTCAACCTGAATACGGCGGCATTTCTGACCGCTGGGTGACACAAACATGTATTCAGTAGCGGCACACATGCCTTTGCGATGTGGGGAGCGTGTCATGTGAGTGATGATCAGTCGCTACGAAGGGGTGAGGGATCAGGAAGTGGCTCGCGTGATGGATCAAAGGGGTTACGTGACAACCAGGCGAGGACTCCCCGGTTGACGGGGAACATTTCTAGGATGGAACAGAACGACGCATCAAAGGTGGCATGTGTGTATATGTGTGTGTGTGTGTGTGTATATGTGTGTGTGTGTGTGTGTGTGTGTGTGTGTGTGTGTGTGTGTGTGTGTGTGTGTGTGTGTGTGTGAGAGAGAGAAAGAGATCAGCTCCCTGAAATAGACAGCGTCCAGTATCCAGGATGATGTGTTGTCTTCATCTCAGGTCATTCTGTCTGTCTGTGTCTTTATCCTCATCAGCTGTCCCTGATCGCTCCCTGTGTCTCTGTCTCACTTAAACATTTGTACAAGTTGGTGTCATAGTGGCTGTGGGGCTGTCTCCTCTGCATGATATTTAATATCTTCATGGCTTAGCCACAATATTATACCATGAGTCAAATGCATGCAGAAACTAGATAAACAACCACATTTTTTTTAAGAGCAGAGGGAAGTTTCGACTTTTAGGACAAACCAAAATTGTAATAAAAAATAATGATTGTAACTAATGACTTCATTAATAGATAGTTATTCACTTCTTAAATTCTGTATAGATACAAAAAAAGACGTTATTAAAGGCACGTTTTGGGATGCGAGATCATGAAACATGATCCAACAAGTCCAGTTTGAGTCAGAGAGCCATTCATTCAAAAGCTTATCACAAGCAAAAACGTTATTATATTATGGTGAAGGACTCTACTGCGTTGGAAAAGTATCAAATGAGCGATCATCTTATCTTTTGTCGCAACGACAGCGAGATAAACATGAGAAATGCACTGTTCACGTCACAGAGTAATCTACCAGGAGTGGGTCCAATGCGTTCTGGCAAAGGCAAAAACTTTTGCAGGATGATGAGCCTGTTCAAATGAGTAAGGGGGCTGCATTGTTTCTCACAGGGCTAATGTCGGAAGTATACGGGATTTTTCACAACCTGGCCACACCAAAATGTGTTCCTACAAAATGGCTTACTGCTGATCTATAAAGCCTTAATGAATGATTCATTAACCATTAAAAAAAGCCATTAGTTACAACTCCTAATCCCCATTAAAAGTGTGCCTGGTCAAAATGTGTGCAGACAGAACGTGAAGCGAATTGCAGATGTGTTGCCATTGCATATACAATCAATGGAAAGACACTTGTGGGTTGGCAGGTCACAAACATTTTCAAAGTTGAGCGAAAGAATTGCGCTGAACTCTGTACTTTATGAATCTATTTCATAAATGTACATGGACAAGAGAAAGAAGAAGAGAGACTGGACTATAAATAATGGATTTAGTTTTTTTTGGGATTCTGATTTTCCTTTTGATCCAACTGCACCTGGAAGGATCTGGAGAATTATGTTTGAGGCTAAAGGGTGCACGCTACAATGCACAGCTGAGATGCTTTGGCTGAAAGAGTCACACAAGTCATACATTTGTTCTCCTCTCCCCCAATAAATGTCTTCCCTGTCTGATTGTGCTTCCATCAGATGTTCTTGAGAACGTTGAAATAAAAAGGGCGCGTATGATTGATGTGTTCTATATTCAACACAGAGCCAAATGAGAGAGAGAGAGTGACAGGACACGCAACACAAAGCAAGAGGTGAAAGAAAGCTCACCGGGTTGCAAGTGCATTTGTGTAACATCGTGCAACACCGCACTTCTAATTCACCGGTTGTTTTTATTCCTGAGGAAAAGCGCGGTCCTTGCAGCCCATCTCCATGTATCACCACGTCCAGAACCCCCGCGGCCGTTGGGAGGGTATAGAATCACACGGACCAAACATAATAAAGGTAATTTACTGCCAAGGCAAATTCCATAGCTCTGGGCCTCCACCCCATGTTAAACAGCCCACTGACCTTTAGCGTCTGATTTCATAAAGAGGGACACAATCCGATTAGGCCTGGACAGGAAAAGGTCAAACGCACTGGCAGTTGTGGATCGGAGAACGTTGCCGCTAGCTGGCTGAGGGACGCATAGGGTGACCGCGGCCGTGTGGACGGCAGCCCTGTGCATGCCCTGAGTGTGAGTGGAGGGTGGAGACTGTCTGTGGGTGGGTGGGTGGTTAGAGGTGGGGGCAGCGACAGCAGTTAGCCTCCGTGGCCTCTGGAGCCGTTAGCAGAAAGGGCAACATATCTGACATGGGTGGCGTGCTCCCTTTTTATGTCCCAGTGACCACACACACACACACACACACACACACACAACCACACACACACCAGGTGCTTTACCTGATAGCATCTTCAACTCCACTGAGCCTTGAAGTGCACCACTGTTTGGGTATGTGCGCGTTGATTTTCTGTCCTTTTTTCGTCCCGTCTTCTTTTGGATAGTGGGTTGATGCGAATGTCACGGCACATTGTGAAGGTGCAGTCTTCACTGATTGCTTGGATGTCTTTTTGACAACCTTTGTTGTTTATCCCTGATCAGGCCTCTGTTGTCCATTTTCCTGAAATGTTGAATTGACGTCATTTGAATTGAAAAAGGATTATACTCGTTTATTACAATTTACACTTTACTTTTTGTATGTGGGATCATCATTTGTATCAGTCTTGATAACACTGAATCCCGGAGTGGTGAGAAACAAGCAGTCAAGTAATCAGAGGGGTTGAAAATGTGTGTCTACAGTTGTTTTGTAATGTTACGCTTGTTGCATGTTTTCTATGTTAAACACAGAATATGTGGTTGTTGGTGTGGAGGGTTATGAGGGTGTGGAATATGTTTGAATAAATTATAATGCAACAGAATTCTCCTTAAAAGTAAAACAGTCTTGACACTTACCAGTCGGTTTCATTAATTAAAAAATGACGGCTTTCTCAAATGAACTCACAATGAAGAAACATAGAGCCGAGACTTTTCTTTATTTGAACTCATGCAGGGGAGGAAACATAAAAGAATGCTACTGAACTAGATATCAATTTCATACTTGTTCAGGTGCAAGCTGTGTTTTCATGGATGATACTGTGCGCACGTTCCTGTATGTGTGTGTGTGTGCCAGCACAGGTAGTTTGTCTCCCCTGTGGATGGTCTTGGTAGCAGAGCTGTCGTCTGTTTTACGAGGTGCCCATTAAGGAGCTCACATGGATAATGCTGATTGCATGGGGCGCTGCCAGGATGTGCAATAATGTGTGTGTGTGTGTGTGTGTGTGTGTGCATGCATTTTTTGTGTGCAGTATAGGCAGAGGTTAAATGTGTGTGCCTGTGCATATATTCACTATACAGTACCTATAT
>NC_136541.1:19491389-19531389 GCF_910591455.1 Pholis gunnellus | reverse complement strand
TTAAAAGCTTGGCTCATGTAGAGCACCAGAAGTTAAAAGCTTACACAGAGTTATCATAATAGGCCACCCTCAACGTCAGCCAAGTCGTCTTTTTGAAGCGGGCCTAATTTCCCATGATGATGATGATGATCGGCCGGACAACATGCTCAGAAACAATTAGCGCTGGTCGCTGAAGTGGACACTTTCCCCCAGTCAGGCATCGAGGGCCAGGGCATAAATAAGTCCCCTTGTCAGCCATTGCCAAGCGACAGCTAATGACTCTCATTAATATGCAAAATAGCAGCCATTTTTCTCTCCTTCTGTGTGTGTGTGTGTGTGTGTGTGGTTCCTCATTTTGTGCACTTGCTCCATCCAGTGCAAAGTGACCAGCTCAAGAAAATTTCTAATTGCAAGTCAATTATGTCATAGAGCCCGTTTAGATGTTCATTTGTATGCAAATTTGGGGGCTGCTGGGAGAGGAGAGGGGAGCTGGCATCAGACAACATGGAGGGCAGGAGTACTCACTGAACGATGACCCACACACGGGGAGAGGCACAACATGATTCATCATTATTTTTCGGGTGTGCAAATATTGAACACTTGAGGGCCTCTCGGTCGTGTAGCGGGAGTCTTAGCTGCTGAAAAGTGTTAAATGTAGAAGTGGAGATGTTGAAAGTCACATGTTTATGCAGAAATAACAGAGCGGAAACCTGGCAAGTCAGAGATTTTGGTAAGATTGTCATGATTTCTTTTTATTTGTAGTTTATTTATAGTCCTCAAAGTTGTGATTTAAGCGGTCAACATTATAGGAATTTCTTTTGTGACTTTTTGACAGTAGGAAAATATGGCTGAATTCCATTTAGCTGCCTCAATTTCAGGGTCCTGGTATTGTTCATGCTGGCTCACTGTCACACTGTCATGGCTTACTTACACACTTGAATAGAACAGAGCCATTGTTAATGAGAGTAACAGCTGTGCTTTTCCTGCTATAAGATAATAATATATATATATATATATATATATATATATTATATAGATAACGTCTGTGATGATGCCTGTAATTGTGACGATTAGATGTTGTTGTTTTTTGCTTTTCTCTTCTTGCTTGTAGTGTTGCTGCGAGTCATCTGCTTGTTTAATGATAGTGAGAGCTGGTGCGGATCATTGCCTTTGTAAAGTGGACTACAGTTAGACTAAACTGTGACAGTCTGTTAGGTTTGGATTAAGTTACGTTTTATATGATGAGCTCATTTGTGCTAACCCTATACCCGATTAAGATTTGAATTTTTCCAGCACAAGATGACATTTTCTACCTTTACATGTATATTGGGTGTTACCACTAGTGATACTTTGCTGTGTGCCAATGACTTCAGCAAACATCTTTTCCTGGTAACTACTGTACATTACACCCTCAACAATCTATTGGATTTCCCCCCTGAGCAAATGGAAACATAAATTTGTCAATATTCATTATAACTGCATTTGACTTTTTTCATGCCAAATGCCATTAAATATTACAATGACGAGGCCTACTTTCAAACTGCGGGCAACTCTGATCTGGGTTTTTAATGTGAGTGTGAACAGCACAAATCCCATGAAATCCTGTCTTTTTTCATTCTGATTGAGGCTACTTTCACATGTGGTCCTGAATCAGATATAGGTAGGATTCTTTGCAATGTGACAAAAGGAAAAAATCTTGAAAATTTTAGCAATAAATCAAAACTGAGCACCAAGGCTTGCAGTGTGAATGTAGCATTCATGTCTATAGCACAGCCTCTGACAATACAGACCGTCATGTGACACCTATAATAAGTCATATCAAATTGGAATCTCATCATGATTACGTACAAATTTCAGATTTAGAGCTGTTGTAAAATAACACCCAACGCGAATGAAGTTGAACTACGTTTGAACAGATGGCGGTTATGAATAATAAACTTTTCTTCAGCAATAAAGCCCAAAAAGCGGGGCCAAACTCCCAATCCTGAAGTTCCTCCGGCTCTTATTTAGCAGTGGACTCACGGTGTGGAACGGAGAGCTCATCATTTCATCAGGCTATCATCCTGAGAGTACGTACCCGTGGTTTAGCAGAGTGGGCCAGTCCCAGTAAATGATTCCCAGATCCATCATCCTGCTGTGATCTCATCTGATCCCCTCTGCTGTTGATTAGATGCTTATTGGAGCGAAGAGCGAAGACATCAATATGAAGAGGGGGAGTAGAAGGTGAGAGGAAGAAAGAAGGGAAGAGGACTAGTTGGGGTGGATGTCAGGACGTTGAGGATGAAGGGGGCGCGAAGAGGGAAAGTAGGAGGAGAGGAAAAGATGACACCCTCTAGTGGACGAGGCAGACATCTGTATTGTTGGTCTGCACCTGTAACTGTATCTCTTTATGCAAACATGCCTCTCTATGTATGCATACTGTATGTGTGTGTGTGAGTGTGCGTGCGCGCACCCGCCGTCGCCGCTTCATCAATAGCAGTAGAATATCCTGGTGACATTGAGCAGTCATTACAGCAGCCATCAGCAGTTAATGAACGGATGGAGTCCACAGCATTCCCACTAAATTCATTATCACTGTATTGGACTTGACGGTGCAGATTAATAATTGGTTTGTCACACAGATATTTTGGATGATTAATATGGGTATTGATTAAGAAGAGGAGGTCGGTGGTGAGTGTGTGTGTGTGTGTGTGTGTGTGTGTGTGTGAGTGTTGATATGAGGAAAAGTGCGCACAGCAGCAGCAGCGGGCTGCAGGAAGTCACTGGGCGCTCGTTGAAGGGAGCGATCAGAGCAGTGGTTAGAAAATCACTGCAGCTCGACTTAATCAAAGCTGTGGTTTGTGTCCTGGTCCGGAGCCTCCCCCCTCTCTAAGTCTCTCTATTTCTGTTTTTATTAGTCTATATAAAAATGTCCTTTAGCATGAGACTTATAGACTTATTTTTGTTTTCTCTATTATCACGTCCTGGCCGGTATTTCCCTTTCTTCGTGGAATCACTGCAGCATATTTAGAAGGACTGGAACTGTAGTTTAACGTTAGTTGTGGCATACCTGCTGGTTAAAGCAAATCTTTATGTTTCAGTTTAAGCCGGTGGTTCGACTTCATTGGATGTCGGCAGCCAACAAAACAAAGTTCAAAATGCCCTTGTTGCCCAAGTGCAGTAGTCCAGATTCCAGGTAGAATGCCTCGTAGAATGTGACATGTAGCGCTGTGCTAATTCTACCCTTTATCTCTCTAGAAGTGTAGAGGTGGAGGAGGAACTTTGCAGAGCTGTAAAACCTTCGTCCAAAAGAGAATAAACTGCTGTACAGTGTCTTGACAAGACCTTCAAACTGGACTTCTTGTTGTATATTTGATCCTTTTTCTGGTACAGTAGCAACACGCTGATACACATTCGGTATTTTGCTTTAATTATCTTTTTTGAAACATTTTTGAGGCATTTCTATCCCGTAATTAGACAGTGTCGGAGAAAGATGCAAAAATAGGTCTGGACCCGGGGATGCCGCTGTTCATGGGTGACATCTTAAACCTTAAACACAAAAAAAGTTCTAGTTTTGGTCTGAATACAGCCAAGTGTGTGATGTAGTGACAAATGGCAACTTTAATTGATTTAAAATTAGTAACCGTATTTTCAGAATTACCTAGAAGTGAAAGTGACTGCTAAATCAAATATAATGTTTAAGAGTTTTTTAAATAGGGACACCGTGGTGGCAACAGGAGAAGAATTTGGTTTTGGATGCATTCCGAGTATAATTGACCAATCATGTTCATACAGGCTTCTGTTGAATGCAGGTAAGAAAGCCCTTGTGTTTGTGTGTGTGTGTGTGTGTGTGTGTGTGTGTGTGTATGAAATAGAAATACAAAGATATGTAAGACAATGAAAACCCAGTAGAGTAAAGTAAATATCTCCCTACTTTTTTGTTTCTGTCTCTTCCTGTTTGCATGTGTGTGCGTGTGAGTGTGTGTGTGTGTGTGTGTGTGTGCGGCGTTTTAGGCCCATACAGCTGACTCTCCGAGGAGACATCTTGTTGTCTATCTACTGGGCTCAGATTTATTGCTATCGATCAGCCATGTACTGGATATATAGATCCACCAAGTATATAGATAAGCCGTATATTATGGGAGATCTCGGTATAGATTCACCCTGTGAGTGTATGGATCGACCGCAGGCAGGTTTACTGCACATTATCTGCATCTGTACTGAACTACTGCTCTACAATTTGTTCGTAAAATTGACATTTCATTCTCTTTCCCCCCCTGCCCTCAGGCGTTAGAGACCACGAGGATAAAAGCATGTAATATATCTGTTGGAGGGAACAAAAACATGCAAAGATGCGGATTTCAGCTTTTAAGGGTTGATTTTGGCTGAAGGTTTAAAAGATGAGCTTTACATTCTTATATTGATGAATGCCAACATTTCAATTTGCACAAACGCGCCCCTTTGAAAAGGACAAGCGTCACAAAGCAGATAACAAAATATATAAAAAAGCATTATACATTCATACAATCCCAGACGTTTGAATAGATGGATTTACAAGTGTGAAAACCTAAACACGTTTATCAGAGGATTGATATCTCAGAATTGGACTTCAAGAGTTGAAATTGTTAGCGTTAAATGCTTCTTAGTCACAAATGGATGGAAGTTATCTCTCCTTTTTTCCTGGCAGGAAAAGGGGGATTAAAATAACATCCAATATAGAGTTATCATTGTATTTGCCCCCCCCCCCCCCCTCCCTAAAACACCCTCTAACATTATCCATCAACAATGCTCCCACCTCTTCTCCTTTCTGATTCACACACTAAACATGTTGCTGTGATACATCCATCCAGACGTCACCGGCAATCCGTCGTCATCATCTTCATCAGCATCTGTAGAGATGATAAAGTGACGCCGGGCTTCGTTGCAACAGAGAGACGGAGGGGAGGCCTCCCTCTCAGATTAAAGAAAGCCTCGGTTTCCGCAGGGACAATGGGGAGGAATTACCATATGAATATGACCACAGCACCCCGGCCTCTTAAGACCATCAATCTCCCCACGCCGAGCGCCGCGACGCCAGATAACCCCCTGGATATCCCCTCTTAACCTCAATTTCTCAGGATGTATTAAGAGATGGTCGCCACAGAGAGGAGGAGGAGGAGGAGGGGGGGGGGGGGGGGGGGGAGTCGGCGGCAGCCGCTGCCATTTTTCTCTCTCCACCCCAACCTGAAACAAGTTATAACGTAATTAATCTTGTCCCGCAAGAGGGGGAAAAAAAAACATATGGCAGCTAAGTGAATTTTACATGAAGATCCTCCCTCTACTTACCCTCTTTTCTCCTGTATCACAGCATCTATCAGTCGGGAGTCGTCGCATGATGAAGTGGGCGTGTATTAGCATGTGAAACTTGTGGAAGTATGGACGGTTATTACGTTACTTCTGCTGTACATTGGAGAGAGCAATGTGTCTTCTTTATTCAAAATAATGATGTATATGACTTTAAGGTATGTATATGACTTTATTTGGATTTTATTTATTTATTTGTCACTGTTTCATTTTTTTGCTCTTGAACACAAAGGGGATGAGAATGGTGGGGGACGCACACCAACACAGTGAGTTGAAAGAAAATAATATATATTAGTGCAGCTTTAAATATGTACCTTTAAAGTTACTTTGAGGAACTTTTATTTGTGTGTTTATTTCCGCAGTCCCTCCGAATGAAAGCGGGAGTGCTTCCGAGCACCAGATTCCTTTTAGAAAACCTCTCATTTTACTGCAGCAGGGTCCGATAGCTGCCCCGCTCAGTCCTTGTTCATCAGTGCCTCCCTTTCCTCCAACAGGGGCCCCAGCAACGCGGCCTGGGTCCCCAGCAGCATGGTGTCGGTGCTGGCTTTGCAGGACAGGAAGTTTCTGGTGAAACCTGCATGGTTTTGTCTGATTTCGCCAGAATCTGACCCGGTGGTATCGATGACAAGCATCGCGGATGACTTTATAGAAACAGACAGTCTTCTCACTCATGGTCTGATTTACTACTGTAGGTCATGTCGAGGCATCAGTATTAAATTGAGTTTCATAAGCTGTTAAAAGTTCTTCACAGCGACTTAACGAGTTGGACAACAATTTCAATATGTCAAAAATTAGACTGAAAACATATCTTTGATCGAAAGCCAGAACGGTGAGGACAAAACAACAACCAGGGGTTGTGAGTCATAAACTACCAAATCATTATGGAAGATCATTTCATCATTCATGGTTTGGAATGTTTTATCTCTGCACACAGAGCCCGACAAATATCTTGACACTTTTTACAGGCTGCACCTGCATCAAAAACCCCCAATAAATATTGTGCCAAAATATCCATAAAGCTGCTACCTGTGTCATCACTGTGAAATCCTGTTTCTAGTAAGAGGTTCAAATAGTTTATTTCTAATCTTTTCTGTGACATCATTCGTGTTGACATATAGAGACATAATCTGAAAACACAAAACTTTCAACCTGCGTGAGCATACGTGTGTGTGTGTGTGTGTGTGTGTGTTAGATTTGTGAGTGGGTGTTCCAGGATGTACGGTGAACTAAACACATCCTGCTGTCCAGGTGTCAGCTGTTTGACTTTGTTCACACTGCACTGACCATTAACAGGTCAGACTGTAACAACACCTCGCTGACATCATGGAGCTCCAGCTCTCTGAACAATGGACGTGTGATATCAGCACCTTTTGTTTTTTCACTTTAACGTCTCTAATTTCCTTATTTTGTCAGGTGTGGTGTTCAAAGGGCCCAGTGAATTAAAAATAGTGTCCTTTTTGGTTTGCAGTTCAGTTGAGGTGATTTCTAGATGTCCATGTGCACTAACCATCGTAGCACGTGTGCAAGTACAGTACTGAAAGTCCCGAAAAGCAAATCAGTTTGCGGGTAAAAATGTTGGCGTTGTGTGTTTCTGCAAACCACGGAGAGACGTCGATCTTCTGAACCAAAAATACATTTCATAAATATCTCCATACCAGCTTCATACAGTATCTCTCTTGCAGAAATGCACAACACCACGTGGTGAACGTGGTGAAACGATTAGTTAGGGTTAGGTTCATCACGGTCTGTGTTAAAAAGTAATACCGGAAATAAATAACAACTGCCCTCTGAGTATCTTGAAAAGGGCCCTATAAATGAATACTCCCTTTGTGCTATGTCAATTTAGTTTAAAAGAAAAGTTGTAGTCTGGATGTGGGGATGAAGTTTGAGGCGTATTCTCTTTAGTTGACAGTAACAGTGTATATGTACGCGCAGACAGGAAACAAACTGCATGAGGTATAACAAAGTCATCCTGTGTTTCATTAATAAACACTTAAAATATCCTCATGCGCACACCTAGTGTGTATAATGTTTTTAAAGTGCCTATAAATGGTGATTGGAGGATTAAAGTGTTGCTGAATTTATTCTGTTTTCTTAAAAAAAGAAAGACCGAGGGCAGGTTGCTGCACTCAGGAAAAATAAAACTTGATTTTAGAAATAAATATTTGTTGTTTGAAACGAGATATTCTGAATTTGCACCGCTTGTTTTGAGAAAAAGACTTTAAAAGACTCAAATTACCGACAAAAATAATATCTGCAGTTCAGTCATGGGATTCTGCTTTTGCTTTTATCGACGGATCTTCACTATATCCATGGCAAATCACTTTTATTCATCTTAATTCCATATTGCACTCAACTTGTATTGGTGCATTTCTTCAGAATAAGGGAATGAGTGTCCATGCTTGGTTTATACTCTATAGCCAGATTATCAGCTACTATTATTTTTCCATGAACACAATTCAACAATTTGAAAACTAAAACTTTTCTTTCCCTCAATACCTCCAGAATGTTTCAAAACAATGCATCAAGTACAGATCATCATATCAAAGTCAAAAACCTACAATTTTGGGAGATTTCTCCAAAACGGGATTCTCGAAAATAGCAGCCGCTTTTGGTATAGCTTCAGATTTACGCACCTAAAAAAAGTCTTCTCAACGTCACAGCACTGCAAGAAGCAACAGGAATACAACGCAAAGGGAAAAGGTCAGATAATTATTGAATATGATCGACTTCTCCATTTGTCAAGCAGATGTACCGACAGATAACATAATGTACATGTCAGAGAGAGAAAGAGAGACGGTGGGAGAGCCGAAGCCTCGGAGGGAGAGGTGAAGAGAGACGCAGGGGGGAGACAGTGATGTAGATGCATCAACCTTTGGGAGGGAGAGGGAGAGAGAGAGAACACAGGTGTAATAGATTTCTGGTGTCTATATTTCATGTTGAAAATTGGCTGGTACATCCAAGCGGTTTGATCTATGAGGGCCGTCGTCTTAAGAAAAAACCTCAGTAAATGTGTAATTTCTCCCTTGATGGAACACAGGCGAAAGGCTATTCTTCTTATTCCCCCCTCTCTCCCCTTCTCTCTTTCTCTCTCCCTCTCCCTTTCGGCTTGTTTCCACGCTTCCCTCCCCTCCCCTCCCCTCCTCTTCATGCTTCTTGATGTCTCCATTTCATTACCAGGCCTCCATCTATCAACCTTTCCCATTTTTTTTTTGGAAGGAGTGACTTTCCTCACACGGTTTTTGGACAGGGACGCTGTGATTGTGGTTGTATATCTGCCCCATGGTCACTCCAGCTGTGTGTGTTTGTGTGCGTGTGCGTGTATGCCTGCACACCTGCCTTGCTGTTGTGTCTATGAGTGTTTGGATGTGTGTGTCACAGACAAGTGCAGTCTTGCACTAGTTTATGCACTTGTTTGTGTTTGTACTTGTTCCCGCTTTGCTGTATTTGCTGCAACTATTTGAATGTCCTCCATAGCGGGCGTCCACATATGTTTCTGCAACATGGACACGCCTGCATACACTTACTGTCCATATATATATATATATATATATATATATATATATATATATATATATGTGTGTGTGTGTGCTTGAATGCCTATTTTTGTCTCTCTGTGCACAGGGGTCAGTCAGATGAGCAGGGTTGTCCCCGTGCAGACTCGATGTGAACAGTGAATAGAGACAGAGCAGCAGCATTATCAGAGGTCTGGATGTAAAAAAAAAGGTGTTGAGAATAAATGGGGCGGAGGGCTGAACGGCGCCGCACTACTGATGTGTAAAAGATAAAGAAGGTCTCAGCATTGATCTACGAGCGCGACGGCAACTGAGGAGAAGATGGGAAGTAAGGGGAAAAGAGAGAGAGAGAGAAAATAAGAGGAAGCGAACGGGTAATAGAATGCATGCTATATTGAATAGGTGGGAGGGTTGAGTGGCTGCAGACACATCTAAAATAGTCTTTATTCTAATTCTGGGGGCCAAAAACTGACATTTACAAATAACACAAGTCAGATTAAAAGAGGATGAAAACCCGGAAGAAACAAATAAAGACTGTAGACCAATTAAAACCCAGCAATTCATGGTTGAACTGCAAAGCCCAATTGCAAAAACATCTTCTCTCCTTATCTGGTTACAACAAATGTATATTGACTATAACAACTATAATACATAATAAATACAATAAATGTGTTTAACAAGATTTGAAATACAACCTGAAGACATCCCCCGCTACTTGTTATTTTATTTCCAGGATTTTTTTTATCAGGAAATAACCTAAAAGAAATCTGACATTCCAGAAATCCCATTTGGAGGACACAGTAGACAGCAGAAGCCCTGATTGGTTTAGATATAAATGAACATGCAAAGCATTAAAAACAGGAATAAAAAAACCAACATGCCAATTAAGAGCTAAATAC
The DNA here is from genome assembly GCF_910591455.1 of Pholis gunnellus. Classification (NCBI taxonomy): domain Eukaryota; kingdom Metazoa; phylum Chordata; class Actinopteri; order Perciformes; family Pholidae; genus Pholis; species Pholis gunnellus. Next base: position 19,521,674 of record NC_136541.1, on the reverse strand, counting down.
ATTCAGTGGTGAATGATAAATGAACAAAAAGCGTCACAGATCACATTAGAATGAAGCTGCTGCTGCTGCTGCTTGGTGGTGATCGTACTACTAATAATGTGAGATCAGTTGTCTCTATCAGCGGTGGGCTGGGCAGGCCTTTTAATCATGGTCTAAGGGGTGCCGAGCCTCTCTATCATCATTGAACTGTGTCCAGGGCTAATTGTGGCTATATTTCACTGTCCCCGCGGCCTGCACACCGCAACGATCCGTTGGTCTGCTGCAGAGCCACACACACACACACACACACACACACACGCAAACTCAAACACACACCCTCACAACCTAAAGTACTGATGGGGTTGGGGACAAGAAAACAGATATACACGTGTTCAGCTCAACCGTAAAAGCACACGTACACACCATCAAGGCCAGAGGAAGACAGGGTGTACCGGGGCTATTTGATGGCTTCCAGATATAAATGCATTTCAGCTTCAGTAGAATAAAACACCATGAACTCTCAAAAGTCTCTCTGACAACAAGCGTATTTTCTCATATCATTCTCAAATAAAGCTCTGTATTGACATTGTAAATTCAGCGTAAGCTACATTTCTACAGTAATACTTTTACCACTATCTACTTCCAAGTGCATTTACTTTGCTGTGTTTTTGATCTGTCAATGAAATTTGTGCAAATGTTTCAAAGCCTTCTAGGAAGGTCACTGGAAGGCCTTTGATGTGAAACATCTGTGCAGGAAGTATGCGGGAAGTGTAGCTTAACACTTAACGAAAAAAAACAGTGGAGTGGATTTGTTGATGAATTGAAAGGTGCGGAAATGTCCAATATGCTAAAATGTAACAACAAACAACATCAGCGGCACATTAAAAGGCGAACGGCTAAGAAAGCAGGGAGACATCTTCCAAAGATGTGGCTCTTAATATAAGCCCATCTCAAACGTGTAGTCGTCTTAGCATTTGAAAATTTACGACACTTTTCAGCAGTCAGCCTGCTGTTAATAAACACGTCCTGCAGATGTTTCACAATAAAAGCCCTCCAGGGATGTGAAGTCCCGTAAAAACCCGGGAAGCTTTTAATGTGAAACAGATTGAGGAACAGCAGCAGCAGCAGCAGCAGCAGTAGATTAACGCAGCAAATGGGAGCCGGACAGGCTTCTAGCTAAAACATGATCAAATATACAGGTGACACAGGCTTTTAATAACGGCCTGTCTCCAATAAAAGCTCTCTCTTAATTTGAGCTGAATGAAGGTAACCTCAAACGGCATCACTTATCCAGACACTTGATGCTCATGCACACACACACACACACACACATACACACACACACACACAGACAGATATTTATACATATTTATAGAAAGAGAGATGATATTTTTACTTGCTCTCTATCGTCTCCCTTTCCCCTAATCACTCCCCGTCTCTCCTCTCTGCCTTACCCTCACCTCGACACCGATGGGTCACCTCTGCTGCAGAAACTTTTAATTAAAGTTAGAGCCTTGACAACTGGACAACTAAAGGGGGGGGGGGGGGGGGTGAGTGGATGGGTATTGCTGTGATTTTTCCTCCCTTCTACCTGTGAACCAATCTTTTCCTTTCTCTTCCTCTATTCATCTCTTAACTTCTTGTTCCCTCCTCCCTGCCTCCATCTGTGGTGGAAGGAAACCAAAAAAAAAAAAGCAATTTCCATGAATTTGACTTAATGGACGGGGTTGTGTCCCTCATATGCAACAATGGATTGACACTCAGACTGAAAGTGCTTCCCTCTGACCCAAACTCTGGTCTATGGACAAATGTGTCCCATATTAATTTACACACACACACAAACACACAAACACACAAACACACACTCACACACATACAAACACAACCACAAGGCATTTTGATCCGTGGAGTGTTTTGACTTGTTTGTGGAAACCAAACCGTATTTTGCGGAAAGTTAATGTACAACCCTCTATCGGGAGTGATTTCCCATAGTCATTAAACAACAATTTGGCCAGTGTGAAAGCATTACACTTTCTCACCATGTTTACTTAACCCTGATAAAGGACCAGGATTTCTTGTTCTCACTGGTGCTGTAAAACCCAATTTTAGACTTGCATTTTACTTGTGCAAGCAAAAGCTCCAACGGGTAAGACTTTTCAATCTGCTCAGTCAAAACACTCAGCTACGGGAAAGCAGTTAAAAGTAAGAATCGGATTCAGGAAATAAATGATTTGGCTTCTATCAACACATGATTTGCGTTGTAAAGCAGATTTGGCAGACCAGTGAGAACACAGCCAGGCCATAAATGTACTTACGGCAGTGTGTGTATATCTGATAGCACTCACATGTCTCTCCATCATCAGAGATGGCGGTCTGTGGTTTCCAAAGAAGCTGCGGTTACCGCACAGATGTGCATTTGTGTCTGTTGCTGTGTGTAAAATGCATGTGAACATACTGTATGTGTGCATTCCAGAGTGCATTTAGACCGCCGTGCTTCCCTGCTGTGGGTCTAATTTCAAAAACACCCTCTAACACATTTACACAATAGAGAAGCATACACTTAGCGGAGGCACCTGATGCCAAAAACACGGAGCCAACATTAGCAGCCAACGTGAAACGGATAATCTAAAAAGCCACATAACAGTGTTAGTAAAGGAACTGAGCTCAACAGCTCTCAGCGTGGAGGGACATTGGCTTGTTAGAAGGAGAGATAGTAAAGTGTGTGTGTGTGGGGGGGGGGGGGTCCATCGTTGAAATTAAAGGATAAGTTCACACAGTTTGAAATAATAACTGAACATGTTTTATACAGTTAGGGCAAACATAATAAAGATTGGTTGATATTTTAACAAGACAGAGTCTACAGCTTAGCTAGTAGCTCCGTGAGCCTGTGCTAATTACAAAACCACGTAGTTTGGTTTTGTGAAAAACATCAAGTATGTAAACTAAGTGAAACGTAAACAATGTAACATAAGTACAGAAAACATGTCACAAATAACTAAGGCAACTTCAAAAATATCTCAACACCACTTTGGGAGACAAATGCTGGTCTCCTAGTAGAAAGTCCTGTGTTTGTTTAAGACCGGGCTGAACGTGCTCACAGTGACAATGCCAACATACGGGTGTTTAGCAGGTAAAATGTTTACCATGTTCATCATTTTAGCTTAGGTTATTAGCATGCTAACATTTGCTAATTATCACTTAGCACAAATAACAGCTGAGGCGAGCTAGATGACACTCTTATGCAGGTATTTTGTCATATTAGACAAATTTTAATTTTGACCTTATGATTGCGCCAAATAAAAAGTCATTGTAACTCGTCTGTAAATGTAAATATCTCTCCCAAATGTGATTACATTCCATCCCAATGTTGTTGGAATATTTCAGTCTGAACCAAAGTGGTGGACCAACCGACAGACATTGAAATCCTACTATGATGGCTTAAAATATTTAAGGGTATCTCGGACTTTTGAATTCTTCCGAACAATAATCATATGCTGTGCTTGTTCTGTTTGGGGTCATTTTTTTTTGTCATTCTTTTACCTTGATTTGAACCCATTAATTTCTTTTGTTCCACATGAGAATGAACAGATAATAAATTCTTGGTGTTTGAATTGTTCCTCAACGGGTCACATCATCATGTATTGAGTTTTAAAGTCACTCCGGTCTCACCGCTGACATAATCTTTGAGATGTTTTGTGGAAATGTATCTTGAGATTAAAAAGACGAGAATCGGTGAGAATCGGTCCCTCGGTCCCTCGCAGGAAGTTTTCAGCGGAGAGATGGATGGAGGCAATCCTTCCTCACCATCAACCACCTCATTAGTCCCTCTCAGCCATAAAGCCGTCCCATCAGGCCACGCTGTCATAACTCACTTTACGGCATTGATTTTAATCACGGCAAATGTAAACATACGTATTATCAATATCAATGCACAAAATAACGCTGTAATATGCAATTACCGAGTGGCATTGATTTTTCTTCCATCTCCCCCTTTCGCCTCTTTTTGTCCTCTCCCCCTCCACTTCAATGTAATCATGGGATCGTCGTACTTTGAACTGATTTAATAAGGTTGTTATAAATATATATAGCAGGCGGGCGGGCACTGGCTGAATATTACAGAGATGATATTCATAAATTTCAATGCAGGGACGAGAGTGTGAATATTCAGCCTGGAGGGAGGTGAAACCAGGACAAAGCAAGAGGAATTTATTGTTGGGAACAGGAGGACACGGCAATCACTTCATACAATTTCCCCACTTTTCAATGCTGTTCCACCTTTTGACAATTTTGTAGTTGGCGTTAATATGTGAAAAAAAGGTAATGTCGGTATACCCTGTCGCCCCCTCCCCCCGTGGCTTAGGAGTGAAGACGCCCAACGTGAACTACAATGTCGTGGTTTGAAAAAAAATAATCTACACCAAGCTAAATTTAAAAAGTATCATAATTTCTTCCATATCTTTCAATTTGAACTCTTATTACTCCGACTAAGCCTCTGCTGTAAGTTTCGTTTCACAATAATCACGTGCTCGCCCACTGACCAATCACAGCACACGCTGAATCTCACTGCAAACTGAGCTGCACGTAATGCTGACGTGCTTATAGGCCAGCTAGCAGCTCTGGCACGTCAAAGAATACGCCCAACATGTCAAACTAAAGATCTGATTGGTTGAAGACTATGACAATCAACAATATCGTCCCCATTCACTTAAACTGCACATGGAGGCACTTGTGAGTCTGCAGGCCTGGGGCCTCTCTTCTACCTAGAGACACAGAGGTGAAATCTGATTGGATAAAAACTCTACTTAAAACAAGCTGCACTGGAAGCAGAGCAACTGAGGAGCACAGTAGCTGTGCAATGAGAAAATAAGATAATGGGAAAAATATTTTTATAAATTACAATAAATGTAGTGTATTTAAGAAAAATTATAAAATTATAAAATAGCTATAACTTTGTGATTCTGTTTAGGCCAGCAGAGAAGGCTTTGCAGGTCCTGATGCCATATCAAGCATACAGGTAAGCCAGCATCGTTCGCAGTGAAAGCAAATGAATACGTCCACGCAGAGTTTAACTCTCTATTTTCCTCCGTGACTTTTCTGTTTTGGGATTTATCCATTGATAGTTTACTGAGGGCGGGGGTCTGCAAATCATGATCAGCCACCTGAAGCGAAAGGCTCAAGGCAGCGATGTAAGATACAAGTGGCGGATCGCGGCCAATTTTGAATATATTACTATTTTGCTCGACAGGGTTCGAATCCAGGTTGATGCGATCTTTCCATAAATATATTTTCTTCAAAGTATTTCTTCATACGTGGCTGTGATGTAGTGCTACACTTATACAATCATAATCCCCGCAATATATATGAGATGTGGCTTTTAGATCTCCAGCAATATGTTTGTGAATGTGTGACGAATCTGGTTACAGAGGCAGAAAACAGCTGCTGCTGTTACACAAACACAACACATGCACGGGAGGGAAACCAGTAGGTTGCACCCACTGCATGCCCAGTGTACGCAAATAGTCACGTGATATTCGTTTTCAGGAATTTAAGTCTGGATGGAGATCATCTCGAAAACGATGCTTAAACGCCGTGTGGACGGAGGACTCAGGGGGCCGCAACAGATGGGCCGAAGAGCCGCATGCGGCATGCGGTCTAACCCATCCATCCACTATCCAACTGGACATCCTCCATATGCTGACTTTATGGCTCTTTAAACTACGTGACCTCACTTCCTCCTGTATTCATAGCATAACTACGGTCATGTTAAGCTCAATAGTTTGACGCGTAAGGCCACTGACCAAGCTGCAGCATTTGACGGGTTGAGAGTGAAAACGTGCTGGCTTATATGGTTGGAATATGTAGTGATTTAGAGGGGCTACCACACACTCACAATCATAGAGCTTAACATTGACTTTAATTTAGAGCTGATAGTGTAATAATGGTGCTCTTAGTCATAAAACTAGTGCACGGAGAGTTATTTTACTTTCATCTTCATCTCTACACACACGGGACTTTTACTAGCATTGGCCAAGTTGTCCTTTAGTTACAAAAATGACAGCAAAGCTTTATCTGTTGCAAGTGGATTTTTTCCACTTTTAACGTTTGCATTCAGGTTGAGGTTTGCGTTGTCACAGGAAACAAACTGCTGCATCCTTGACATTTTATTAATTCTGTCTTACACGGAGATCGAGAAAATGGTGATGTTCAACTAATGCTAAATATTCTTTATGGTGTGTGTGTTTTTCAGGCATCAGAAGCCTTTCAAAATAAAATGTACTCACATGATAATTGTGATTACACAGCCTTGTAACGACTTCACAGCATCTGTGGCATAATTCAATGCACAACGCATATCCTCACAGGTGTAACAGTCGAATTATAACTGTGTGTTTGATTCTTTATCTCGCAAAGCCATTGGTTCAGGATTCTGTAGGCTTTTGCTTTCATCTGGTGGCATTACAGAGAAACAATAAAGGAAACAACAAGCTCTTTCACACACACACACACACACACACTGAATCCACCTCTCACATGTTTCCGGGTGACACCGACTGGACTCGCACTGGATCAATCCGTCACCATTTGTCACTGACCGCTCTCCACTCTACCGTGAATCTGCGCTGTGTGTGTGTGTGTGTGTGTGTGTGTGTGTGTGTACGGCTGTGTTTTAGTCTCCAGCACTGTAAAATGACCTTTGACAGGTGTATTGAGGATACGGTCCCCATTCATACACGACTGCCTCCAGTAAAAGCCTGATTGTTACCTGTCTGTACAAGAAACAGCTCGGAAAAGATGGAAGGACAAAGGAGTGCGACGGCAAAAGAGAGGGGGAAGCGAAGATGCAGAGGAGAGAGAAAGAAGAGTAAAATCAAATTGAATAAAACAAACGAGGCAATACCAAACCAATAGAGGTGGAAAACAAGAAAAGGGGAGATGGTGCACACAGAAGCTGTAGAGGAAGTGGCGTTTGAATTATTTTGCCTGGAAAAATACGGCCCTGCATAGGTGGTATGGGTGTTAAAGGAGAGAAGAAGCTGGCTGAAAAAATGATTAACTACATCACAGATTCAGTTTTTATACGGCCGATACATCTCTGCCTCGCTCACAGCACAGTCCCGCACTTATGGAATGTGCCTAATCCATAACCATAACGCCGGCGTGGCAGCATGGACTTATATATCAAGGCATTTTGCTCGGTATGATAATGCTCATTGGAGCTCACATATCATCAGGTCCGCCGATCGCGTGCAGATAAACAGATGCTCGTGTCACATCTCTGGTGTTTTACAAAACATGAGCCACGCGGAAACTCATTGAAATGATTTCTTTATTGGCATCCTTATCCTCTTATCATAAATCACAAGCTTGTTAATTTCTAATTTGTGCAAATGGCGTGTGTGTTAAAAATGTAAACACTAATTAACCATGCAATGATAAATGAGAGGACGGCTCGCTTCTCTTCTCTTCTCTTCTCTTCTCTTCTCTTCTCTTCTCAGCTGTTATACAACATCAAAAATGTGTAGCCAGCACCCTGCTTTGTTCTGCGGTTTCATTCAGAACAGTTCTAATGAGGACAAACTGCTCCCCGGTTGAGCCACAATGGCTCCGCCGACTCTGAAAAACAACTAAAATGGCTGAATGGAAATGAGAGGGGCAGAAGAGGTCAGCCCTCTGCATCAATTCTCATATTGCCACACACACACACACATGCACACACGCGCACAAATGACTATTGCACATTGAGGTGTCATGGACGCATAACGGTGACAGCAGCCATCTCTCTCACCATCCCTCTCCTCTAATATCATCATTTGAATCTCTCTCTCTCTGTCTCTCTCTCACTCTCTCTCTCTCATCTCTTAACATTATCATCTGAATAGCCAGCACGTGATGGGATGTTGGACCGGGGATCAAATTGAGAAAATGTATTAGGAAAAGTGGAATAACTGACCGGCAATCGGATTAGCATATCCCTGTCAAAGGCAGGCAAATGGTAATTTATTTATTCATCATTTTATTTATTTTGCTGTTACACAAGATTGATAAGACAGATAATTTACAGACTTTATAGCAACGGGCTATTTCATATATATATATATGTGTGGCAATACGTCATTGTCGTGTTGCTAATTGCAATTTCTTTGCCCATTTTTAAGAGTTTTAGTAGAGTGTATTTTGAAGCCGTGTTAGCTACAAGCATTGCTCATGTTTCTCAAAATGTCCCTGAACTGCATTACCTCATTGCCTGCCTGAAGAGAGCCTTCTGTCCTATTACGTCGTATGAGAGGGATGGCAGAGACCGGAAAGGTTTTCATTTGTTTGCGTCAATGACGTCATCACTTCACTGGACAATGGCTGGCTCAAGTTGTATGATTGCAGATGTAGCCGTGTGAGGGTTAGATATCCTGTGCATTATTTTGAATGAGGGACTTTGGCTGACATGGGGCATCAATGTTTGTTTGGTTTGCAGAAACTGTACGCGCAACGTAGTGATTAATAAGGCCTTGTTATTAGTATTGAAACACTTCCTGAATTTAAGTTATCTTATAAGTCTAGCAAGGTGTTATTTGTTTAAAAACAGCTCCCATGATGATTGACACACAGCAGTTTACATGTAGCTTCCACTGAGGACAAGGAGGTCATGTGATTGGTTTTTTTCTGAGAATTTGGGTGATTTTTGCAACCATGACATAACAACTATAACATGGTTGGTAATATTAGACTCAGATTCTGTAATTCTCCACCAATAATTTATTCCTGGGAGTGTGGTGAGTGCTTTCGAAACAAAGTGCGGATCTTACATTGGGGCATATTGCTTTCATTTTGCTTGTCCAACTTCTTAGTTTCAGTTTAGTTGAGATTTCTTAATATGTTAAATGAAAACAACAATGTTTTTTCTCTGTGTCAGTAACTATAGGGGAATTCTAGACAAAGTTTTTTTGGCTGCTTTGAGATTTAGTTTGTGTTTAATTATTTTCTAGGGGGATTTTCCGGCAATAACTGATCCATTGAAATATGAATATTACTCAGTTTACTCAATTAAAAAAATATGAAAAAACGTGTTAATCAAGGTACCAAAGTGCTAACACAAAATATGACAGATTTGTCTTTGTAGTATTACATTTACTGTTTTTTGTATCTCTTCTTTTTTATTCTATTATCCTGGTGAAACAGCGCCCCCCCCCATCGAGTGGTGAAGGGTGGGATTGCACTGCTACAGGTACAGAGGAGCTCACGTGCATTCTTCCGGAGGAAGGCCAGATAAAGTTGGCGTCCTTTGTTTGGTGAAGGGAACTGTGTTCTCAAACCAATAAAACCTCAGTTAGCCACCGTGATTCAACTAAAACAACCGGGAAACAGTTAGCAAGTGTTGATAATGCCGCTTTTGCTCGACGAGACTTAACGTTACTAAGCTAGCAGCAATGGAGGGTGGACCTCTTGAACTTCTGCTGCACAAAATGACCAACTGACGGAACACAAAAGGTGTGCGAAAAACGAGAGGACGGAGTTTGGACACCTGTGGACAGGAGGGACTCGGGACAGCAGATGGAGTTGTCTCTGGTTGGAAGAGCTGAGTACAGTCGGAAATGACGTGACGCGGTTTCTGAAAACGTTGCAGCCGTGATGGACAGCGCACTTCAAATACACCGGTAGGTGAATCAAACGCACCCCTCCTCTCCCTCTCTGCTGCTATAGTTTATGTGGTTGTATAGTTAATGGAGTTTGTGTTTGGCTAAGAACACTCAACACCATGGACAGGGCCTGTCCCCAAATCATTCAGGATTCTCCAATTTGACATCTATAATATACTCTCACCTATTGTGTGTGTGTGTGTGTGTGTGTGTGTGTGTGTGTGTGTGTGTGTGTGTGTGTGTGTGTGATTGTGTGTGGCCTGTTAGGCGGTCTGGTCTAATCTGAAAATATACATTTTGTTTGTAGTAATACAATCCCAGATACACTTCCCATTCATTCCACATATACACAGTGCAGGACTCATATTTTATTGTATACATAAGCCTTCCATTTAAAAGGTATTATAGCACTTCTATTTAATCCATGTTTTATTGTAAAAATAAGGGTATTAGACAACCTCCTGATCTTCTGTTGAGTTGGGGACATTTTACCCACAAAGGCTTGAGGTAAATGGGTCTCAATGAAGGCCGCTCCAAAGCAGACATATTGATAATCCCTAGTTTGTTTGTTTTTAAAGATCATTACTATCCTGTCACTGCTGTGGAAGGACATGCCGAGATTTTCCGCTCGCACTTGACCCGTTCGGTTTTGAGCTTTTAGGCCGTTACCTTTTGTTCAACTTGGAATAACGCTGCCCACTTCCTGTTTTGTGCTGTGAAGCTGATACCAAATCTGGCCTGAGTTAACGACACTGGGATGTCTCGACTATAACGCAGGAATGAGGCATTTCTTTTGTAAAAAAAAAAAAAAAAAAACTCTTCATGCCTCACAGCTGCTATCTTCCTCTCCTGAGGCTTCAGCCGTCTTACCCCGGCTCTCCGTGTCACTTGTTCCTCTCCATTTATGTTGGTCTCTCTCTCTCTCTCTCTCTCTCTCTCTCTCTCTCTCTCTCTCTCTCTCTCTCACATCTCTTGTTTCCTCTGAGGACTGCTAGTGAGCGGCAGAGGAATCATAGAGCCATCAAAGGTTGCCAGCTGTAGGAAATGTCTTCATTTGCAGCGTGCTAGCCTGACACCTGAGCTCCGGGCTTCTGTGCTACGACTTGGCCTGTGCCTGCTTGCATGCGTGTATATGCATGCGTGTGTGTGTGTGTGTGTGTGTGTGTGTGTGTGTGTGTGTGTGTGTGTGTGTGACTAATAGTCAGCCAATCCCAGCTCCCCAGCAGGTCCGTCTTTAAATTGTCTCTGTGTGTTTTATAGCTGTGTGTGTGTGAGTGAGTCTGTGGGCCTGCGTCCCCATCCATCAGCGTTAAGATGGCACATTACTGTTAATGAATGATATTTGTGTTCAGCGTGTATGTCAGGAGGGAGGACCAGGCAAGCAAAACAAGTCCTCCCCAATCACCTCACCTCCGGCCCCCTTATTTTCTTTGTCAGCCTCGTGCCTGTTTTGCATCATTTCTTTGAATTTATTCAGCTCTTGGGCTAACTCATTCGAGCTGTTGCATAGAAACAGCGACCCGAGTTACAAGTGAACCCGGCCTTAATAGCACTTATCATTCACAATGCCATTGTTTTTGAGTATTTCCTGAAGTAGTTTCCTGATTCTTTTGATTTCAAAAGAAACAGCCATTTCCTTTTTCTGGTCAAATAGTTATGAAAATGATTTGAACGGCCTTGTTGGAGATAATCCATCACAGTGAACGTGTCACAAGAAATTGTGGGAAGAAATACCAAAGTATGTTTCAAGGAATTTGGAACTTTGGTTTGTCCTTTGTTGAGCATGTTGGTTTTTATACTGTAAAATGTCCCACTCAGCATGATGGTCACAGTTATCAATCGTTGTCGCTGTCAACTGTTGTTTGTGTTAGGCTACTTGTTTGTGTTGATAGATAACTAAAGTTCGGTACGTTGTTATCTGATTTTTAAAACTCCATAGATCAGTATTTGCATCGTCATCGTGTGCTAAACTTGCAAATAACAACAACTCTCAAACTCGGCAAACACGCGGCAAACAACCACAGTGTGATTTTAAATATTAGATTGACCTACAATCAGCTGCGATGGCGTGCTCATGTGGAGACGGTTTGGTAGTGAAATCAAAGGACGGTAAGAAATCCATATTCTTACCGTCTGATCCACATCGTGAGCTTAGAAAAGTACAAGTAAAGTTGTGTTATTTAAGAAAAAAAAGGTTTTTTTTGCACACACACTATTTTGACATTGGTATTTAAATAGAAACAAAAGTCCGGCTGCACTGAACATTAGCTCAATTCCAAGAACAAAGATCACCTCTTGACGGTTGAAGGTACAGAGCGCTAACACAGTCCTGTTACCACTTTAGGATCAGCTGCACTTAAACATTGCATGCATTTTAAATGACCTTGGATTAAAAAAGGAAATATATCCACCACCGAAGTCACTTCCTGAATTAAAAAAGTCCCCCCCCCCCCCCCCATGAGAACTGCAGAACGCTGGCTGGTGTTAGTGAATCTTCTGCTCTTAGACCTCGCCGAGTTGTTTGAGATGGAGCCAGTGATTGTGCTCTCTGAAGTGTCAATCATAGCAACGAGTGGTATGTAAAGGATGGAGTCACAATAGTGTGATGTATGTCTTATCCCAGCGGGGACACTGTGGTCGTCTCCGCGGGGAGCTCAGAGGTCAAGAGGTCAGGGTCGGCTGCAGAGCAGCAGCTGTGGAGCTGGTTGGGGATTCAGTGTCTTGCTCAAGGACACGTAGGCAGGGCAGGGGCTTGCTGAAACGAGAGCTGTGTTATTGCCCTAGAGGTAACTGAGATGATTTCGTTCACGAGCTGTCACTCACCTTGAAAATAACTGATAGAATAATGGAAAACGGCGACGGGTCGCTCCGAAAAAAAGAGTGAAAAAAGGTAAATTCAAGTTCAATTATTTCATCAGGAGTATTAATTCTTTATTATAAAATAATGCACGTCCAGTCTAGGTGATATAGAAAACTGCTACATTTGAGAATATATGCTACGCAGTGTTGTCAATCATTTATGGTGCTTACAATGAAAATGGTGTAGAGAGACGTAGCTGTGAGGCAACGGGGACATTACCGGCCTTCAGAAAACTCTCACGCGTCTCCAAGAAGCACACGGCGGTGCGATAAACCGGGTGCAAATCTTTGTCCGTTTTACAGTAGATTATCACAACGCGCTGCACACCAGAGACGATGTTGAAATATCGGGGCGCCGGGAGTCTCACTGTGTGGAAGAAGCTCATAATCCACTGCTCACAAATTGTTATGAGGTCGAGTGCTGATGCAAGCAGAAGCACGGGGACTTTATGAGGGAGGTGTCTCACACCAGGTGTCAGTGATATGCAGAGCAAGCTGTGTAAAAGCCCTGTGGTCCAACCAATTATAGACACGTGAAAGGTGAAGGAAATGTGTTTGTATTATTATCAAAAACTTTTCCTTTTTTTTTTTTTCTCACAAAAAAATACAAAAGGATTATATACTCCAATAATAAATAAATATATTTATTTATTTATTTCCAGCCCGACCTTTTCCTTTTCCCCTGTCCTGCAGCAGGACAGGGGACGGATGGACGGATGAATAGTGTTCCTAGTGTCAGGCTGGGGTGACAGCGCTCTGTCACACGGGCCCCCAGCAGATGTCACTCACTCATTAGTGAACGATGTGTGAGACCAGCCGGGGCCCTGACAGAGGAGCCAGCACATGCAGGGAACACACCGAGGATATGAACTGTCCCTACTGTCCATAACCCACATATGATTACACTCCTGCATCATTTAATGTGCGCTATCACTGAAAAACCTGCTGAATCCCTTTTTTATAAGAGTTTAATCATATTTTACTTTATTGCCTTAACAGAGGAAGACAATTGACAGGGCGAGGAAATCAACTGAACCTGCGTCGCCGTCTGGAGTTAATACATGGGATGGGCCGTTTTAGCCTCTGGCATCCACAGCACAAACTCCAGTTAACCCCCCCCCCCCCCCCCCCCCCCGGTGTCCGCGTCCTGCCCCGCTTCACCTTGACCAGCGTCAAAACATCGCGCCAATGCGTCAGACAGGAAGCTGACATGAGCTCACCGTCGCGCTATTTCCTGCGACTGTGGCGAGCTGTTAACAAGCTGAATGACGGTCTGGGAAAAAACAGGGCGAGCGGGATGGGCGGAGCGAAGGGAGGAGTTGAGGAAGAGGATGGTCCAGAGACAAAAGAAGGGGGGAGGGGGGGGAGATGGGAGTGGAGTAGTGGAGAGAGTAGGTGAAGGATACAGGTGTGGTAAACATCCTGTGGAGCTCCGTTTCTCTTTGTCAGCATCAAGCGGCTGGACGGCAGAGCAACAATAAGAGAACAATGTTGACTCACTGTTTGGGATGTCGCTGACTGGAAACTGGCTGGTGTGTGTGTGTGTGTGTTTTATATATAGATTATTAAGTGCAGTGTATTTTAATAATTTGTCCTCTGATCCAGATCCTGCTTGTCATTCTCATTCCTGTAAGATCGTTTTAAACTGGAATCTGGACCATTGTGGGAGGAATACCAAACATCTGGCGAGCAAATGGTAAAATAAGTCAAATATAAGGCGGGGTGCCACAAGTGAGAATGATTGGATAATCCGGTTAGTGTTTAGTGCGGAGCCTCGGCTCACCTGAGGCTCACCTCGCTGTGATGGAGTTCACCGCCCTCCAGCTTCCACGGCAGAGTGCAGTCCTTGTTCTGTCAATCTATCATCCTATCCATATTTAACATTTTTACTTTCCTTCCTTTCCTTTTCCATATAAATGACATCATCAATAAGCAATTGATTTATGTCCATTTCTGTTTTGGGGCAGGAACACGTGAGCATGTGTGTGTTCTTTTGGGTTCACCAGGGCTGCCTGGTACAATGTGTGTATGCTGGTGACACTCATGTCATTATGTGTGGGATGTCTGGTAGTGAAACCTTCAATAATCTTAAAATCTGTCCCGACTGAAGCTCACGCAATAGTACATGACGAGGTGTCCTGGTAGACAGCAGTACTGGACCAGATGCTGGTCAGTCTGCTTTAGGGCTGCAACTAATGATTTGAACTATCAATTTGTATGTTTGGTTTTGTCTACAAAATGTCACAATTGACCAAATAAACGACCCAAAGATATTCAGTTTTCTGACAAAGTGAAGCAGCAAATGGAAAAGCAAATAATGCCTTTGTGTATTATTTGTTATGATTGATGTTTCCTGGTAAAAGTATACTTTTATCAGCGGCGAGCTGTAACGTCCTCCGTTTACTTCTCCTGCCTTTAATTCAAAAACAACAAGACGAGGATGTGCGCTCAGTTGTGTATTGTTGGATTCCACATTCATTTTAGAGAGCGTGACACAACGATCAGTTGTGTGTTCTCCACGAAAACCACGCGGCTCAGTCAGCCAGGAAGGAGCAGAGTCAGAAACAGGAAACAGGAAGTTATTAGCCAGGATGATCTGAGCACACTGGGCTGTGGAGTACATCAAGAGAACAACAACAGACGCACATGCCGTGTGTGTATGTGTGTGTGTGTGTGTGTGTGTGTGTGGCGTGCAAAGGGAGGAAGAGGAAGGCGTTGGAGACGGACAGAGACCAGACTGTACTATCCTAAAAGCAAAGACTCACAATGCTTACAACTGTGTGTGTGTGTGTGTGTGCACGTGCGTGCTGAACTCTCACTGAAGTTCAGTGTGACTCTTCCGACACCTGCGGTATCACAGTCAGTCATCACAACACAGCACTTCCTGAAAACATCACGACACTCAGGTAAACCTCCAGCATAAAGGATGTACAGGAAGCACCTGAATAAATGACAGCGTGTGGAGCCTTTTCCTGCCGTCACTGCGGTGGACTTCTCTCTCTTATACGGGAATAAGGGGGAACCAATATACACATGTGAAATGCACTGCGGCTCACAGGCGGTAGTGACTTTATTCGGGGGGTGGAGTTCAGGCCCCCGCTGTTCAGGATGTAAAGCAAACTCATCGTACTGCAGTCTCAGTGTGCAGTGTTTAACACAGACGTGTGTTTAGGATTGGCTCACTGTGTGTCCTCCGTGTCTGTGCGTGTTGTCTAGCTGGCTCTGGCTTCCTGTGGACACGTGTGTGTTTGACGGGACAGCCTGACTAGAGAATCCAGGGGGATTCCTGGTTTTGAAGCTTCAAGGTTTACTTGGTGGTGAAAGCTGACCTGTGTGTGAAACTCTAACAACACAAGTGACTGAAATCAAAAGTGCGTCCTGTGTCCAAATTGTGAGCGAGCAATTTACCATCGCTTCTTACTTTACTCTTTCTAGGGTCGTCAACCACTATTGTAAATTTGAGTACATGTTCGATTGTATCATTTCATATGCAATCCGCATAATCATGAACGGGAAAGTATAAAACCCCGTTGTATGGGTGATGGCGGGTGAGTTGTGCGTTTACAGTCTATTATCGTGATATTTACTGGAGTAGAAAACCTTCAGGCGAGCTCCCCCCTGCCAGTTTACCGCCTAATTCAGGTTTTTGCAGTAGTAGAAATCATATAGATAACTCCTCATTCCAACTTCACCTCAACCTCATCAGCAGCTCCTCGTCCTTCAAAGCGAGCGACAGAAGTGAATAGAGACGGCCCGTCGGAGGAAAAGACGGCCACGCTGGAACCAAAGTGTTTTTTTTTAGACCTATAGGCTTTAGACTTCAGCCCTGATTCTTCCATCTCTGTCCTTAGCTCTCACTCTGTTCTCCACATATTGTTTGTAATTGTTCTGACCACGGCGCTGTGGAGGAGTCGCCCCCTGTTTTTCTTCTTTTAACTCCCACATGATGAGAGGACGCCAAAACGATCGAAACCCAAACCTCTCTCTCTCTCTCTCTCTCTCTCTCTCTTTCCATCCATCCCCTCTAATCCTGACGGTGTTAATTGAAAGTCAGGAGAGGGCACTCTTGCGGTTTCATTATTAATTTAACACTCAGGGTAACTTAAAGTGCAATTTTCACCCACATGTGGAACAGGAAAATCAATGGCCGCAACAGCGGTGAGCATCAAGGTTGATTACTGATGCACGGGGAGAGACGGGCAAGACACCTGCTACTTGAAGAAGAAGAGTGACACACGTGTGTGTGTGTGTGTGTGTGTGTGTGTGTGTGTGGTGTCTGGGTGGTTTTTGCTAAGTGTTCCAGACGCAGAGACCCTGTTTTGACACCTCTCTCTGTAACACAAACACAAAGACGTTATCAGCTGATTAGAAATGACACCCGGTGTATTCCTGCGTGTATACAAGTGTGCGCGTTGCACGGGGCGTGTAATCTAAATCATGCTTGTGTATGTGTGTGTGTGTGTGTGTGTGTGTGTGTGTTTTCTCCATGTTTAATTGTGCACACTCTGCCGTCTTATTACCTCTAGCCGTGCACTGGTCGCCCCCCCCCCCCCCCCCCCCCCTCTACACTCGCGCTCAGGATTAAATAGGGGGGGAAATAAAGGTATATTGCCCAGTAATGCAATCTGTCCCACCAGTTGAGAGATGAGCAGCCTGCCCTTTTGCGCCGAGCGGACTCGAAGATGATTTAGAGCAAGCGGATGGAAAATTCTAATATGTTAGCCTAACCCCGAATGGCTAAGAGCTAATTTATTTCAAACCCTGCGTGAGAATTACAGTTCCCTCCTCTGATGCCTCTTTCTTTTTTTTTTTCTTCTCCTTTCCCTCCCTTCTTCTTGTGCTCTACTCTTCGCTCTTCAAACGCAAAGGGAGGAAAAGCACGCAGAGCGACGGAGCTAAAGTGTATTTAACCCACCGCGGAGCACCAGGTTGTGGAATTTATTCCCTCCTCGAAGTCGAAATTGAACTCCATTTAGGGCGCGGCAGTTAATTGAAAATATGCCACTCTGAGGCGAGGTAAAAACACAGTAGAAAAGGGATAAACCGGCAATTTATAGTGAGCAGACCCTCTGCCAAGAACATTACTCTCCTCATCCTCCCATGATGTATGCCTGTGCTTTATTTTAGGCAATTTCAAGTGCTTTGCACGTTAATTCGGTTATTCTAATTTACGGCCGAGGCATTATGCGGTTGATACAGAATTACTTCTTTATTGAGGACCACTAATAGCCCCCCCCCACCCCCCTCCTCCTCCTCTTTTTGTGCTTCCTCTACCTTCCAAACCTGCTGCACGCCAACTTCACCAACACGCCCGGCCTCACCTACAGTAGGAGAACACCTTGACGCAGGGCCAGGAAATACAGCGGCTGTGTATCTGGCGTACGGAAACACGGCGATGCCGCTGATTAAGACACACACAGGTCGAGATGCACATATAGCCAGGGTTGTCCCCTCCCCCCTCGTTTGCATGCAGCCGGATGAGGTATTCCGCCGCGATCGCCCCTAAGTGGACATGTCTGTCTTGATAAACACTTTATGCAGATCAGCCTCCACTTGTTTTCCCTTTTCTTGAGAGAGGGAGCGAGGGAGAGTGAAAGAGGGAAATAATACCTCTCTAATTGACCCATTTGGCTGCTTCTCTGCCCACAGGATGGCGGGGGTGGGGGGGGGGGGGGGGGGGGGGGCCGCGGCTTTTAATGTTTGATCGGCCTAATTTCCCCAACACATCATTAGCGGCCATCTTCAGCCTCGACTCTTAATAACCTCTTTATGAGGCGAGTGGATGCCGTTAAAAGTCTTTGTCTCTCTCATCCCTCTCATCCCTCTCCCCGGGTCCCGGACCCTCCTTGTCCTCCTAATTAAGTCAGATGTTTCAGAATTCCGGTAAACGGGGGGCCCCGGACCTGTTTGAACTGAATAAGCGAGCGTCTCCTGGACTCCTCCGCCATTTACATAATTCCATGATCAGGTGAAAACGCGCTAATTGTCGAGCGTGGGTGTTTGCGTGAGGAGGAGGGGGGGTGAATGGTGGCGGTTCCTTGGCAGAAATGCGCAGCGCTAATTACAAAGCGGGGTGGCAGCGCTCGCAGAGATGTAAAAAGCAACAAGCCATTTTCACAGAGGCTCATAGATTCCCGAGCGCTCGGCCCCGGGGCCATTCCGACCGTTTTCCAGGAGCAGAGCCGACGTTTTACTACGCAGTGCATCCTAATAATGGGTCAGTGCTCGCAAGCTAATGCGCAGAGGGACACACCGCCTATTCCCATTCGTTTAGCATTAGCAGCAACTCCGAATGCTGGTTGTGAAGCGATTACACAAGGAAAGGAACCAATCAGCGGCAGATTCCGCTGCTTCTCCCCCCCCCCCCCCCCCCCCCCCACGGCAAGAGTCAAAGGAACACGGAACAGAAAGTCGCATCAAAGCCGTCAATGTACAATACAGCAGGGGCCATTTTGCCAGCGTTTGCGTGCCCCAATCCCTCAGGCCTCATTGTTAAAGGGACATTGTATCGTTGATAGTGATAGGAATCCCTTATATAGCTTTAAAGGACGGAAATATGAAACAACCTTTGGCTGCATTTGCCATTTTTATGATTACATGTAATCTCCAGCTGTGTTTCTACCGCTGTAAATGCACTGCGAATGGTTCGTGGGCCTGCATGAAATGTAAAAGTGTGTTTATGTCGGTCAGGATCCAGATCGAGACTTTATGAAGTTGATAAAAGCAGGGACTAACACTGTACACCTAATATTGTTTGCATGGTGTCGGCTAATGACATGTTGACATCCTGCTCGTTTTCTGTGTGTGTGTGTGTGTGTGTGAGAGTGATCCAACCATGTGCTTCCTCCTCCAGTTATTTTTTTTGTCCCAGACATCACAAACAGCTGTGAGCGTCTCAGCCTGTGTCACGCCACCACACTTCCCCTACATGCAAAACAACATAATGTGGCTTGTTTTAGACTCTCAGCTGATGATTGCTGACACAGACTCACCCGGACACAGCTGTGTGGAGGAAGGACGACCACACGGGCAGCTTTCTAGACGGAGCAATGATGCTGGCTGGTTTTCTGAGAAACCAGGGTGTTCAATGGCAACACGCATTTTTAAATATCTGCATTTGGCAATTTTGTTTGAGGATGGATACAGTTATTCAACGGAAGTATTTTGTTACAGTTACTGTGAGGAAAGGCGGTCTCAATTTAAAACTGATGTATGACCTACAGTATGTAAACTAGACCATCGTGCAGGTTCACCAGAAACCAGCCAAGGCCTCCTGCAGCGGGAGGGAAGGGGGGGCACAGGAGAACCAGGACCAGGACTGAGCGGGGCAGACTCCTCCTGCGGTAACATGAGAGGTATTGTAGAGCGGCCCTGTCGCTCAGAAAACACCACTGCTTTTGTTAAAGAAAGTCCAGAGCTCCAGTGTCGAAGTTGAAACCGTCCATTACGCTGTAAACCGCTCCACCCTTATTCAGTGTGCTATAAGGATGTCACTACACATGCAATGGCATAGTTGTAACAGAAACCAGTAGAGCAACACGACAACCAACCACTGTGACACAGTTACAAGTTATTGCAAACTTAATATCTGGGAAAGAAACAAATGTATGAATAGTAAGTAAAAGCTGGAAGCAAGCCAATCACGATGTATAAGGTGCCCGTGTGAACACTGAAACAGGTTTTGCTTCCTGTCGTCTGAAGAAGTCAATTAGCAGAGGCAGAGGCTTCAGCAGAGTTAATGAGATAAAGTCTCTTTAGTTTGAAATGCCCTCTTTTGTTTGCCTGGACAATATTTCCTCACTGATCTGCAGTGGTACAGTAGGGTAGTAACAACAAGAGGGAATGTTGTTTGAAAAAGACTGATTGTTTAAGACTTCAACAATTACAGTATGACCCTATCTTTAAAAAAAGCTTAAAGCTTTTTACATAAATCTAACATTAGCATGACACTTTTTTTCCACTACCATCGATCAAATAAATGTAACCTTTTGATCAGTGTACTTCCTTTTCAGTGTGTGTGTGTGTGTGTGTGTGTGTGTGCGTGCGTGCATATTTACAAGTTAATGAGAAATACATGAATTCCCCCCTCGTTAAGTCCTTTTTTAACCCGACCCGTACATGTCTCCACCTTTGAGGAGCCCCCCCCCCAAGTGTCTGCGCCCGTATTACACTGTCTGACAGCCAGGACTGTGTAGCGGTGTGTGTATCTGATGGCTATCAGAGACCAAGCCCCCCTTCCCCGTCTATTTGTGCCGTTTGCCATTTACACCAAATGGTTATTAATTACCAGACGGGGTGAGACTGGGAGGAGCCAGCTTCTCCAGTGCTGGCATCAAGATGGCTCGTCTGCGTGTTGTTAAATACGTCCGGTTCAGCCGCGCATTTCCTTTTGTACAAGGTCTTAAAATTCATTTCTCAGATCATTTCTTTATCTTTTTACAAAGAGCATCAATTTATGCGAATTGTCTAAATCAAGAGACTTTTTTTATTCTCGTCTTTTCTGAGAGTTCAATGAGTCTCAAGCCTGGAAGCACAGGGACACCTTGCTCTCTAAGTTAAAGGTACAGTTCACCCCAAAATCAAACGTACATAGTAATACACATATTTATCTCTAAAACTAGACAACTCACACCGAAACAATTTAGATTCATTAATGGCACTACAGGTAACAGGAGTGTTTTTTATTTTGAGGTGAACTGTCCCTTTAAGAACCCATCTAAAGCTCGCTAAATCCCACGTTGCGTCTTGTTTCTTTACGTATCCTCTTTAAGAAAGTGTCACGAGGATTCGACACCCAGCGATCCTAAAGTCATTGAACACATGGACATTGAACAAGTTGCTGTTGAAAGGAGGTGGAATGAGGTAGACTGCATCTATTAAGAAATAGACTCTTGTTTTTTCTTTTTCTTTTTAAAACAAGTTGATTTGCATCGGAAACAAGTTGAATTACCTTACCACCTTGGCACCTTCTCTCACTTTGTGTAAAATAAGATGGATACTTTTCAAAGTGTATCGCACGAACACGCTCTTCCTTTTTTTCCCCCCGTTTCTCTCTTTCACACAATAGCCTGACACCACATAGCTCTTCATCAGGTGCCGGCCGTCGGGGCCTCTCGCACGTGCGGTGGCGATTACCTTGTCCCCTGATTGCCACCGCGCGGGGAGGGGGAGGGGGAGGGGAGGGCTTTTTCTTACAAATTAGCGGATAAATAGATACCCCACCGCCGTCGCCTCCATTCACCTCTCTCTCTCTCGCTTTCTCTCTCTTTTCCACCAACTCCACCCGTCCTCCCTGCGCCTAATGACGGGGGCTGGGGAGCGGTAATGAAAAACTATACATCACAATCAGCCGGACAGTCCTATTCATGGCTATGCATTATGCTCACTAGTCATAATCATCGCCGCGGTGACAGAGGGAGAGATGTGGAGAGCGGAGAGAGAAAGAGAGAGAGAAACGAGGAAGAGAAGACGGTGAAAGGAGAGGAGAGTGTGATGGAGAAAAAGGGATGGTGTGAAATGGTCTGAGGAGGAGAAGAAGTTATGAAGCTGCAGGTAAAGAAGAGGAAGGAGAGGCTGAAGCAGAGGGGCAGAGCAGCTGCTGCTCTTTCTTTATCAGCTCTGTTTTTTAGCATTACCTCTTGAAATGAATGCACTGCGCACCAGCTCACTGCCGCTGCACTGCAGCGCTGTTAATAGTTGTTACGGGATTGCGAGGACTACAGCAGGCAGCACCAACGTCACATGACCGATGTGACACTATAGCTATTGCCCAATGGTTCAAGGCGTCCTCACCAGTCCAGGAAGTCGATATTTCGCAGCACAGGATTTACACCCGTTGGCAACGCTCAGTGCCAATTGCAGGAGGCAGTGTGTCCTTTATGAAATTAGTTTTAAAAAGTCTGGGCGTGTAGTGCTTCCTGCCCAGTTTCAACAATTAATGTTGACCTTTTTTTTCATAACCATAACCCGCATTTTTTTCTTCTTCTTTCCTAATCAAGTATTTTAATTGCTTAACCTTCACCGTACCTTAAGGCCCTCACACACAGGGTGATACCAGCGATCTTGCAGGTTGGTTGCGCATCACGCCGTGCAAGACGGGTCCGATAAAATCTCGAGCACAAACTGTGTCAGGCTGTGCAATATCAGATTTTCTGGCGTGTATGTCAGATGTGCGATTAACGGCCGGCTAGTTGTAGAGAACGTGCGTCGTACATCTGCATCACTGAAAGTGTCTGCGCCAAGTGTACGAGAGTGCATCTTTGTAGTGGATGGTGTGAAGTAAGGCAATATATCAATGTTATATCGATGTCGTGATATGAGACTCGATATCGTCTTATCGATTTTGGATATCATAAGTCGCCATAAGTGTTGCCTTTTCCGGTTTTATAAGCTGGATTACAGTAAAGTGATGTCATTTTCTGAATTTACCAGACTTTTTCTAGCTGTTTCTAACTATATTTACCTTTTGGCCGTCGCCATCTTGGATTACGGCTGTCGCCATCTTGGCTTTTTTGCCACCAGTGAACGGAAGTTACCATATTTTGAATACGGTGGAGTGACCTGGAGCCGTTTACGGCTCTGGTAACGGTAGTGACCTGTCAATCACAGTGAGCCTGCCCTAAAGCATACTCCGCTTAGAGTCATTTTCTCATAGACTTCCATACAATCTGACTTCTTTTTACAACCAGAGGAGTCGCCCCCTGCTGGTCAGTAGAAAGAATGCACGCTTTAAGGGCACTTCCGCATTGGCTTCACTTGTCAGAACGGGAGTTGGCCCCCAGGTTTTGTGTGGTACAATGTTACCGTGACCAATAGAACCTATCTACAGAAACAAACCCGAGCTGTTGTAGCGTGCAGGCAAGATTTGGTTCACCGACAGACATCCACACATGCAGGGGCTGAGAGTAGACTTTAAAAAGCAAGAACAGAAGAAGAAGAGATGGAAGACACGATATAGACACTATTTTTTTTCTCCGATCCATCCTTTCTTCTTTCCCTCAAACGCACACACACGCACACACACACACACACACACACACACACACACACACACACACACACACACACACACACACACACACACACACACACACACACACACACACACACACACACTAGGTGAGAACTGTATTTCTGCAGCTCATTAACCAGAATATCTCCTCTACATTGGCTTATTTGGCAGCCACTGCCTGCTGAGCCTGCTCTGCCATCCGCCACCCTCAGGACGGTAAATTGTAGAAGGTGTTTATGTGTGTGTGTGTGTGTGTGTGTGTGTGTGTGTGCGTTAGAATATGCAGCCGCTGTGTGTAGGTGCGCTTGTATGGGTTTGCATGTGTTTATTGGTGGGAGGTAGGCAGCAAGCAAGCGGGAGGACGAGAGAAAAGGAGATTGGCAGAGAAAAACAAAACAAAAGAGTGACGGATACAAAGTGAGGAAATGACAGAGGTACGGTTGGCACACACGTTCACCCAGAATCCTTTTGGGCCGGGAGCTTTGTATTAGGACAAAGCTACGTAATAAAAGTTGGATCACATAATCACTTTGACTACAGCTGGAAAAAAAACACAACTAGTGCGGCTAAAATACCCAGGGGACAAATAATAAGGTTCTCCTATCAAACATGTCGGGGCCCCTCCGTTGCCAGGTGTGTGTGTACAAGTGTGTGCGTTTGTGTCCGCGACACAGTGTGAGAGGAAAGATTGGAGATGTAGAAACATTTATATCTCTCACACACACACACACACACCTTTTCAGTCTGTTTTTATAGACTGGTCGCTTACAAGCCACCAAATGTCACTGCTGTTGTTAATCCCATACAGCCTGCCTAATGAGACCATACTTCACACACACTCCTGTGTGTGTGTGTGTGTGTGGTCTTCACTTAGTATGTATATGTTAACATGTCTATGAGTGGCTATGCATGTTTGAAGTGTGTGTCACCCCTGACCTTGCCCTCACCCACATCTCATTCCGTCTCATTAAATATGTATATCTTATCACACAACCGCTCTCTCACTCGCTCACACACACACACACACACACACACACACACACACACACACACACCGAAGCCCAGGGTTGTAGTGAGAAGCCTACTAATGGGTTAGGTGGAGATGGTGATAGAGGAAGGGACATAAAGAGCAGAGGCTATTTAAGGTGGTCAGTTTCTTCACCTTGCTTCACTCTCTCTATTGCCTTCCATGTATCTCACTGTGTCTCTTTCTCTCTCTGTGTGTCTTTGCGTACAGTGAATCTTGATCGAATCTGGCCTAATGAGAATGATGTGCCACAGCGATAAAACACGGCGGCAGCCTCCCGTAAAACACCGAGCATCCCCAGCATTAATTATTGACAGGTCTAAGGGCGCCGCTGGAGGGGTTTACAAGGGGAGAGAAACATGGCACTGACCCCCAGCACGGTTAATCACCGCTGGACATTGGACGGCGCTGAGACAAAGCTTTATGCTGAAATATGATGCCGTGATGATTGTGAAACATTTCCACTTTAATGTCTCTTTTCAGAAAATGTCCCCGCGGAGCCGCTCGGAGTTGAAGGTGACATGATTTAGGAGATACTGTAGGAAATGGGGTTTATTCAAACAAGACAACTGCGTCTTTTCCAAGGTTGACAAACGGACAGAAAAGCCGCATTACGTTGTGCAATCCTACTGTGAACGGAAAGTTAGGAGGTGAAGAAAAGTAGTAGCTAGAAGATGCAGACAGTCTTTTTCTGTGAGGTTCTGTGAGGTTCAAGACTACAGATTCAGCCACAATATGTGACATCAGTATGTCGTATACTACCACAATAAAATGAAAGCAAGATCACAGCTGTGTGGGAAATGCTCAAACTGCAGACCAAAATTTCAGACAAGCCCGAAATCACACCGATCGCCCGAGAGCCAGATCGTTGATCAGTGCAGTTAATCAGGCGTCGCTACCGCCGCACGATCCGCACGTCAAAACAACAACCGATCGGGCGGAAATCTGGCCAAATTGTCAAATTAGTTTGGGTCGACCCATTTGGGGTTAAAATGGGGCGTCCATACAGTGTCTGCCCGGCTCTATGGAGGAGTCGGAGAAAGAGTTTTTATCCCTGTGGTCAGTCTGGACTGCTGCTGATGTTTTTAGGATGCAGGTAGACCTGTTTTTATCTGCACGACCAGCCATTACAAACACAATCTTGAACCTGGCTTCCAATCTAAATCTGAGAGCTGGATGCATACTGGTCAGGGTCGAGTCAAACGAAAAGGATGCCGACGTCCTAAATATGACCATGACCTGTTCTCAAGCACTTCAAAGCTCTGAGAAACGCAGCGCAACGTCCCCCATGTTGAAAAGAAAACTTTTACCACGCTTTATCGAGAAGCGTCAAGTTGATCAGATTTCTCACACACACACACACACACACACACACACACACACACACACATGCTCGAACACACATCCACCAAGGTGACAAGCAGCGGGGGCAAAGCTACGATCGATGCCCAAAAAAGAGAATCAGCTGGTATGAATGTGTGCGTGAGCATGTTTGTGTGTGGTGAAAAGCCAAAGCCAAAACAATGGCCCATCAGATTGAAACTGACTTCACCTTGTATCTTTTGGCCCCGGCTTGCGACAATAGATTGGACAGGAAATCCAATGGCGAGCTGGGAGACAAGGAGAGGAGGAGAGAGGGGGGGATGGAGGAGCAGAGGAGGGAAACAGATTGCATATTGCTCCTTGTTGTGGAAGTATGTGTGTGTGAGAACATATACGTTACAATATGTTTTCATAATGCATGAATGTGTGAGGACACGTGTGTATTATCATGTGTATTAGATGAAAAAATGTGTGTATTTATTTGACATTGATGTGGTTACGCAGGTGTTTGCATTTGTTTGTGTGTGAACGTGAAAGTGTGTGTGTGTGTGTGTGTGTGTGTGTGTGTGTGTGTGAGATGGGTGACCTGGCCCATTTTAATCTGTGGCAGAGAGAAGATGTGGTGAAAACCATTATCACCGTCTCCCTGTCGCTGATAACAGCTCGCTAATCTGTTTGCTGGAGGTATTGAACAAATGCATTTGTGCCAGGGACGGACAGGGAGAGAGGAGAGGGAGGGGATGAACGGGGAAGGGGGGGGGGGGGGGGGGGTCGGAGAGGGGGCAGATGAAAAATGAGAGGATGAGGAGGTTGGGAAAACTTCCCCGACAGCGGCGGCCTCCCCGTGACAACAAGGAGCGCAGGGAGAGATGAGGACAGAGACTGAGCGAGAGGTAAAGACAACGCGGGCAGGTGGAGGGAACAAATTGAGGGAATGACAGAGACAGATGAAAAGAAATGAGAAGGAGAAAGACTGGATTCGGAAAAAAAAGGAAATGGGAGGGAGAAGGAGAGACAGTAAAGGTGATGAGGGAGTCATGAGAATAGAGGTGTTGGATGCTGAGGGTGACTGATCCGGTCCACTAGTTGCAGATCATTGGCTGTATGACTCCACTTTGACCTGTGACGTGAGTTCCTTGACCGCAGAAGCGGTACGTGTAGAGAACGCATCTTTTACGTTCTCAAGTACAGCGTTCTCTTGCGTATTCCTTTTTTATTGGTCTGTTTTAACAGGCCTATAGCGGAGCTATACCTACCAAACATGAAAGGCATTCGCAGATATCTTGCGAAAGTTAAATCACGGGATCATCAACCAGGAAGTATAAAGAGGGCAAAAAGTGGATGGGTCAAATAAACACCAGACTTTCCTCCAGGAAACCGCTGTTTGTGTCCCGTGTCAAGTCAACGTAGCTGTATTTCTCACGTTAACTCCCGTACTCAAGTAACACCATTTCAATTGTAATTATAACCCAAACCACGATCCTTTCCTAAACCAAACAAGGTAGTTTTGTTGCGTAAACCTAAATAAGTATTTCACAATCTTTCCCTAAACCTACCGTAGTAGTTTTGTTGCCTTAACCTAAATAAATAGTTTTGTTGCCCAAACCTAACTGAGTTATTCCCTGTGAAGACAAAAGTTTATTTTGAAAAGACTATATGTAACCAGTGTTGCCGGACTTTCGTAGGAAAATGCACCAACAATGAGGAATAACTGTTCATAAGATATCAAAGGAGCCGTTGTATGAGGATACGTTGCTTTAGTCCAATAAATCACAAGGAAAATGAAGCCAGAGGTTGGTCACCGCTGATTGAACAGGAGCCAGCACACGTGACCCCACACCTATCCTTTTTCTACGAACTAGCAGGCCTCTTTTTAAGGGTTCAGCTCAGTCTCCGCCCCCCATCCTCACACTATCTCCTCTACGTTCATGTGCGCACTGTCCGTGGAGTTTCAACCGCTGGAGGATGCACTGCCGGCAAATTTACAGCAATCTCACCGGGAAGCCAACCAGCGAGGTTGATCCAAAACCAGGTTAAAGCCCGGATTCATTCCCAGTTCACGACAGACCACATGTCATGCACTCTGTATGTACCATTTCTAACACATATATATATATATATATATATATATACAGTCATAGTAGGATCACTGCGTGCAATAAGCAGACCCTATATACTTTACACACGGAGGGTTGATACTTTTATCGGCGGTGCTAAAGCCCAGGAAGTCGACCTTTTCCGCTTTCTGGCAGCGCAAAATTCTTGTGCGCATGCATGAACAAAAAACACACTTCTAAAAATATATTGACGTGACAATTACTGACACACAAGAACAGACCATCACTCCTCCTGAGCCATCGCTTTGCGGCTCCTTCCATCCCATGCCTCGTAAATGAACCCAACACACTGAAACTCATCTAGGGCAAAGGCCGTGCGCATGAAAACATCCAGCCGCAATTGTCTAAATCTCCAGGAATGAATGGAGCAGAGACGAATGACAGAAATATTCGTGCTTCTTGTGCTTCACCCTAACCCCCACGTGACTCATTCCACCGGGCTGTTTGTGGAGTTGAGGCTGGTGGTTGTGTGTCGGGGCAGTTGGTTTTTGTTACTGCGAACCCCGGGGCTATCAGTTAACCCGAGCCCAGAGACCCTCTCCTGTAGAAAC
Organism: Pholis gunnellus; assembly: GCF_910591455.1. Classification (NCBI taxonomy): domain Eukaryota; kingdom Metazoa; phylum Chordata; class Actinopteri; order Perciformes; family Pholidae; genus Pholis; species Pholis gunnellus. Next base: position 19,493,175 of record NC_136541.1, on the reverse strand, counting down.
GCTGAAGATTGCCACGATGTTAAAGAAGAGAGCGGGCGGGGAGCAGTATGTCAAGCACAAGGAAGGACACACTTATACCCGTGTTTTATATCTCTCGCCATCTTCCTTTCACTCAGCCTGTAACATCTCGATCATCTTCTCTTTTACATATTCACACTCTCATTTCCATTCCTTTTCTTCTAGCCCGTCATTCTCTCTCTCTCTCTCTCTCTCGCTCTCTCTCTCTCTTTCTCTATCTGTATCTCTCACTCTCTTGTGTCATCTCTTCACCCCCGCTATCTCCCCCCCTGCCTGCTCTGCTGAGGCCCTGGGGCACCATCCCGCTGCACCGGCTAACCCTTGTATAAGTTTTCCAATTCCAATTCCTGCTGGATTATGGCATGGTGGTGACGAGGGGACATTTCCTCTCTGATTATATATTTGATTCAATGGCATGATTATTGGCAGTGTGTGTGTGTGTGTGTGTGTGTGTGTGTGTGTGTGTGTGTGTGTGTGTGTGTAGATGGAGGAGGTGATGATGTTGAGTGGGGACAGAGACCTTGACCTCACCCAGGGGACAATGGACATTCTTGTGCTCCTCTCTCTCTCTCTCTCTCTCTCTCTCTCTCTCTCTCTCTCTCTCTCTCTCTCTCTCTGTTCCATCCCCCAAAATCCATGCTCGCAAATTGCCGCGCTTACACACACACACACACACACACACACAGAGCCCTCTAGCCCTGAGGTGAGGGGCTGTAGATGGCAGACATGGAGATTGGTTTTTAGTTAAATGTCAGTGGAGGTGAAAGTACTGCCCAAAGGCACTTCTCTCTCTCTCTCTCCCTCTCTCACTCTATTCCTCGCTCTGTTTCTTATGACAACCTCTGTCTTTCTTTCACCTTGTCTCTCTTTCTTTCCATCAATACGGTTTCCTCCCTTCTCATGTCTACCACGTGGTCTTTCTCCGTTCAATCAATCAATCAAAAATAAAAGATCTTTATCTATAACTGCGTCCTAAGTGGAAATAAAAAGAAATGATTTTTTATAGAATACCTGAAACAAAGTGAATAACATTGAAATCAAGTAGAATTTTGCATTTCTTTTAAAAAATTGAGACTTTAAAGTGGCTGTAATTTTCCTTTTTGATAATCAACGGAACATCAGACTTTTTTTTAACTGACCGGCCATGATGATCTCATATTTACATTTTTTTGCTGATCACATTTACACAAACGTGCCGCATAATACGTCAGCGAACAGCGGCACAGAGAGTAACGACACACACACACAAACAGTATTGAGCAAAGGTAAATTAGATGGCTATCATGTGTTCAAATGTAATCTTCTAAAATGTAGTGTTGGGTGAGAAACTTGAATACATCCATTTGTTTGAGATGTTTTCACTGAATATATGAAATATCAAAGAGGGAATTATGACCTCCTAACCCTATAGCTCCAAGCAACTTGTAATACATCATTAAAATGACTAATGCCAAGATCTTTTAGATTTTTATATAGTATTTAGAGTCAAATTACAATCATTTATTTTCTAATCACAAATAACCACCATACATGATGATAACAAATGAAAAACACACCTTTTTAAAGGAGAGTGTTTGATAGTTTTCACTAACTCTGGGATGATTGAGATCATTTTTTTGGGACGATGGTGAAAAAGTCCTGGAGCCTTGATGTCAATAACAGTTCTTAGTGTCTAATGTCTACAGTAATGTATCGAATAATGAAGTGAAAACAACAACAACGTCAAAGGGGTCTCTTGCAGTGACTAATGTCCACTGTCCACAAAAAT
>NC_136541.1:19458889-19486389 GCF_910591455.1 Pholis gunnellus | reverse complement strand
GCCAAAAACTCTGGAAACAAGACCGAACTGAAATCTGCCTTTTAAATGCCCCGTAGTCCAAACCCAGCAACCCTCACACCCCTGCTCCTGCCAACATGGCGGCTGCCTGATAAATGGCCGTCCCTTGTGCCTATAAACAACAATTCCTCTCTCTCTCACACACACACACACACACACACACACACACAGAGAGAAGGTGCTCCGCTCCTCATTCTAGCCCACTAATTCCTATTCATTTAAAACAGCCACCAGGGCACGGTGCAGCCTAGCCCGGCCCCAGACACCAGCCATTCATTATTCAGCTGCTCACTTTATGAATGGCTTACAGGTGGACGCTACCAACAGCAACCGAGCAACGCCGCTCGTAAATCACAACACACACACAAACACACACACACACACACACACACACACACACACACACACACACACACACACACACACACACACACACACACACACACACACACACACACACACACACACACATACTTTCTTTTTCTTTTAAAACGTTTTTTGAGGATGCAGAGCCTTGTGTGTGTGTTTGTTTGCGAACGGGGGGGGGGGGGCACGACGTCGTCAATTTCCCTCCGCGCACTTTCTCTCGCTGCTGTTTAATTAGTAATGAGGACAAATATTTGTTTGTTCCAGCCCCGAGGGAGGGAGGGAGAGTGAGAGAGAGGGAGAGAGAGAGAGAGAATCCACAGGACTAAATTAGTTTCCCTTTGTTTGTTGTCAGAAACAAGCTGTCTAACTCTTTTCTCTCTCCATAGGCAACCAATGATAGAGATGGCCACGAGGCCGACTGTGTGTGTGTGTGTGTGTGTGTGTGTGTGAACCAACACCAGAGCACGAGGGCAGCTGTTTAACATAGTCTGCGGTATAACTAATAGATCACGCTGCCTTACATTTGTCAACGTGACACTTTCTCCCATATTGAGTTACACTCCGGGGCTTCTCCTCCTCCTCCCTCTCTGCACTCTCCTTCCTACTCCTCCTCTTCCTCATCCTCCTCCTCCTCCTCCTCTTCTCTGCTTTTTCTTCTCCGCGCAAATCGTGACTCAGGCTCCAAACGGCGAGGGGTGGGATCAGCCCACCAGAACGATGCGCTCGTCCGGTCAAGGTGCAGACGCCGCCTCTCATCCACCTGGCCGTGATGGATGGCGAGATGGACTGAGCGCTCTCTGGGAGTTTTGGTCCCGTCACATGTCGGGGTCGCGCTCAAGTGCTCCCGACCTTTTGTCTGTGCTTGTATTCAGTCATGGGTCATGAGGAGACCGGCTCTTTAGGAACTTTTGATGAATTAGCACAGTGATGGAGAAGATGTTCATTTTTAGCTCACCTGTGCATCTCCGAATAAAAACTGAATTGGACCTCATGAAATGCTGGGGCAATTTATGTTTTTGTGTGTGTTTGATGTACAGTACGGTACAGTGTGTGTGTGTGTGTGTGTGAGAGCGCTGGCATTACAGTCGTGATTGATGGGGCCCCTCTCTGTCTTCCAGACGCTTCCACTCGGCTCGTCTTTCACTGCCAGGCCTCTGATTCTGTTTCCACTCTGTCACTCACTCACAGAAAACACACCTACACCTCCTTGAACACACACACACACACACAGACACACACACACATAGTGTTTCTGTTTCCAGTCCGTCAGTCACGCAGAAACACACACAGCGAGATATGAGGGCGGCGTGTGACAGCGCATCTAACGGCGGTCTCAGCAGCAACGCTCACACACACTCGCGATGCGGCGCGCCGTTGTGTTTCGTTTTCCCCAACTGACCTCTTGAAGAAAATAGCTTGTTTCAGGCACCGCTGTCTTTGCAGTTGTCAGGTAGACGGATGTATAAAGGTTGTGGTTAAGATGCTGTCTGTGTGTCTGTGTGTGTGTGTGTGTGTGTGTGTGTGTGTGTGTTTTGGGTGACCACATTGTTTTTTTTTTAAAAGCTCCTGCAAGTGCAATACTTGTTTTAATTCATGATACGACAGAATCATCAGGGTGAAACAAATGTGAGTTCTGTGTTGCTGTTCTCTCGGCCCGTTGCTCTGGTAAAGTCACGCTAGAAACGTGAAGGATTGCTTTACAGCACAAAGGGGGGACATCAAGTGATACGGGAGGAGGATGTGTCGCTAATTAGGACTATCATCCATTTTCTAGACTGCTTCATCAGGCACAGGGTCCTGCAGGGCCGTGTGCTATCCCATCCCATAGCATACAGTGCTTCCCCTTTACTTGTACAGGCCGCCAGGTATCGAGGGGAACCCAGACAAGCCCCCCCCAAAGAAATCCCCTGTATTCATTCTGCTGCAAAGTACCGCCATTTGTCCGTGAACGAGCCAAGTGTGAGTTCAAATGTCTGCAATAACACAAGACCGTTTGACTGACTTTAGCATTTTAGCTAACAGACACTCAAGGAAGGAGGAGATAAGCGTGATGTTTAATGGAAGTGATGTAACGTAGAGCCGCTGCGTTTCATGTGGAGTGAGCGCCGCGCCGGACTCCATTTAAAACCAAAGTGCTTTTTAAATGCTCCATTGTTTGTCATCTACCAGTGATGTGGTAACTTTGGAGGCCACTTGGCGTTGTGTGTTCTGATTAATGCAGCATGAAGTGAACACACCGGTCACAATTTAGTTTGAATGAAAGCTCAACTCTTTGGCTTTGGCTCCTGGTGTTCTCCACCACTGTTAACACTAAACGTAAAGTAACTAGAATATGAAAAGAAACCTTTGAAAGGTTTAAATTTGAGAATGGAATGTGGTGTGGTGTAATATATAATCATTGTCCCTTTGAGCTCGTTGCTGCCTTGCTCTTAATTAATGGAAGCTTTGCACTCACCCTGTTTAGCTGCAGCGGAGTATAAGCGTAGTTTCAGTTTAGCTTAGCTTGGTGTGTAGCAGTTAGAGACTAACCAACTCCTCTGAAAAGCAGCCGGCTGTGAGGTTTGGAGAACACACAGGACTAACTACCTGCACACACACACACACACACACACACACACTCGCATGCACCGTGATTCATAACCCAGTGTGCCGCCTTTTGACACAAAGGCGATAGGAGCAGCAGCCTGTACAAGCCTGGACTTTTATTCCTTTCAATTTGTCTTGCTTAAAAAACAAACCGGCCGTGAGCCAGTGAATAAATAAATAAAGCGGTAGGCGCCAAGGGAGGGAGGGAGGGAGGGAGCAAGGATGGATGAATGGCCCCGTCTCAGCAGTGAGGGGGGGGGGGGTAGACCTACCTTGGAGAGGAAAGTCTGGGATGTATGTATGTATGTGTGTTGGCAATTCTTTGTCTGCATATAGGTGCACACATGCCATTTATATGCCATCTTATAGTGTGAAGATGTATTTTTACCTGTGTTGACATGTGCAGGTGTGTGTGTGTGTGTGTGTGTTTGTGTAGTAGGAATATCATTGTGTGCCTACTGGTATGTATATATTTGTTTTTGTGAGGTCTAAAAAAAGTCTGTTTACAGGCACATGTGTGCACATAGCTGTGTGTGTGTGTGTGTGTGAGTGTGAGTGTGTGAACAGCCGTCTCCAGGCCTGCTGCTGATCACAGAGTGTGTGTGCAGCAACCATGAGGCAGGCGGGACGGTTGTCTTTCTCGTCTTCTCAGCTTTCAATACAACACCAAACACACGCAACAGTGCTTATTCCTGCTCTGCTTCAGAGTCCTTTATGATGAGCAGCATACAGTAAGCACTGTGACTTTAAGGGAATACTGTAAATCAATCATACGCGTACACAAAAATGGAGCAATTTAGGAACCAAGAAAATAGTGTAAAGTTCTATGTCTGCTTTACGTAAATGGCGACACAACTCCCTCTTCCGTTGTTGACTTGCTGCTGCAACGCTTCTTTAAGTGTGTACCGAACACAATGAAACCCTCAATCAAACGTCTTACACAGATGGTATGTCCCATGCTTGATGGCTAAAGGCTTGTTGGTGTAGTAAATACCTCGTTTTATTTGGTGTTAAAATCCTTTCTTTTTGGGGGGGGGGGGGGTTTGCTAGGAAAGTTGGCATTTACAATACGCACAATTCTCAAGAGGAACAGCTACTTCCTCTTGTTTATGGGTGGTTTCAGCATCTTGAAACAATATGACAAACAATGTACTTAATTCATACTGCGAGAACAAGAACATTTTGTTTGTACAGTATATTGGTATATATATGATTATATACGTATATGTATATATTTGTATATTTACATGTATATGTGTATATGGATGGAGTCACAAAGAAATCAGCGTAAGCACAACAAACACATTGTTTTTTTTAAACGTCACGGGGGTTTAATTGCGTTGCACTTAAAGCGGTAAAACATGCTGTGTCAGCAAAAAACCCCGAAGACGTTAAAATAGCTGACATGACAGATAGTCGCAATACATCCACAGAACAGACCCGGTCTGTCACAGGTAGTCATGAGAAAACCCTCGTCGGTGTCGCATCCGTGTCACCGCGGCGGCGACCGACGACAGAGGATTTTTCTTCTTCTGTGTTTTATTTGACTCTGACTTTTGTCTCTCATGTTGTAAGCTCATCATTTGTTTCAGCGCTATTCTCTCTGTTAGCATCATTGACAGTGAATTCATGTGTTAGGATTCTGATCTTATTGCGCTCTCTGGTTTACTTTCTGTGTCTTCGGTTCAGATGTGAGTGGGAACGTTTGCTCCATATGAGACGTCCTGTTTAAAGCTGCCCGTGGGAAGAATTCACCTAAACGAGTCTGTCCGGTTTTAGTTAAAGACTCTGGTCTGTCTGAACACTTTTCTCTTTTAGGAGATCGTGACTTGTCTTTACTCAAGTATTAAGTTACCTGCTCTGCTATCTGTTTCCTCGTGTGTCACGGTGTGTGTTCATCTCACTCGAGTCAGGAAACTTGTCATAATCCCCATATTTGATTGGCCGAGCTGCATCACGTGACGTGATTTACGGCGCATTGGTCGGTGCGTTTCCTGCGCCGCTGAACAAGTGCCGTAAATGCTGGAAAAGCTGCGCCGGTCAAAATAGAAGCGCTCCATCAAAATGTAATAATTCTCAATTATCTATCGGTTTTAGGTCCTGGGTCCGGATACAACGGCGTCTGGGTCCAGATCCGGACCGCTGGTCCGCCAGTTAGTGACCCCCTGTCCTATTCTATTTCCCATGTGCTTGTCTCATGTTGTTTTATAAAATATGGCAAACATCACTTGACACTTTCCTGAAAAGTTCAGCCTTTTCAAACATTAAAAGTCATCTTTTTGACTGCTTCAATATACTCCGTGTGTTGATGAAATCCCATTACTCATGTTCCTACTAGGCGGGCCGTGAGTTACGTGTCGGACATTAAAGCAGCGTGCCGTATATATTCTTAAAGAAGTGCTTGAAGCAAACAGATATTGTGAAATGAATTCCGCATGTGTGTCTTTTTTTCCTCTCTCAGACGCTCCGGTCCTCATCTGTGAACATGAACAACTTTCCCCTCCGGGGGTTTGGTGGATATGGGAATCATTACTTAACAGCAAGTAGAGCAAACATTAAGCATTAAATATGTCATCCCTCCCTCTCCCGCTCCACCTCCTCCCATCCCCTCTCCATCTCCCTGCTCCCTGGACTGCCCTGTACTTTAAATACACGCTTTCCTGACAACAACACGCCATTGATCCTGGTCATCTCACACACACACACACACACACACACAGTACACAAGTCAAAACCCAGGAGATTGTTGTGTTAGAAGTGGATTAAGGGGGGGGGGGGGGGCATGTCACTAAGTGCTTGGTGTGAGTGTGTGTGTGTGTGTGTGAATGGCCAGGCCAATAAAGGGAGTGTGTTTTATGACAAGCGAAACGAGCCCAGTGAGAAGCTGCCCAGTTCAATACCTCATCACACACACCAAATTGTGCTGTGTGGATGGCACACACACACACACAAACACACACACAAAAACTGATGCGTGTGTGTGTGTGTGTGTGTGTGTGTGTGTGTGTGTGTGTGTGTGTGTGTGTGTGTGTGTGTGTGTGTGTGTGTGCACCAAAACTCATTTCACAGTCATTTTTTTTAGCGTTCCTGATGACAGTCACACTGAGGAACGGTACACATTCACGTTCATTTCAAAGTCAAACAGTTACAGCAGTTACAGCTTGTTCTGTGGTTTAGAACGGATTGTGTGTAGCTTAGTATTGTCTTGGACCTGGAGCACGAACACGGTTACGACACACCAAACTCTGTTCTCAAAGGCTCTTTTTCCAAATCCACATGAACCCCTCTTTACATCGACATAAAGTAGACCCAGCTCAGAGCACACCAAACTCAACACGTTTCTTTGAATAAGTTACTTTTCTACATATTATCAATAAAAAGGTGGTCGTGTTAAAGTGTTGTTATTGTGTCACGTAAAGCGTAGCCGGCTGGTTACTCATGTGATCATCTAAAGACACATTCAAAGTGACTGACCCAGCATGTAGACTCCCTCTCAGACTGGCCAGTGAGGGAATGAGTCTCCTTCTGTGTTCCCCCGATGGTCGCTTTGCCAATTTTCTTTTGTGTCTCGGCGAGATAGGAGAACGGTGGCTCTTCTTTAGACTTCTGCAGTTAAAATGTTTGTGTCACACATAGATAGGACACGCCGCCACAAGTCCAGCCGACATTAATTCACTGCTGTTCAATGTCCACGACCAACGTCCCCACGGCAACAACGGAGGTCATCTTGTGCACATAAATGCATATGCGCAATACAATGAAATGATGCGTGGCAAATTAGCACAGATGCAAGATTACTGTCCACACACACCAACCTGCAGACACACACACACACACACACACACACACATGGTCCGAACAACATGCTCCAATCAACACCTCCTTAATCGGGGCTCAGCGGACCCCCCACACCCCGAGCAGAACCCTCAGAACCACGGCAACCTTTGGAATCGGCGAATCAAAGAGCAGACATCTCTCAACGAGGAAGTAATTGGCCTGACCCCGCGACCTCTGGCGCCTTACATCAGGAACGCATCGAATCAAAACCAGCTACTTCAGGACACACCCACACTGCTAACTAGCGCCTCGCTTAAAACACACACACACACACACACACACACACACACGCCTAATGTATACAGCAACATGCGCACACAAAGATGCGTCATTAGTGGCTGTGCTGCGCTCATCGCTCATTAGACACAAACTAGGGAGAGATGCTCAGTTGATGCTCAGGGAGGTGAAGTGGCTTCCCCCCCCCACACACACACACACACACGCTCTCACTCTCACAGGCATGTACGGACAAACATAAAAAATGACCGGGTCTTCATCTAGTGGGGACAAGAAGCTGCAGAGCTAATAAGGCAGTCTTGCAAACGGAGAAGAAAGAGACGATGGAGAGACTTCCATTCCTCCCCGCTGCTAAGAGGAGTTTTGATTCATGTCGGCACAGAAAGATTGGGACTTTTTTAATTAACCTCCTAGGAAGGAAAAGTGTCTCTATGCCGTATGTATGTAGTAGAAAATGACATTTTGTGAACACATGCCTACATCCGTCACTGCTTTCGGATTAAAAAGTCAGTATGTCAGCAAAAAGTTTGGTCCTCGGAAAAGCTTCTTTTTTTTTTTTCTTTTTTTACGGTGAATTTAAGCGTTGAAGAATTTGTGTGGTAAGTGTGTGAACTGTTCAGCCTCTTTCTGACAGCAATGCTTTGCACCAAATCCAGGGAAATTACATTCATGCCGAGCGTTCATCTTAATTTGAAATTTGCAGAACTAGAAGCAAATTTGTGGTCTGGAATAATATCCGACTCTCTCAGCGGTGCAGATCTCTGTCGACCTTTCACCGCTGGACCTTTGAGCTAGTCTGTGTTTATTATGTACCCGCGGTTAAGGATGTGTGCGATTAACTGACTAGTCGATTAAACTTGGCTTCCCTCGCTAGTCGGCACCAGAAGTAGCAGCTGGTTATCATTTTATCATTTTGTGTCGACAGATGCTGCCTCAGCTGTTGCTGTGGAGAGCCACCACTCCTCCGCTCTGATCTGAACTCATCAGTCTGCTCCCGACTCACTTTCTCCCCGCCGCGTTCTCCCGGCCCCCGCCTGCCACCACCTCCAATGTCTTTTTTTTTTGACATGCAAAGCTTTGATGGAGGTTTTTCAAAGAGAATCGAATGCCAGTCTTCATATTTTATGACCATATCATCCTAAAACAATGGGAAAAAATATGATCTTGTGTTATTGTGGTTCTATAAATGTAATTTATGGTGCTGTTAGATTGCTGCTCGACTGCCTTGTTAATACAGGTGCATGCAGGAGAGTAAACTGTTTTTGATCGTAGTAACAAAAAATGTAAATGCTCAACGCTACCAAAAAGGGCTTTTGGACAGAGACGAGGGCTGAATGGTGCGTAGCTCGCTGTGCGGTTGAGAGAGAGAGAGACATGGGAATAGAAGGTGGAAGATGATAAAACTTGCACGCTTTGAAACAATCAAATATTACACCATACACCTGAGGCGCATTCCTAACTGGGCGTCCGGAACGGACAAATGCTACATATTGATCTCAGCGGCATTTAAAACACATTTTTGTCATTAAATAATGTGATTATTGTTTTCAAATGGAACGGCTGCGCTCGGTCAACGCATGGATTGGTGGGAAAAAAACCAGGATCATCTAAAGTGCGGAAGTATTTCAGACAGAGATTCAACAATGCGGTGCCCGGTAATCTCTGCAAACTGGAGTCGGCTTATATTAGCATTACAAGTGCTCTGTACGAACACTTCTGAAAGCGAAAGCGTTCCGGAAGCAGCGGCAGCATGACATCATAATGTTAAAAAAAATGAATCCGACATGTTTTTTATGTTGACTTTGGGCAAATGAATTGTTATCTTCATCATGAATGTAGTTACTTATTTACACAATCCAGCAGACATGGAGCAACATCAGCATTTATTTGGAGTCGTGTCTGTTCTCCTGATGAATGTTAAGTCCAACAGACGCTACCTCCGGAGGGAAATCTGAGGCTCTTTAGCTGCTAAATGCTCCACTATGATCAGTCGCTAACTTTATCCGTCTGAATGGGCAGCATACTGTGGCTTTATCAGAGCCCATTTTAGCCGAAAACGGTTGATGAGAGCAGTGAGCAAACGGTAGAGTCAGGCCATAACTCTTTGTGGGCCCTCTCACATTACACACAATAATCTGTGATAATATTAAATATTGATTACTGCAGCTTTAAAAGTGAAATATAATAAATAAAACATGTTTTCTTTCCCCCTCTGAGACTCTAGAAAGCTCCACTAACAGTTAGCTAAAAAGCAGAGAGAATATAATATAGGAAACACCATGATTCATCGTTATTACTGGAGCAGGGGAAGATAACTCAAAGTCACATATTTCCTGCAGAGGGCCTGAGAAACATTGCAATTCATTATTGCTCCTCTTTCACTAAGTAGCGGAATTATTTAAGGGAGAAACGGCGCATTACTGACACACACAAGCACAATAATCACAGCCTATGCATGCGTATATCTTCCCACACACTCGCACACCATAACACAACATAATGAAGGTGTTTGGCAGTCATTGCATTGTGCTGTAAATGATGACACCCGACGCAGGAGTTAAGTGTTATTCATACCATATTCACCACATCCTGTATGCTAATGAGGCCATTTTATTTACTGGACTTGGAGGGGGAGAAAAAAAACCTCTAAGATTTTTCCCAGTGGTTTATATTGTTAACCAGGTGAAAATATGTTATTTGCATCGTTATCGGGGATAAATATGTTTCCCCTTCACGTCGAGGGAACAAGACTTAATTCCATATTTAAATGGGACCAAGTGTCTGTGAAGGAGGGGGGGGGGGCTTGTTTAGAGAGCGGAGACTTTTCCCTGCCTTGCATGTATGTATGTATTTACCCATTAACTCACTAGGGCAACACATATATGCATTTACGTAGAAATACATACAAATGTGAGTGTCTATCACATACACATTCACATATCATACAAATACACCAAGATACATACCACACACACACACACACACGCACACATACTCGTACTGTGTATAATACACACATTAATCCAAACGCAGACACAAACACACTTACAAATGTCCACGCAATCGTGCGTAAATGCTCATCATTGCAATCACCCCTTCTTAATTTAAACACACACGCACACACACTTTCAAAATCACCACTTTACACATCCTTACCCTCCTCATCTCACTGCACACGCACCGTGCCTTAAGACCCGTATACACAAACTCACACACACACACGCGCCGTTAGTTAATCACCGCGTTAGATAGAGAGCGGACGCAGCCTATATGCTAATGTCTCAGCTAATGCCTCGGCGGCTCTCCTTGAGAAATATATTTATCGCTTTATTATGGGCTCATTTCTATAATTCATAGGAAGCGCGCCGTCCTACATCACCCCCAGATGAATAGAGCCGGGGAGAGTGGAGAGCCGCAAGTGTGATTCACTGTGGTCCACTGCCGTTGCGTCCCCCCTGCACCTCTCTTCCTCCCTCCCTCCTCTTCTTTTTCCCAGTGTCTGTAGTTATGGATCGTAATATTATGATAGCTGGCAGTTGCGCATGGACCATTAATGATGTTGCCTCACGAGTGAGAACAACTGTTTCAGCAAGTACGGACCCCTCTGGGAGCAATCGGAGAGAGAGAGAGAGAGATATTATATCAAATGTTCCAACGTTATCGTAACTAGAAGTTTTTATGGCATCCTTAGCTATGCCAATTGGTGTGAAGCGTTGAGGAAACAAGGCCAAAGGTGAACACCCAGCAGTAGCATCGTGACACCCCGTCGTTGTGGGTTGGCGCACTTCATTTTGTCAGGATACGTCTTAAGCGTCAACTCTCACAAATTCCAGCCCGCAAATTGGTCATTGTCGCTGCCATGATCAGCACTTTCCCAAAACTTCTTCAGCTTCAGCTGTAAAGCTCATCGTAAAGACTGATCCAAATTGCACGATGGATAGAAAATTGTTTATCTTCATTCATCGAGTTTCCGAACAAATAACATTAAACAGTAGTGTACGGAGTGTACATCTTGTTATATGTATATAAAAAAAATTATTCAAAAGCCCACAACCAAGTTTTCAGCGTTGAAAACCTTGCTGACTCATCAAGTTTTCCTGGGATGTCAAACAGATGCACGACTGTGTTATCACTGACAATGTAGTTCTTCAAATTTCTTGAAAATTTTGACCCTTTTTCTGCATTTTTCTTTTGTACATCATCACTTTAAAAGGAGCAGCTTTTCAATGTAATGTTCATGGACCTTGGTTGTGACTTACAACATGTGTTGACACATTTCTAAAGTGTGATGCATGCTGGGAGAAACACAAGACCATAAATGATTAAATCATACATAGAAATGCACAAATGGTATTAGTTTGCTTGTCGGCAAATGTTTTTCGCTAGAACAGCCGATCTTTACATTTAATCTTTATTATGATAATGGCATTTGACCAAAAAATATAACATAATAACATATAATATCTCCTGAACTATATCCTTAAATGTACAAAGCCCATGCAGTACCACTGTACTGTACTGTGCAGTGGTACCTTTTGTTTGGGACTCTTTCTGACAGAGTGTGAGTTGGTGGAATATAGTAGATTTATAAATAATAAAATGAAAAAGAAAAGAAGATTTCCTCTTGTCTCCCTCCCGGGGGAGCAACCATTTGCTCTGACATTTGCTTTGCCTACCTGAGTGTTTTCCCTTAAGCGCCATGACTGCTCTAAGCCCGGAGATGGAGTAGAAGGGAGGGGAAAAGGGGAAGATAGAGCGTGTTGAGGTAGACGGAGCAAAAAAAAAAGAAAGAAAAAAGAGTGGAAAGAGAGATAATGGTGAAAAAAAGGATAAGAAGGGATGAAAGAGGAAATAGAGGGATGATGAGCAAAGGGACATAAAAGAGGAAAGACTAAAGGACTAAAGAGAAATGAACCAATGCCATCGCTTGAGGGCCACTGTGATGGTAATGATCTATTATGTTAAAATGACACGCGTAGAGGCAACATATGTGTGTACTATAATTGCTCTGGTAACATTTACTAAAAAAACAACCTGTCAATGCACCACGTTTGAGTTTGACAAAGGACGGCGGAGGAATGAGGGAATGTAGTATGTGTCACGGCTGCCCTCAGTCATCCCCACCCTGCACCATGAATGCACACACATGCACACACACACACACACACACACACACACACACACACACACACACACACACACACACACACACACACACACACACCATCCATCCACTTGGCCAAAAGGAACTTTGAGGAAGCATTGCAAACGGTTCCTGTGATTGTGAAGCGGTCAAATGCAGCATAGAGGTGATGAGTGTGTGTGTGTGTGTGTGTGTGTGTAATGGCGTCAGTATGTTGTGGCCTGACAGAGGCCTGGGTCAAAGCACATTTACTCACTGACATGACTCTAATTACAACACACACACACACACAATTCTAATAATGTTGTGCTGCTGTGTCAGTGCACTGTGAAAACGAAGGCCACAGAGGCTGCACAGGGGTTACAAAGTAACACTGACTTCTTCTGTCTGGGTCTTTTCTGATGTGTGACCCCTCTCTAGTGTTGCACGGCATACCGACACTGGAAAGGTATCGCAAATACCCTGACATTAAAAGCGGTGCCGTACGGCCATTTTACTAGTACCGGTACTTTAAGAATGGCAGTGTTTTCAAAGGGCCGTAGGTTGTTTCCTGTGACTTGCGTCGATGTGCGACAGCGGTGCAGTGTGTGTGTGTGCGCGCAGAGCTCGCCGGCTGCACAGTCCCACTCTGAGCTGGGGTCTGTAGTTCAGCGGGCTACTGTGCCCGTATTTGCTTTGTCATTCGTTTTGCAGGTGTTTTGGCCAAAGTATTGACAAAGTGACATTTTTGACCTGAGGAAACATTGGTCTAGAGGAGGTCGGACTCCATCACTGAACACTCCTCCTCCCATGTAAAGAGGAATATTTTGATTTCTTGAAAGATGTTCTTAGAATTCTTACATTTCAAACAAGTAAGACAAAAAAATAGGCCCAGGCTGTTATTTCCCCTCTTCCTCCTCCTGTTCCCCTCCCCTCTTCCACACAGTGACAACAATATGGATCACTTTTAGTAGTAGTGTGTGTAGAGGTGGGTTGGGTTGGCTGACCTCTGTCAGGCACGTAATGGCAATCACCCTGTCTCATGACTACACACACACACACAGAGGATAAACGTATGTGAGGGCATGTCTGTTGATGTGAAAGGCGAAAGGCTAACAGCTGATTGGTGGGTAGATTGAGGGGAATGTCTGAGTGCTAGAGGAGATACGATGATGATGATGATGATGATGATGTGGTGTTGCGCTAGCGTCATGGCAGGGTTACAGGTGAGAAGAGACAAGTTGTGCTTCACCCCAAATCATCCTTTCCCCTCCCTTCTGCTTTACCAAACTTCTATAGTTCAATTAGTTTATTTGCAACAGAGAATACTAATAATTCCCAAAGATGACTTATTTGGTTTGACAACATTTGATATACATTATGACGTAATTTTCCACGACCCATTGATTTTTCCGCCACTGATCCAGGCCTGGTTTGCGGTGGTATTCTGATCCTGGATCATAGACCTGTGTCCTATGGTCCAGAACTGAATCAGAACCCACGGTGCGCAACACACCCATCTAAATAAAAAGAGCTGCATTCATTTTCTGTCCAAGCACACTGAAGCACATGAGACCAAGTGGCAACATTTGCCTGATCATTATATTGACAAGGCCTTGATAGAAATGTTAACCAATTAGCATAAATCTTTCCCCCATGCCCTTTATGGTTATGCAGATGATGTTTCGGGTTTGTTTGGTTTAAAATGATGAATGAGTGACAGTTCAAATAGATCGAAAAGGTTCCTCCTGGTACGCGTGGAAGCTTCTGCATCTTCTATATTTATAAAAGCACCGCTATGTACTTGATGACAGGAGATGAAATGCAATGATAGAACATGAAAGCAAAGGAATCAACTTAAAGAAACGAGCAGAGAAACACACAGATGAAACATACTGAAAGAAGCTTGTGACTGGAAGCTGGTTCGATTCCCACCAGTACCACCACTGAGGCACCCTTGAACAAGTCTCTTAACCCCAACCCCCCCCATATCAGCACAGTTCAGATTTAGGCAAAGTGCATCTTAGGTCTTTCAATTTCAATTTTTTATGCACATTTCTATGTATGGCATGTGAAAAGCTGTATGGAAAAGTCAGAATTGGATAAAACCTACTCCATTCCACAAACAATTTATGCTCGATTTAGGTGTTTTCTGCTTTTGTCGAATAAGAGCTTATGCCCTAAATGTGATGTAGAAACACCTTTGCCAAATAAATTCTGACCTAGCTAACATTTCACTCAAATGACTGAGCCGTCTTTCGTACAGCATGAAACATGGTGAATTGTAGCTGACGTGAAAGAACAATTAAAACGTGAAGATCCCTCTTTAGGGATTGTTCTTTCGTAGATGGTCAGATGGTTAAGGTGACTTGTTTTGTGTCCTTGTTTGCAACTTCTACTTCTTTCGCTCACTTCACTGGCCGAGTACAGCCATGCGTTGCACACAGCGCCAACTTCTGAGGAACCTTTGCTGTTGCCGGGTTTTTAAACCAGTTGGCGGAAACGGTCCCAACTCGCAGATCTTTTTCAAAAGTTTACTTGAAATCCGCTTGACAATTGAAGGGACAACATGGCAAGTGTGTGCCTGGCTGCAGGAAAGGGCCAAGATCATAAAAAAAGAAAGAAAAGACTAAATAAGCCTTGCAAAGATTGATTCAAAACATATTTCCGTTTAACACTAAATATGGCGCTTGCAGTCATCCTTCATTGAGGAAGACGTCAGTGAAGAAGCCGACCAAGTTGTTTTAAGTTTTCAGCTGACATTTGTTGCACGATTGAATCTGCACGATTCCCTGTCTTCTCTCCCTCCATAGTGAAATATACATGATGCTGCTGCCAAACATCTTGTAGTCCAGCATGTCTAGAGTACAGTGGGGTCCAAGGTCCCTCCTTCAGGGGTCTCTGCAGGACTCCCGGATGATCCCCCGAGCAAAATGAGCCGCAGTTCATTTGGATGTAATGCAGAAATGAATGCAGAAATTTGCTGGAATGCAATGCATAACAAAGACACAATACTGAAACAAAGACGATGAAACATTGGCCTGTAGGATTACAAACTGGGATCTGTGGATCTGTGGATCTGTATATCGGTCCTTGACATAAGGGCAGCTGAGAACGCCTGAAGGTGTAAAGGGTCTGGAAGTTGATTAAGACAGAGGGGAGCACTCCACTATCTGCTTGCCCCTTGAAGAGCTCTTTATCCTGGATATGACGAGTCCCAAGGACCCCTCTCTCCCAACCATCCAGGGATAGACTCGACTAGCCAGGCAGGCCAGCAGACAGAGAGAGACAAATGCAGAGCAGAGAAACAAAGTGCCTCTTCACACTGCCAGTTAATAGTACCAGAGTGGGGAGCAGGACGGAGAGGGAACCTCTTGGCTGCCTGACCCCATGAAGAGCTCTCAATCCTGGACTCACTGAGTCCCAGAGCCCTCTTTTCTCTTCTAGACCTCCAGGGGTCAGAGCTAGCCCCACAGCCCGACTGTAGAGGCTCGGTAATAGGGCCTGGATGAACTCTTCAAGGGGATTAAAAGCCTCTTGTGTCCCCTGTGCTTCGGCTTTTTAAACTGGGTCCATTTCCAGTACCTGCCAAAACTGTTCTCAATCGGATTTTTTGGACTAGAGTTTTAATGCCCAAGGGAATTATTTATTATTTATTCCGGTGAAGAAGATCTCCAGTTCATACGAGCAGTGAAATAAAGACTGACGTTAAGGTGAGAACATTTCAACGCTGGACAATTACAATTAAGGACTTCAAATCTGATGAATATTTAAGTGGTCCACAACGTGGCTGTTTTGAAGCTCTAGTGGGAACAAAACCACTGCGAGGTAGGCGGCAGGGCTGGAGCATGGAGGGCGAGTGAAGAGGCAGAGTGGCAGTCGAGTGGAGAGATGGAGTGGGGAACTGGAGTCGGGGTGGAGGAGAAGAGATGCAGAGATCGGCACAGGTCACAAGAGGGTAGATTCAGGAAGAGCAGGATACTGAAGTCCCATTCTGAGCTACTGCGCACCGGGTTGCTGGTGCTTAATCATAACATATTTCACACGAAACAAAACTAATACAGGGTTGGTAACACTTTTGATATTTTTTGTTGAAATTCTCATTACGTACCGACAACAATAAATGAATCAAATGAAAATAAAAGGTACTGTCGCAGGACAGTAATAAGTAATAATCCAATCATTTTATTTGTCCCGGATGTTACCGTTGGACGGGTTACCTACCTGCCTGCGCATTTTCTGCCCGTGCACTAACTGCTCGTCACCAGAGTCTTCCGTGTTGCCGACTTTGCGACTTTCTCGCTAGACTTAGCGACTTTTGGAGCAACTTTCGGTTGCCAGTCGCTTTAAATTCACGCAGTAAACATCGAAGGCTCAATTGTGAAGCACAGTTTCTTCAACCCTTCCAGCTATTTGTTTTCCCCCATGAAGCTTGTCTAACATCTTTAAAGTCACATGTGCACCATTAGTTCATATAGTCTGCATCTACATTTATCTTATATATCGTGGAAGGTCTGTGACAGGACATTGGCAAACCACTGATTCATTTTGAAAATTAGATATCAAATGGACCGTGTAATATTGTCATAAATTTGCCTGGAGCAAGACAAACTTTGAATTAAATACAATGGTGGTTTTACGAGGGGTTATACACAAAACTGTTTCTTGGCCGTGTGCAGTGACTTCTACAGTTAAAACCCCAAATTGTTGTTTTTACACTTTAGTTGTACGTATTTAACAAATGTGGTATTATAGGTTAGTTAGTGCACTTTAGATATGCTGGTAGCTGGATTTTGTTACCTTCACGCAAAGCCAAGGGACAACTGTATTCTGTCTTTATGCTAAGCTAAGCTAATCGGCTGCTTCCTCCAGCTCCATCTTCAACGGAGTGGAATCAATCTTCTCATGTAACTCTCAGCAAGAAATTGATTAAAAATATACTTCCCAAAATGATGAACTATTCCTTTAAGGGAATCTTAAATGCTACAAACAAACAGTGATACCTTAAGGGTAAGGGCCCTTTCCTGTTTCAACATGACAATGCCCCCTTTACCAAAGCCAGATCCACAAAGAAATGGTTTTGTGAGTTTGTTGTACAAGAACCTGGCCTGGCCTGCACAGTCCAAAGAACATTTTGGGATGAAATGGAACACCAACAGAGCCTGACCTCACTGATGCTCTTGGAAAACACGATCCCATTCAGGACCACAGTGGAAATAAAGTCTTAGCATTGGAATGTCTGTGGACACGTGAAGTGAACTTGAAACATGTTCCCCCAATCCATCGTTGGATGAGGATATAGACTGAAACCTTATTTATCATCAATATCGACAGTATCACAGACAGCCGAGGTGATGTAAACCAATCAAAGCCAGTGAGGGTAAATCCCAGTGATCTTTGCTCCCTACTCGCGGCTTCCTCCCGTCCCCTCCGCCTGATGGCATGTCACGGTGGAGGGTGCAGTCACGTCATGGGGCCATGCGCGGTTAAACTCTAGCACCCTCATTCCACGTGGCAATTAGGCAAGTGGGCAGTTGGGAGCTACTGGGATCGCTTTAGTCACTGGTGGGAGGTAATGTGCCACGTTTTATATAAATGCGCCGGGGGGGGCGCTTCTTTCATCTGAGTTTCTTCATTTCTTTTAACCTGCAGTTTTACATCATCACCTCTTTCTTTTTCCTCTCCCACTTTACTTCATCTGCCTCTCTCTCTCTCTCTCTCTCTCTCTCTCTCTCGCTCTCTCTCTCGCTCTCTCTCTCTCGCTCTCTCTCTCCTTCCCTCTCTCTCTCTCTCTCTCTCTCTCGCTCTCTCTCTCTGTGTCACCGCGACAAGCTCCGTTCCCCACCCGCCACTCCTTCCCTCCTTACCTCTCCTCACCCTTCCATCTCACTCGTCCACATTCTTTTCACCCACAATGCCTCCCTCCCTTACACCATACAAATGTCCCTCTTCCCCTCTCTCTCTCTCTCTCTCGCTCTCTCTCTCGCTCTCGCTCTCGCTCTCTCTCCAAGTCAGGTGACACCAGCCAGACCACTAATTAGAATTCTGTCACTAAGTAAATGCATTGTGACCGGTGGCTGACAGCTCTCCGCGCCCGCGCGCGTGTGTGTGTGTGTGTGACAGTTTGGGCAGCTTGTTGGCGGTGACGATGGCAGCCGCCTGGCATTTTTAACGTGGCAAGGTGCTGCTCTCGCCACTGACCTGACAGTCATTTAAATTACACAGAGGATGGCTGCTGCTGTGTGTGTGTGTGTGTGTGTGTGTGTGTGTGTGTGTGTGTGTGTGTGTGTGTGTGTGTGTGTGTGTGTGTGTGTGTGTGTGTGTGTGTGTGTGTGTGTGAATGAGAGTGGGATTGAGGAAGGACCATTAGTAGCTGTGGGATAATTCACTGACTCGCGGGTTGACTGATTGTGTAGCTGACGGACTCTCTGACTCATTGTTGGAAAACAGACAGACGGATAGGCAAGGCTTGTTTACCATGTCAGCTCACCAATATAACTCAAATCTCCCTCTCTCTCGCTCTCTCTCTCACCCTTTGACACACACTCACACACACACACACACACACACACTTTGAGAGGAAAAGAATATAATGTGAGGAAAACAAGAGATGAGAGGGAAGAAAATGAAATGGTAGAGCTGAAAAATAACAACAAATGGCTTTCATAGCCTGGCAATCAACCAATGCTGTTTGATAAAGAGATTGACGGTGAGAGAGGGAAGGAAATGGGTGAGGCAGATAAATCTGTAAACAGCATTTACCTGTCGAAGGTTGCTCAGTCACACCATCCACGCGAGAAAGAAATGGCTCAATCTCTTTTAGTTTCTCTCTTTATAAAATGATGTTTGTCGAAAATAGATCACGTGACTGCCGTGTTATCAGCTTCTTCACAAACTTCCAGCACAAAAGTGCCACAAAAAGTCCAGCATTTTCTAATTCAGCATTTTTGATAAGCTCCTTGATGTGAGTGGAGGACCAAAAGTGAAGATGTATTTTAACTGCATCCTGAGGTATGAAGCACTAGACAGCATCTTTTTCTTTCTTTCTGTGCAAGCTGAAACTCTTTCCCGACAGAAAGACAGAAAAATCCCCCAAAAATAGTTCCAATACCTGAGGAAGAATTCAAACGGGCCCATATTGTAACCAGATAAAAAAAATACTTTCTTTAAACAGTGCCAATGTACAGAAATCAAGCTCAAAAAGTTAGTTTTTGTAATATGTGTTTACCACATTACTAAATGTATTGGAGGTTTGATTTGACCGGTACGTGGTCATTTGTATCATTTCAGCTTTCAGCAAATGCACGTAGAACGGGAAGAAAAGATTGATCTCCTTGCTCTTGATTCCAAGCGTGTGCGCAGCGTCCTCGACATCCTGATGTGCCCTCGTCAGCGCATCTTGTAGCTCGCAACATCTGTATTTGTTGCAGGGGATATGGTGATTTTTTTGTTTTGTTTTGTTGCATCGACGGTAATGCGAGCGTGGGCCTTAAGATGTGTTCAGACGGAAAGTCGAGCCTTGTGCCGTCAAGGCCATTTGTGTTTATTGGCCCCCAAACAGCCCAGGTACTGTCCCTGCTCTGCGTTAGCTGTAAGATCGCTAACACCGGTAGCACCAGCCATGTCAGTGTGTCTGTGTGGCAGCTCAGCCCTCTGACTGGACTCACAGGAAAACTCTGGCTGTTTCTGCCATCTCCTCTGTCCTCCTCTTCTCTTTTTAGAGATTAGAGAACACTCCTAATTGGCTTTCAAATGTGACCCACCTACATGTTACAGTGATTTCTTCAAAAGGTCTTTGGTACCATTGTGTCTATTGTTGTGCTGTCGCATCCAGCTCTGATGGCGTTCACAGACCAGGATTGGATTGTGCATGTTTGCGTGTCCATGTCTTTTAAATATATTATTCTTTAAACTGTTTGTGTTTCATGTTGCATTCAATTGTGTGACATTCACACGTCCTTCCCAAAGCTCGCCATCAGGATGTCGGGACGTACACTTGCAAATGCCAGTTCAGTCTGGAAAGAGAGGAAGAGAAAAGGAAAGAGGGAAAATGGAAATTAAGAAGCAATGGGGTAGGACTGTATTTTGAGAGAGAGAGAGAGAGAGAGAGAGAGAGAGAGAAGGCCCTTACAGAACAGTCCCTTGAAGGAAAACAGCGCTCAGTGTCACCACCAGCAGACAAGCCACAATGACAGCAGCATGGTAAAACACCTCTAATGCACCTCTATGGGTTTTTACTGCTTCTCGTATAGCAGCGAGGACACACACATGGCTGCACACGCACACATACAAACACACACACACACACACACACACACACACAAACAAGCAAGCCAGCCAAGGATGAGGACACTTGAGATTCACGTTTTTTTTCTTTTTTTTTCCACCGAGGCAACATGCTGCAGTACAAACTCACGCACACACAGTGTGGATATTTATTATTCACGCTTTTGTTTTGCACACAGACAACATGCTTGCCGGTGAAGGGGAGGTAGTGAGGGAGGGAGGGAGGGAGGGAGGGATGGGAGAGATAAATAACAGTGATAAGTCTTGTCTTGTCGGAGGACAGGAGAAGGGCTGAGTGACATACGATTGGTCTCCCGGTCGTGAAATATGCATGGCTTTTTCAGCAGCCACAGGAGAAGAGAGGAGTTAATTTAGGCCTCTCGCTATGCTCGGGGTAATTAAAAGAGATGATCGATAGTTTCCCCCCCGTGACTGATAACAACCGCTACACACACACACACACACACACACACACACACACACACAGAAGTGCAAGCAGACATACAAGCGAGTCACTGAAGACGCACAGATAACTGCAGCGGGTGCACATGCACATCACACTTGCAGAAGCACACAAACAAACAGGGAATAAAGAAGCAATGCGTGCGAGTGCAGAACAATGAAACTATCTATATCCAGGCAATGTCGGGTCAATGACAAAAAGTACATATTGAAGAGAAATTCATTTCAGCGAAAGCGTCACTAGCTTCATCCTACGATGATACAAAATATGTCCAGCCCACGAATATATATATGTGCACCAAATCCAGAGTACAGCACCTACACTTTCAAGCAATACTACGAAAATACAGAATACCAGACCTTTGCGTGTACAGCACAACTCATAAATTACTGTAAAAGCAGATGTAATTGAAACCATTACAGTAAGAACTAAATGCTCCAACTTGCCTTCTGTTTTTAACAATTTTATCAACAAACATGTTTATCAAAAATCTAACAATTGAGAGAAAAATCCCACCTCAAGGTTTATAGAGTTCTGCAGGGATGATGTGTTTTTGTAGGCCAACCCAAATGTTTCCATTGGATTGTTGATCATAGCTGAAAATAAGCCACTCTTGTGCTTTTTGAAAGCTAACGCTATAGGCTATAAACTACACCACGGCCACATGTCTTCGCGTCGGCACCGCTAAGCTAACGAAGGGCTAGTCAGCGTGACGACGTTTAGCAGTCTCGTTCAGCAACCACCTTTTTTTTTAAGACCTAAAGCTTCAGAATGTACGAGAGGGATTTTTACCGATGTGTTTTATACTGTAGAACAAAATGTTAAAAGCTCTTAAGCTTGTGTTAGCCACAGATCTTATTTCAGGCATCTAACCAAGAACCCATAACAAAGGACCCCGCTGACTTTGAGACGAGGGAATCGAAAGTGCAAAAAATACCAACTCGTTTCTGGATTTTAGGACTTTAACAGTGTATTTAGTTGCGGCCTTCGTTCCATCAGCAGATGGAGTTTAGCCAGTTTTCAAGGAGACCCAGGGAAGAATCATACACCCCCCCTCTCTCTTTAAGAGAACTATAGATCTTTGGCTTGTAGATAAGCCAGATGTAACATAGATTCAGGGCCAAAGAAAATATCTAACTTTAAGATCCTGAATGATGAATTGGATTTACCATTTTTCCTTAACATGAAAGCCATTTATTAGTTTACAATTGTTTAAAATTTTCGTTAAATCAGGGTAAGTGATTGGGTTGACCTTTTTGGTTTTTGGCAATTACACAAAAAACAAGCCAGGCCAAATGAAACACTGTTATATATTGCAATCCATTGCCACTTTAGTGACGCATTATTATCCCCCCCCCCAAAAAAGATTAAGAATCCTCTTTGAATCCGTGCCGCTATTCTACGACGCTGCTTTGCACTCCGTAGTCTCTGATAACGAGGCAGGGAAGAAGAGAGCTCAGTCCTCCAATCTCTTCCATAAACAGGCACTCTGTCATCAATATTGTGGAGGAATCCATACTGCAGGACTAGAAGACTAATTAGAGCCCGCTCTAAATTATTTAACTCCCTCTGATTTTATTGATTTGCCAGTTCAGAGCTGCGACTCAGGGCTTTAAAATTGACTCTGCTGAAAGAGACATGCTCGTCTGCCGGTTTATGGCTGTCAGCACTCGGACGGCGATGCACTGACGCGGCTGCTGCGCTCGATGCAGGACGCACCAGACAGACAACGGACAGACGTGTTGGGGCGAAAGCTAATGAAAAAGGAAGGGCTCCACGGGTAATATAGTAAAGCCATAAAGTTGCAGCATTAACCGGTTTAATTAACAGTCCCGCAATTAAACACTCCCATGTACTCAGCGCACACACACACAAACACAAAAAACACACACGCAGAAACTCGTAAACTAATTACGTATCTCTCAATTAACACGGATCTCCATGTGGAGTGCACGGAGCCCCAGGGATCCAGTTAGCCACCTGTTACTAATATCTCACCTCAAGCGTGATAATGTCACACACACACACACACACACACACACACACACACACACACACACACACACACACACACACACACATTCCTCGATGCTGGCCTTCAATCAAAAGCACAAACTGCGGTAAACGCCCGCGCTTCCAACAGGCCCGGCTCGTCGGCGTGTGTGCTGAATTGGTTAAACGCCTAATTGGTTAATTGCAGAGGGATTATGTTCAGATGACTGGGAATCAATTGACCGGGCGCGCACATCAGCCCATATGATTGACAGACGAGGGAGATGGTCTCATAGGCTGCCGAGCGAAATCGCGAGCAGCGATTAACCAATCAGAGCAGATGTCAATTGATCTCGCTGGGGCCCCCCTGGAAGGTGAGCTGTAGCTTATGACAGTAATCGTCGAGTAAACGTTATTAATGGAACCACCTCGATCCGGTCGGGATTGATATTGAGCAAGATTTGATGTATGCATTGATTTTGAAGTGCTGCTGGGAAATGTTGCTAATGTACTCAGGAGGGAAAGAGAAGGAAACACACATTTTATGTGGGAAAACCGATTAGAGCTTATTGCAAGTGACACACCCTGTTGTCCATCGATGCGGTGCTCAAGGGCACATCTACGGAACAGCGTTTCCTCTTTACTGATTCTCCATCTACAGGCTTTTAAAATCAAAAATGGTCACACGAGGTGCAGTGTTTGAAGTGCCGCGGCCTCTGCAAGCGTGAGCAGCTGTTTGCTCGCGTGTCTTCATGATGTGTGAGCATACATGTAACGTGTCACATTTCCCTACACACCTGATGCCCCGGACATCCGTGGGTGGAGGTGCTCAGTGAGGGTTAAGTTCACAGGTTTAGGGCTCCTGGATCCAACAGCGAGCTAATAGTTGTGTCTGCTGAACGCAGCAGGCTCCAGCTGTGGTCGAATGTCATCACGAGAAGGCAAAAAAAAAAAGAAGAGAGAAAGAAATGTAGATACGCGGAAGCTTTTGTTGGACTCTAGTGCGGATGCATTACGTATAGTGGCTAAGATTAAAGGTCGCTTTCCTAATTTTATTGTAAAGATGAAGTGTTTTTGTTGCATAACCCATTGCAGTTGTTTGCCACAACCACAATCATACCCTCTAACCTTAACTACACGGCAGTTGCTATATTCCACAAAGCTGCAATATAAAAATACGTTGGCATTGTTATTGAACTCAAGCCAGGCTGTTTTTTTAATAAGCTAATATTGACGTTCTTGTCTGGTGATAGAATTCAGTCCTATAGTTTCCTTGGTGGCTCTGGAGGAGCTTTGTCAAATCTGAAAATATCAACTTATGAAATTCACATCTTTCCTTGGACTAGGAGACAAAAAGAATGTCCAGTTCACAAACTTGAGGCGTGGGATGTGGGCACTTCTCAGGCAGGGATGGTCTACTGAGAAGATGCTATTGAGTTATTGAGTTAGACTCATTCTAGGGGCTAAAAGGAAAAAAAACATACGCAGCATTAAAAAAAACATGCTGGAAATACAGAAAACACAGGAGAAGGTGACGTTACTGTTGTATAACTCATTTCTGTATGTGGTCATGTTTGTAACTAAACTTATTGACCTTTTGCTAAGCCCCGCCCCACACTGCTACTCCATCAAGTTGTCACTGTCACTAACTGCACTACCCAAATAAATGCTACCTCATTTTTGGAAAAAGCTATTTCAGAGTGAACCACCACAGAAGACAATGATATCAATGAACACTGTTCCTTTAAAGCTGTGTAGGTCTTTATTCACTGTTACAATCATTAGAAAGCTAAAGCAGCATGTTTATACATTTAGTATACCTTCAGTAGCTAGCCTAGCTTAGAAGAACGCACTCTGCTAATGTTAGCTCCACAGGTTTTTACGTAAAAACGTAGCGTTTCAGAAACGTACGTCTCCTTCCAACCTCTCAGAGTAAAGAGTATCGATATTACACCACGCTTAACCATGAATATCTACAAATCCTGAAAAACCAGCTTGAAAATGAAGAAATTCTGAACCAATTGCATGAGAGTCCACGGAGCAGAGCCGGAGAGTTGTCGGACCCTTGTTGGAGCTAGCTAAAGCTACGCTATGATTGGCTAGTCTGCGTTCGAGGGAGGGACATAGCAAAGGGTACATTGTGCCCAAGTAAAATCTCCATAACGTTACGTGACGTGTTCAATGTTCTGACGTTGAATTGCCTAAACTGTGAACTTCAATGCTGTACTATCTGTGCAATGGCAGGTATCAAACATCCAAAGAGATGACAGAAGGCCATGGCTCCTGACAGATTCAGCAGCCAACACAATAACAGCAGATGCTTCAGATGTAGGAGGATTGCAGTCAATCCATCACTCTCCAATCATTTATCAAGCTCGCTCCCCCCCCCCCCCCCTCTCTCACTCTCTCTCTCTTCATTCATCAAACTCCCCAAACCAAAAGAGAACCAGCGGACCCTGAGGAACACCTGGCCTGCAGTGACATCAACCATTACACACACACACACACACACACACACACACAAATCCCAACAACAAAATAATTCCATTTCTAACCCCCGTGTCAATCAGCAGCAAAGAGATGTGACTATTTTTCATGTAGCCGAAACTGTGGCAGCAGCTCTGCAGATGCTGTGTATGTGCGTGTGTGTGCGTGTGTGTGTGTGTGTGTGTGTGTGTGTGTGTGTGTGTGTCAGGGCTGACTGGACACAGATTAGAGGTGGCGTTCGAGGCCACTCCCTCATTGAGCAACAGCCCGAGTGTGACTGCTGTCCCTCTCTATTACTCTCTCTCTTTGCTCAGCCCACTGCAACAGCCATTTCTGTTTTTCTTTTTTTTTCTTTTCTCCACTTTTTCCATCCTCCATCACCCTTCGCCTTCCTTGTTGTGTCCATGCACCCCATGCCCGTTCTTCCATCCATCCATCCATCCATCCATCTCGTCTATCCAGGGCACACAACTGGCCCGGAACAATGGATGGATTGGACCAAGCTGATGTAACGGCAATCACAGACACTGATTGCATTTGAGGAGAAGTTGCTGGGGCTTGATTGCAGCTCTGCTCGTGAGGTGATGTGATGTGAAATCCAAGTTCCGGGGTACCGCCATGTCACATCATCAGTAACTGCTTTAAGCTTTGGTTTCAAAAGTTAGGGTACACAATGAAGTCTTTATTAATAATTGTAACAATAAGATGGGCAGCCATGCGTGTTGCCAGAGAGGCGATACCCGGAGGAAAATGTCTGCTCATCGAGATTTTAGTCACCAAATGTTTAGTGGCAGAGTGAAGCGTATACTCTGTATGTGTTTGTGTAAACAAGTCAAGATTAAGATTCATTTAGTGGTTCATGATTCATTTAAATAAATACTTCAAAATGTAATGACATCTTTTTCACTCAAAATCGTGACTCTGTGAACGTCAGGATGTAAAGTGACGTATGTTGCTTCATATTTGGAGCACAAAAACAACACTGATATCGTCAGAAAGCTAATCTCTTATGTGGTCTATGAGAGGGTCAATGTGACTGAACATTTGTGTGGATGTATTCTATATGAAATTGCTTTTATAAGGATTTTTGTATATGAAAAGCAAGTCACATTTTTGGTTTTGTCAACTGAAAGCTGATGCCCGGCAACCACTTTTAAGAGTCAGTGTTGAGCCCTGATTTGCAGCTGTTTGCTGTTCACATCAGCTTGTCCCAAGTGGCCCAAAATTCCCCAAAATGACCCTAGCACTGATGCACTCCATGCCATTTGGTATTTCCAAACTCTCATCTTTTGCATAACACAATGGAAATGTGACACTGGAAATGACAATGCCTCACACGTCCAGTCTCTCTAGTGTTTGCCCTGCGTGTGTGTCCGTGTCTCACCCAGCGGGTGCTGGGATTGAGAACAGATGGATGGATATTGTAGTTAGCGGGCAGCGCTGTAGTTTTTTTTGTGCCGTGGATTCTTGTTTCTCTCGCCAGTGCGGCCGGTTGGGTGAATGAACACATCATTAAAGCCATCTCCCAAGGATTCTAAGTGATCACTAAACCCGCAGCACCCATTGGTTAATGAACCCGCCCGTGATGGAAAGCGACTCACCGACTCTCCCGATCAATTCACATATTCGGAGACTCTCCGTGGTCTAAATGGCGTGGACGCATCAAACTGTGTGCATGTGTCCGGGCTGCTGAGATATATGCACGCATGCACCCGCAGACGCACTTAAGTTTGCATGTGTGTCCCACACATACGTCTCTTCCTGTCAATAAGTGTGTGTGTGTGTGTGTGTGTGTATGTGTGTGTGTGTGTGTGTGTGTGTGTGTGTGTGAGGGGGGCGACAGACGTATCCAGTGGCAGTCCCATGAAGAATGAAGTCACCTGGCTTTTCCCTGTCTTTGAAGGTCAAGGAGACCCACTTGCATATTCATGGCCGAGCGCGTGTTTGCACACCCGTGTGTGTGTGTGTGTGTGTGTGGGGGGGGGGGTGTTCACGCGTGTCCACGTTTTGTGTGTGTGTGTATGTGTGTGTGCGTGCGCGTGCCGGGATCGATGGCTTTTAATTGTTTTTTCCTGAGCTGTGGAAGGAAGTGCCAGCAGTTAT
>NC_136541.1:19408889-19456389 GCF_910591455.1 Pholis gunnellus | reverse complement strand
AACTAGCTGAACCAAGAGTCTCTTCAGTCAGTGCGCAGGAGGTGAGCGGAACTTATACAAATATATTATATATTAAATGTATTAAATATTTACTTTACGTTCAAATGGAACTGATTTAAACTCAATACTTTCCTCATAACAATTACAAAAAGATAGTTCTTTCAAGGAACTTTCAGCAAATTATCAGCAATTATGGATCGTGAAACAAAGCATTTGGGTACGTACGTTGCATCATGGCGTTGCCAGCAAAAAGAAGTTCACAAGTTTCTTTTTTGTTTCCTTAAAGGACATTTTTTGGGGACGTGGTGCGCTACGGTGGCAAATAGAAACAGACACAGTCCAAGACATGCAGGACAGTCCAGGCGCACGGCCCCCCCACTATTTTGTCCCCGCTTAAAGAACTGTTTCCTGCTCTCCCTCCGTTGCACCGTGGTCTATCCGTCTCTTGAGGGTCTCCCCTCACCCTCACCCTCGCTGCGTGTCTCGCTCCTCACCCCGCCAACAAAAAAAACTCCATTCCCCAAAAACGTGATAATCAGCGTCCACTGAAGCACGGCAAAAATACATTTAAGTGAAGGGAAGGTGGTGGAAACGGGGATTGGAAGTGCTGTTGTGTTGGAGGGGTGGGGGGGGGGGGATTGGTGATGAGGAGATTGCGGCGACAACACACACACACACACACAAGGCTTTGCCCTGCTCCGCCACACTGTCAAATCTGTATTCACACACAAACACACACACACACACACACACACACACACACAAATCTCTAATAGATTCTCGTCTTGACACTCAATTCCGTGGCGAGACGATCCCGCTTTATCCCTCCCTGCATCAAATATTTAAACACTTGTATTAGTGGCTGTGTCATCCCCTCAAACACCCGCAGCTTAGGGCGCCAATCTCCTCTCTCCTCTTCTTCTTCTTCTTCTTTTCTTCTTTCTTTTCTGTCTCTCCTCCACACTGCTCCTCATCTTCCACCTCTAATATCCACAATGTTATCACCTGCTTGCCTCCCTCCACCACCACCACCCTATCATTTTATATTTTCAATACTTCAACCTTTTTTTTCTCATGAAGGAGTGTGACAGAGGGAGGGACTTAGAGGAGGTGTTTTTATTTCTACATTTTTTTTTTTGCTCATATGTTCTTTTCAGGCTTTTTGTCGCGGGCCGAGAGCCCTTTTCAATCTCAAGAGGCGAAGCTCTACAGATTGCAACAAGCAGACAGGGAGATGGAATGGAGAAAGCGGGATAAAGGAGGGAGGGGAAAGGAGAAGGTGAAGGGGGAGACAGAGAGAGAGAGAGGATGGGAGTGGGGATCGGTGGTGGCGGTGGCGGTGGCGGCGGCGCGCTTGAATGATGTCTTTCAAGAGGAGCAGTCTAGCTTGTCAAATCGCCGGCTGCGAAATGAATTGGCATATCTGTTTGGGGCCCCGGCGCGGAGATGTCGCGCTGCTCCGATTTCGTATTCCCCGATAAGTCCAAATAACGCAATTGTCAGAGAGACAGAGAGGAGTGTGACAGAGAATGAGAGAGTAGAGCCGGTTAGAAGAGAGTGGTGGTGGTGGTGGTGGTGGTGGGGGGGGAGAGAGTTAGGAGAGCCAAACTGGCAACAATGGAGTGTGTATGATAGACAGACGGAGCCTTTACACCTGATATTAAGCCTGTCTGTGGCTGGTGTTGCGGCGGGCTAATGCAAACCTTTTAAAACCACTCAACACATGAATCTGCCCGGCTTAAATCTGATTGCCTGCCATTGAAGTTGACCACCTCGAGGCTAAAAGCGGCTAACGCCACGACCTAACCTGTTTTTTGCAAGATTATTATGGGGGCACATCTGCTTCAGATAGCGCACAATGAGAAATATTGTGAATGATGAAAGGAGAAGGGTAACGGAGGTCACGGGCCGGACTTGAACGCCACACAGCGAGCACGCCTTCGGCCTCCGCAGCCGATGTCGGGGCCCCTTGGCCCGGATGTCACCCTCTCTCCCTGCCTCCCGTCGAGACGCTGGTTCACTTCCACAGTGCGAACGGACGACTTGTCCTGCAGGTTTCCGTCAAATCGGGACCAAAATGTCATCAAGATAGCATTTCAGAATTTGTCAAGTTGCTCAAAGGGACGTTTCACCAACGTTGGTTGTTTCCGATAGCGATGCCAGTATTAGAAGGGCCTCCGATCCAGCATATCACGTTACTATATCATTTATCAGCTCATTGTTACGCTACACAGGAACTACAACACGTCTCACTCGCCAACCAAACCGCACATCCTGCCCGATCAGTATACTGCTCACGTGCAAACTAGTACCCCACACCTGTGGGGTACTAGTAGAAGGGGAGAGGTGACGTTAGCTAACGGATGTTGCGTCGAGTTGCATAATGGTTCGAAAGGTATATTACAATGTTCTCATGATGTGGCCAAATGTTTATGAATTTGTTTGAAGGGGATGTTTTCACAGCAATATGAAAGGGATCTTATGTAGGTAATTATGACCTAATTATAGCTTGTTGTTGTTCATAACGTACTGGTATAAGATCGATACTCCGTATCTGCCGATAAGCAAGTTCAGGTATCGGGAAGGAAAAATGGAATCGGAACATGAATCTAAATCTAAATGTCACAGATGAAGATCAGTGTATATGATTTGGAGAAAGTTGCATAATATCCTCTGTGGCTCTAGAATAGCGCTTACAAAGTTAAAGAAAAAAAAGAAAAAAGGATAATCACGTAGTCTGATCATCTCACTGCTTGTGTTCTCTCCCCACGGTTTGTTCCAGGAACTACCTGTGTTACCAGACCTTCTACCTCTTGTGTCTACACGTGTGTGTGTGGTGGGGGTGGGGGGGGGGGGGGGTGAGGGGGGATTGCGCGATGTGTCACCGGGCGGTTCAGTGTCGTGCTGTCCGACAGTAGACTACAGTCTGGTTTGGGTCTGACAAACTGAGACTTGTTTGTTCAGCAGCACCGAGTCCAACCAGAGAGTGGGAGAGTATCGTTAAGGGAGACCACTGTCTCCACAGCGTGTGATGAGGGGTGTGAGGAGACATACGGTAACACACACACACACACACACACACACAGAGTGGGGGGGCTAGAGTCTGGTAGTGGATCAGTGTGTGACAAACTGAGGAGGCTCGTTTGAAGCTGTAGTCCAGTTGGAAAGAAGAGGAGAAGAAATGGACAGACTTGTCTGGTTGAGAATTACCACTGCAGCTTTCTTACGTGTGTCTGTGTGTGTGTGTGTGTGTGTGTGTGTGTGTGTAGGTGTGTGTGTGTGTGTGTGTGTGTGTGTGTCTGAGAAGACAACACAAAGGTGAGTCTTCTCAGGTTCACTGTTACTGAGAAATATGCAAAAGAAACAAGAAATGCTGTCAGACTAGAGCACCATTTTGTACATGAACACTTAAAGCATGCACACACACACGCACACACACACTCACCTACGATAAAGTATCTCGATATTGCAGTGTGACTAAGTGAAGTTTCCTGCTAATACACACTCATACATAAGTCTAACACATGTCAGATAGAGTTTATTGAAAACAAGCAACACGGTTTCTACTAAGGCATTATGTAATCAACTGAATGCTTCATCAGATGATTTAGCACTTAGCGCTTTAGCCAACACTTGTTGTGATATTGTGATTTATATGCCAGTTTGTACTTTTTTCAATCAATCTGTGAGTTGTGAAAATGCCCAGTATAATGTCTCTACATTATATTCGTATTTAGGGGTCTCGTTTTGTCCGAACAATAGTTTCAATCCACACATTGTCAGTGTCCACACAGTGTCCACATGATCTAAGAGCAGCAAATCCTCACACTTGAACAGTTGAAACCAGAGGATGTTTGGCATTTCTACTAAAAGAAAACGATTTAAAAGGTGAATTATAAACATTTGCAGATTCATTTATCTATCTGCGTCACTAGCATGTGACTTGACTGAACGTTGGAGCTCTGACAAATGTCAACATGAGAATCTCAAACACTCTGAAACAGCAGAAAGATGAGCATGATGTTCTATAAACGCAATAAATAAATATGAAATACATAATCATTTTTGATCAGTCAGCGACATCTGAGCGCTGGTTAAAAAAAAACTCCTCCGCCCACGCCAACACTTCGCCTCCTTCCCTCCATCCGTCTTCCCCCCTCGGCGGTCGGCCCATTAGCTCGGAGGCCAGCGGACTATGACAGGGCGGCCTGGTCATGGCAACACACAGCTGTAACATGGATGGCGCCTTTCACATTAGTGTGGTGAACAAGGGGGAACAGGAGCAGGAGCTTTTCCATTAGCGCCTCCCACGATGTGCCAAGATCCTGACAGAAGGAGAGAGAGGGAGAGAGAGAGAGAGAGAGAGAGAGAGAGAGAGAGAGCTATAGGGACCATGTTTTCAAGTGGCTGCTTCTTAACAGTATGACAGTGACCTGAGCCAGGCTTTGGGCAGGCCCATCACTCTGTATTCATACACTGAGAGAGTGGGCGTGCTGGAGGATCGTGTACAGTTCACGTTGTGTAGATCCCACAACCAAATAAAGCAACTCCAACTCTATGATGCTGGAGAAGTTCTGAATGATTTAAATACATATAGTGAGTAGGGGAATGTATGTTTTTCAGTTGTGGCTCTTGATTTCAAATTGCATACATTTCTATATTATTGTTTTTTTTTTGTATGGTTGTGTTTTGAGTTTTTTTTTCTCACCATGATCATTAAAAATGCATTTATTTTTTTTTTAGTTGTCTTCGTTCCGAAAGAAACTGACACATTTTTACGTTGGATAAAGGTTTCCTCCCCGTCATAGCAGACATGGCGAAAAAGCTAGAACGAAGAATAATTCAATTATTTTATCGTTGATGTTTCACGTGAAATGTTCCCGTCAGATTAGAATATTTTGAAAACTGTATTAATACTCTAGAGTGAAAACACGAGATCATTACTGATATACATTTACACGTTCACGTGTACATTTTATTTTGAACATCCCCATTCATTCAGATACATAGCGTCTCAACAGAGCGTAAGGAAGTTAGCTGTTGTTAGTGAGCAAAGTTGAAGGACTTGCGAGAGAAATAAGATATGATGATCATTTATTAGTCCCACAGCTGGGAGATTTACAGTATCACAGCTGCAGAGGGTGATCGGTGAAAACAAACAAGTATAATAAACAAGTGAAACATAAAACTAACAGTAACTCAAATACAATACAATGGGACTGGATGGTTGAGTTCACATTGGTGGACATATTAAACAGGAAATGTGAAATGTTGATACTACACAGAATATCGATGGCGCTATGGTACACATGGATATTGATATTGCACATGAGTGAATGAAAGATGGCTGAGATGTCCTCACTTTTACTCCCTCCTGTGGGTCAAGCTCCAAAAACACTACAATTCACGCAATGCGACTGGACACAGTGCAGTGTGTGTTTGTTGCTTTATGTTTCCCTACAGGGGGCCACTTCCTTTGGCTCTGTTGTAGATGTATAGTTCTCTCAGACTTGGCAGCTTTAGACTGAAGATAGCTGTTAGAAAGATGTGAAATATGCAACTTCATTTCAGCCCATGGTGCCTCATAAATGCACCTCACACATTTAAACATGATGTTTTTTCTTCCCATGATGCCTGTAATTTCCCCAGCAATCTATCTCTTTTCTCTTTGTCTTTTCCCCAAAGCCTGAAGGTGTAATGACCACAGAGCCGTTGAAACGGATTGCGTAGCATTTCATCAATGCGTTTTAAAATATCGTCGTTTCTTCTCCAAAAGGTGTCGCGCCAACGTCTCTTTTGATAAAGTGATCAAATGATGAGGGTCTCATTTGCCGTGATCACAGGGCCACGCGTTCCCAGGTCTATCTCCTTCTTTATTTATTTCATCTTTTTTCTGTTTGTTTCAGTGTCTCCTTCTTCTCCCCGTCGGCTCCCTTGTAATTTGACGTGGAGATGCTTGTTATGGCCGATCAAAGACAGCCATCTGGGGTCTGTCAGCTTCCCTCAGACAGAGTGGGAGGTGAGACGAGATGATCCACTACACGCATATCAGACGGAGAGGGAGTCAATGAGAGACGCACGCATTAACTGGGGTACGCCAGAGGAGCGCAAGAAAGGAGAGAAATGAGCGATCTAAACCAAGAGGAGAGACAGGAACACTGTTTTCTTTATATTTCGGATAATTTTGAGTTCGCGGCCATTTCTGATCATTTCGGTAGTGACATTCAAAAATGCACAGTTGTTATTATGCTTTAATTACAGTTACAGAATACACACATTGTGTCTATGCTTGGTTTTTTGAGGTACAAACATTTTTTATTGAAAGAAAAGTCAAGTAAAAGTAATAAAAGAGGCAGAAAATGAACAGGTTTGACGCTCAGTACTCATAACGTTAACCTTGGGGACAGTGAAGTGTGACAAAAATGATCTCAGCTCAAATGTCCACTTACTTGGCTTTAAAAAAAAAAAGAAGAAAATTCTTCTCCAGAACTGGCTACGGTGTCGTCATAGTGTGTCATCATGTAAATAAATGGTGCTTCACTTTCAATAAAAGTCTTCTCCTCTCACTTTTCCAAGTTACAATATTTTTCTATTAAATATCAATATGATCATCAAGCAAGGCCTCTGTGTTTAAGTGCGCTTGACCTTGCTGCCGGAGCTCCTGTTCTTCTCTGTTAGGTCAGCACCGCTGTCATTCTCAAACTCTGTGGAGAAAGCATGTGTTGGAGGCAGCAGTTAACCTCCACATGCTGTAACAATTTCATTAAGGTCGCGGATTCATTTGGTCGGCCAGAAGGTGAGGGTCAGAGCTTGAAAGGGGCTTTCTCGTGATAAAATAAAACACAGTAACACATGGACATTAACTATCAAATTTCATACTGGACTTTAAAAGATCCTCTCCTAATGTGATTTTGATGTACAGTCCTGCAACAAAATGTATTCAGAGATTTGTATGACGTTATTACAAGGCTGCAGCTGGAACTAAAAAGATGGAAGATACTTCTTTTTTCTAACTCAGACAGCTCCAGCCTCATTTTAGCTTCTGATAAACTTTGGAGTGCATGTGTGCGTAGAACGAGGACTGTGGACTCCAGCTAGGTGTCTCTGTCCTGGCAATGCTCACGCTGGTGGACTGACTCACCTAAACAGCAGTGGAGTCTTAATCAACTTCACCAGTTACACCAGTGCTTCGCCTGCTGGGACGAGTCAGAGTGTCCGCCGAGGAAAAGCCTCTTTGCTTTCAGTTAAATCTGTGGAGAGCTTTTATCCAATCAGATTTCACCTTTGTGTCTCTAGGTAAGCAGACTCACCAGTGCCTCCATGTGCATTTTAAGTGAATGGGGACGATATTGTTGATTGTCATAGTGTTCAACCAATCAGATCTTTAGTTTGACATGTTGGGCGTATTCTTTGACGTGCCAGAGCCTTCTAGCTGGCCTAGCCATATGTGATTGGTCAGTGGGCTAGCCTGACATGTTGGGCGGTGACAATCCCAATATCTGCTGCCTCTGTGGAGCGGACATTTTCAGCCTCAAACGCATTAAAACGTGTTCAAGAAATACAACTGGGGAGGCTCGACTGTCTTCACTGGCGTCCATGAATCCAGAAGGACTTCTTACTGGAACTAAAACGCACGGATGTACTGAACAACCGTGAGATTAAACTCTTTGTTAACAAAGAAAGGAGGATGGACTTTGTCTTTAAATAGTGAACAGCAGCTCTGGTAAGTTAACTGCAGTAGCTACAACTTCCATAAATATGATTTATGTCATTATTTAATATGCTTGTTTATATTATATATTATTATTTGTACAACTTTTCGTTTGGTTTTACATGTGATAGGAACTATTGTGACGTCCTATGTTGCGCTGGGGACACATTTAGCCGGTGCACAGAAACAAGAAGAGTCTTGAGTGTGTGGCGGAATGCGTGTTTTAGCTGAATTGATTTTGACTATAAGCATTGTTCGTTAATGCCGCCGCATTAACGTGTATCTGCACTCATAGTGTATTTGTAGGAGTTGAGCTTCATTTTTACGAGTGCAGGCCCAGATATAAAATGCACGGCCCGCCACTGCCTCTATACAAACTCGATCGTAACTTGTATCAACTGTAGGATTTATCAGAAATTCAATAAATTGAACTGGCAATTCCACAACACTATTATAGTCTTATAGCCACGTGAAAACACAATACTTTCAGTATCGCATATTACATGAAGTAACTTGCTTATTCTGAGAATACACAGTGCTAGAGTGAAGGATCAATGGGGATGATATACAAGTCATTTGGCCATTGATGTTTCCGTCAGAATGCATGTAAATTGCATCGCAATTTCTTCCAAGTGTGTGTAATGGTGACCGTCCAATAAGTGCTACTCTGATAAGTGCATGCGTGCACAAGATGTAGCATGACAAGACAATAGCCGGCCAATGATGAAGGGCGCACATTACATGGAGCAAGACACGGATATGGACGGGACAGGACACTGCAGGCATGTAATGATACAAGACCCTCGTTACAGAGGACAAGACACCGCAGAGGACAGGACATAAAGTGATCGAACCCTCTCAAGAGAGATAAAAAGAGATGAGAATGGCAGCGTGAGGGACAGGGGACGGGAGAGTTGGGGAGAGGACGAAAGAATGAGCGAGAAGGAGGGATGAAATAGGAGGACAACTCCACTCAGAGAGACCCTATCACTCAAAGTAATGATGATGTCTTAGTTGGTTAAAAAGCAGTGTTAAGTATTGGCCGTGTTGAATATCAGAGGGAGCCGGCGCTGAGAGATGGATGGCATCTTAAGTAACAGCATCCTGATAGATACGTTGGCACGGGAGCCGAGCATGACGCGCACTGTAAGGAGAGGAGGCCGTGGAATATTACATGGGGAGGGACAAAGAAAGAGATCAACAGCTAGTGTTGACAGTAGGGAGGTGAACTCATACTGTATGCAGACTTGTGAAGTGCATGTTAAGATTATTGTAAACATGTTTGATTTTTATGAATGGAACCGGAGCAGATGACGTCACGTTCAGGACAAAGAATTACTTAACAAGGCTAAAGGCCTTCACACAGCAGGGGATGTTTTTTATTTTAGTTCGGTTAACTCGTGAGTCAATGTATTTCTGCAAACAACAAGACAGCGTCTCCGCAACGGAACTAAGACAGCAAACTTTATTATTCCTTTTTAACCTTGACAAGGCAGCGCCAACCAGGTTCACTCCTTTCGTTCTTACCTTTGACAATAAAAGCCCTCGACACTGCGTAGAGGGAACTTAAGGTACCTCAGAGCTTTTCACCAAAGGGAAAATCTAACCTCTTGAACCCTAGGCCTATTTTTAGCCCTGTGCTCGAAAATGTCCTACCCTTACGCAAAGGGGCTTATGTCGCTAACTACAAGGTCTATTTGAATAATTTCAATGGCATAATAACACAAATAAATGTGAGCTTTGTTAAGATGTGTACATATCATTGTATATGTTACTGGTAAATGCTGGACGAATGTTACACACAGCTCAAATTGAAAATGTTTAGGTTCGACTTTTTTTTTTAACATAAAAAGCGCTTTTATTGATTTGAAATGATGCAGAAGATGGCCTAGACTCTCCCAAATCATATCACAACATGTCAGCAGTCCTTTTAAAAAAAAATTGGCTTTGATAAAGTGAAGTATGCCTGAGAAATCAAGGTCAGCTGAGGTCAGCCAACGTCAATTCTGATTTTGGAAGTAGCACAAATAGCTGTTTTATTGGACTTTTATATACTATATAACTATATATTTCACTTCTTTTATCACTAATAGTGTTCAGTCTATCTAATACAGCAGTTTGGCATCATTTTGAGAGCTTTGGCTATATAAACACCTGTAAAATATGGCTCATTTTCGCCAGAATTTGAGTTTTACGTGATGTATTTGAACCTCACGCAGCCTGCGATCGGCCGATTTGCGCAATTCCTACAGATTTGAACCCGGCAGAGTCTGGGCAGTGCAGTCATTCGTTCTTTGAGTTGTTTGACCGAATTTTAAGCCAATAAAATAATCGAAAACCGTGATCCGACCCCATGGCTCAAACCCATTGGCCCAAACTGAAATAGGTCAAATCCCTACCCTAAGTTAGATTGATCCCAATGTCTTCAGG
The DNA here is from genome assembly GCF_910591455.1 of Pholis gunnellus. Lineage (NCBI taxonomy): Eukaryota > Metazoa > Chordata > Actinopteri > Perciformes > Pholidae > Pholis > Pholis gunnellus. The sequence continues at coordinate 19,446,248 of NC_136541.1, read as the reverse complement.
AAACAGTTCAGAGCCGTCACAGGATGTTGATAGAACAGTAGGACCCGGGAAATATGCCTTTGTTTACATCAAAACAGCACAAAGGTAAGGAGTTTATGAAATATTAGCGGTGGAGCGGTTTGTTGTTCTGGTGCTTGTTTGCTCACAGCTCTGTCTGATGGTTTCACGTAGATAAATAGTGAAGATATCTTTGGATTCAGTGTGTTATTGGCGTGTTTTCTGCTATTTCGGTTTTCCGTGTTAGCATTTAGCTTCTTCTTATTAGCGCCTACCGGAATGTGTGGTCGGCTCAGCAAAGGCGAAAAAAGAGTGATATTGTGGACATTCTTTTAGTTGTTTGTGTAGAATTGTGTTTGGAGTGTGTACACTGGCTTGCAGGATAGTGTTGAACAGAATCTCTTCGTTAATTTGTATGAAGCATTAATAATATTTTTTTATGAAAAGTCCATTCTACGACATTTGGAACAGAGCCTCAGAGCAGAACGGAGACCTTTTGGGCGTTCTCGGGTGCAAGAAACCTTTTATTTGAAAAAATTGCAACTGTCGCCAATTCACATCACACAAATCATTTTGTCGAGAAATATTTACAGCAGAGTATTTCCACATTTTTATGTCGTTTTCTTGTCACGCCCCCAGTGTGTAAAGGCCTTAATAAGACTCTACAGCCATGCTCGCGGCTCTGTCAGGCTGTATTTTGCTTTTGAGCCAAATGCTAAAATTAGCGTGCTAACATGCTATCATTGTCTTCACTTTTGGGTGCTAACCTTAGTACTGAACACCAACAGCTGAGGCTGATGGGAATGTCATTAGTTTTTGCAGATATTCAGTCATTACTAAAGTATATTGAACATGTTACCTGATAATGGGGCTACATGAAAAGTCAGGAAGATCACCAAAGCAGGTTACGGGTTATCCCACGGGGAACATGAATGAAATCCCATGGTCCCATCCAGCAGTTGACACATTTCACACAAAAGCTAAAATGATGACCTCATGGTGCTGCTAGAGGAAAAAGTCAGATTATAACCAAGGCTAGTAGGGTTCAAACTCACGTGACCATGACTTCCTGTTTCAAATTTTTTTTCCAATCTATTCATTATTTTTCAAGTCAAGCAATCAGTACAAACAATTTGAATCCAAGGGAGGCCTAGGGTTTGAATTATAATCCTCTGCGGCTGTTAAAGCATAGAAGTCAGTGTATGTTGTGGTTTTATTCATTATGTGTCTGGAGTTTCTCTAGTTTACTGTCATTTAACGGTCTGTTCCCATCTTAAAGGAATACTTTGGTTGACCTACTAATTAGTCACACTGACCAAAATATTATATTTTATCATTTACCAAACATATTCCTTTTGTTCTTATAGAATTTATTTTTTTATAATACAAAAGTAAAATATCAGGAAAAGTAGTAAAAAAGTACCATAAACTCCTCTCCTCTGATATATTTCAAGATAGAAACAAATAGTAAATAAACACTATTTTCTGATTTTTACGTGTATTGAAAGACATTTGTGTGGATGTTAATGCAATTAATATTTCAGAGGATATCCAATGGGTTGTTAAGAAAAATATTCCAAAACCCTAAAAGGCTGAAATTGCTCATTATAAATGACACTTTTTGCGGTATTTTCATTTCCTTTTTTTATTTGTAAAAGGAATATTTGTTTGGCGTCAAGATAGTATGTTTCTAAGAAAAAAACACAGCAGACAAACCTGAAGCTTGCCTTTGAAAATATGTCCATTTATCATCACCTTTAGACTGCTCGTACCCTCGGAGGGTTATTTTGTCTGATGGGACTGAACCAGCCCTCCTCCCCAACCACTCCAATAAGTGTTTTTCAATTACTGCTGTCAGCCGGTAATCATCTGGTGATGAATAGTCTGATATCCAGCCTTTATATTCATCTGCCTTCTTTGTTAGATTGTTTCTCGACAACGCTGCACTTGTGTGTGTGTGTGTGTGTGTGGTGTGTGTGTGTGTGTGTGTGTATGTGAGAGTGTGAGGCTGAGGTAATATATTTGTTTTATTATTTACAAAGTATAGAAGGTGATATTAAATTAATGGCAAAGTTAATGAATTTTGCCTTGTTTAATTTTTCATAACACAAAACGAATATAAATGCTGATTTTCTGAACAATTAAAGCATCCATTCCTGAGCAGAAGCTGAAGGTTTTTATTTTGATCAAATATTCATGATTATTACTCATCATGGATAATTATTGCAATTTATTTCTCTTTTCAAGCTATTTTGGTGCTAATAACAAAAGCACAAGCAAAAGTGGCCTAATATTATCATTAGAAGCATTATGTAAATACAGTATTATGCAGAAAGCATGTAATTGCACCAAACGAATGGCCGTGCAAAGCAGAAAAGGGAAAACATTGATTTTATTACTTTTGGCTCATTACAGCGGGGCCAGAGTGGTCAAATATTAACACTGGAAAATGGAAATTACTCCCATTTAAATGCTTATCTAAAGTACATGGAGGAAACAAAAACAATAAAGTGGTTACCAAATAATATGACTATTTATATCGTTGCCAGGCAGCAGGGCTGGAGATGAGGGAAAGCTGGTTCTTCTTCTGAAAATCTCGGGTTTTGTAAAAGTTTGCTGTTCCGACCTTCGACAGAACCTGAATTACCAACCAGGCCCAGTATCCCTCAGAATTACGTCCTTATTGGACAATTTTTGCACATCACGATTTAAAGTCCACGCCAACCTTCATTGAACATGCAGGACACCCCCTGTCTCCTAGAAAGCACGCTGTAAAGGAAACCTGAACCCAGTCACAGTACGCTTTCTATTTCTGAACGCTGGTCAAATATGCCAGAGGCGGCTAGATTTGCTTCACACACCAGCCAAAAAAAAAAAAAACCCCAATGGTAATGTACTGAGCGGTTGGAAGTTTCTGGAATCCAGCAGATACAGTAGCAGGTAGCTATTAAAAGTTAATTTCCAACCGAATGGTTATAGTTATGTTGGTCGTGATCTGGTTGAATATAGAAAAACACAGGAAACACCATGATTAACTGAAACCACAATCTATTCCCAACCTTAACCCAAAGTGCATCCTCGTAATAATCCTGGGTTTTTACAGAATGTGACTAGATTGACATTCAAGACTGTAGCCTACACCTTGCAGAGAGGGGGAAGAATGCAGACTTGATGGGGGTCCAGCAGCACATTTTTGCAAAATGTTCTCTCGTAACGTTTTGTGTTGCTGTAAAAGAGTTTAAACAATAGTTCTGTTCTTGAAGGAAGTAAAGGAAAACAATGATTGTGTCGCTGGGTGTGAGCCCACGAGTCCAGATATCTGACTGTCATCCAGTGACTGGGTGTCAAACACATGAACACGCGTCCATGAACAATAGCTAAACACTGCCGGCACAGCCGACACGTCTCTTCTACAACCGTACTTACATGGTAGAAATGTTACAAAGTCATTTCCCGAGAAACAATAAAATGAAATACATGTGCCGACAGAGAGAGAGAGAGGACTCCCTGCCCTCCTCCCTCCCTCCCTCCCTCCCTCCCCTCCTCCCTCTCCGCTCTCCATCTATCACATCCAGCAGGTACCACAGGCCACTGACCAAGCCTGTCCTCCCGTCATTAGCCCTGCGTTCTCCCCACGCGATCCGTGTGGCTACCCCTGTCTCCTCTCTCCAGCCCGACACCCCATAATAATATCTCTTTCAACCTTCACACCGTGATAAATAGGGGTGCCGCAGAACAAAAGGGATGGAGGGAGAGAGGGGGGGGGGGGTGAAGTGTAAGAGAATTAGGGGTAAAGAAAGAAAAAGAGGGGAAGTCTGACGTGGTCCCTGTGTGTGTTTGTGAGGATTTCTATCATGTATCACCAAGCTTTTTCTACATTTACTCAAATAAGAGTTTTCCTTTTACTTTATGGGTCATTATGAGAAGCTAAGTGTAAAGAATGACACAGTAAATAATGACTTTAGGGTGAGCGATGTGGCCAAAATCTTTTTTTAGTTTTTCTGTAAATTCTGTTAAGAAATGCTTTAAAATAACCGTACTTCATCACATTTGATCATAATCTTCTCTTCTTTTTTTTTTAACTTCCACAGAAACAAAACTGCCTCACGTGAGACAAGATTTTAGTAAAAAAAACAACGACTAAAACGACTAAATTGTCGTAAAACTAAAGTTCATGGAGGTGTACGGTTCCTCAGAAGGATCATTTCTAGTGTAAATAACACCAGTGAAATATAAAAGTCATGCAAATTTGTTTCAGCGATTCCAAAAGGAAAACAAAAAGATTCAACTTTACTGCAGGATTTGCTCATTACAAAATAAACTACAGTGTGGAAATGTCTGGTGATCATGTGACCAGAGCTCTTCCTCTTCTTGGGTTGGCTGGGATGCCTCCTCCTGCTCTGTATTTACACCTTCTCCTCCATGTCTGCCCCAAATCACGTCACCTTTGCGAGGCAGCAAGAGAATAACTACAGCGGTGGACACGTTTCTACCGGCTCACGCTATGATATTGCCCAACACGAAGACTTAAAGATGCGGGAGTCCTGCTGACGTCACACGACCAACTAGAAAGGTATCGACCTCCACCATCTCCCTCAATTCTCCCTCCTGACTCCCTTACAGTCTAGGCAAGAACAATTGGCATGACATTAACCTGAAACCAATACGATTAATACCAAAATTATAATCACTTCACAGCAAGAAAACCCTGAAAGGCATCACATACACCTGTACTCATTTTATTTATGTTCAAACCGGCACCACAGAACCTAAAAGTACCACTCTATCGCCATTAAGAACAGAAATGGGAAAGATAGATTAATAGATCTTTAATCACAACGGTAATGTGGACGTAACGGACATGGAAGTAAACTGCAACGTGGCTGGTTGGTTGAGGCGAACAACCACAAGGCAGAAACTCCAGTTGTTGTTGTTTTTAGGACTTTCTTGAGCTCCGTCAGCCCAACCTCGGCCACCGACTCAGTTCAAATGCTGCTTATGTGTGACAGCATCACCAATAATAATCCAGTAATATGATTCATTTTAATACTTTAAGTATATATTGCTGTGTACTTGGTTAACTTTTCAATGCAGGCCATTTATATATATATATATATATATATATATATATATATATATATATATATATATGTATATGTAAAAGTTGCTACTAATGACTTAATTTCTGTAAATATGTAATTTATTCATGAAGTCAGTAACTTTATGTATTTACACACGCAAGGAAATGACCACTTTGTTTGATCTTTACCATTAGTTTATTTTATTTTTTTGCGTTCAGCATTTTTTTTTTATTACATTACATTACATTACAGTCATTTAGCTGACGCTTTTATCCAAAGCGACTTACAATTCAGATGCTTTTATTTTGATGCCAATACAACTTGTTTGTGAGCACATATAAGAAAATGGCATGAACACGTGAAGAACTGATGAAAACATCTCAAAGAGCTTTTTGGAAACCATCTTCCCATGAATACAATGCCAATAAAGATTTAAGATTTGAGTTAATCAGAGGAATGTGTGTAACTCATGAGGTCATGAGGAAATTCAAAAAAATGCGCTTTTATGTGTCACGATGCAGAATTCGCTGTGAGGTCCTCCGGTTGCTGCTTCTCTCCTCCACAGACTGCGACGCTCTCTTCCACCGTCTCTTTGTCTTGTTGTTTCATCTAATCACTCAAATAGTGATAATAAATACAAAAACACACATCGCTCAGCTCCACCGAGACAAAAAAAGAGGGCAATGAAATCATTACGCCGAATCCCCTGAGACATGTTTCCAGTTTGATGTTTAAGTCATAATTAAAAAGTCTCAATCCCTGCTCTCATAATATCTGTGTGATTTATTAGCACCGCTACAAATTACTGCCCCCCCCCCCCCCCCTCTCAGATATGTATGGCGTTATTACACTTCAACAGCTAAGCAGATTGTTGCGTGTGGACTTCTCTTTCTCTATTTTATTGTCTTTAGTCGGTGCTTTTCGTGGGGATACAAACCGGTCGTCATCTTCATCACCTACTGAGATAAAGGCGTATCAATGGGACGTTTGGGTTGCTGTGACAAACTAGGTGTGTGTGTTTGTGAGTGAAACAATATGTCAAGGTTGTTCATTATTTTTTTCCCTCCCTCCGTCGTATGTAACTATAAACAGTCTGGAACTGGCCTGGACTTCCCCTCCCTCTTCCCATCCGTTCCTCCATCTTTCCCCTCCAGCCTTCCTTCCATCCATCTCTCCATCCACCCTTGCCGCCCTCCGTCTCTCCCCAACTTGATTTAAGAGTTGCCCTCATGTCTTTGACACATCGGTATTTCTATCAGAGAGGATTAGTGTGTGTGTGTGTGCATGTGTGTGTGTGTGTGTGAGAGAGAGAGAGAAAGATATCCACGATGATTCAAATATAATAGCTCAGTATTGCTGCCGTCCTGTTCAGTTGCAGAGATTAATAAATGTGTGTGTGTGTGTGTGTGTGTGTGTGTGTGTGTGTGTGTGTGTGTGTGTGTGTGTGTGTGTGTGTGTGTGTGTGTTCGCCGTTGTGTGTGCATGCATGTAGGATTGTGTGGCTCCACATTACAGCCCAGACAGTAATATCTGCCATGCATACATTATCCGTCCTCCCTATTATCCACAAATGGCAGGCGGTAGAATTATCCTCGCAGTCTTGTTGGTGTCTCTGAGCAGACCGGACTGCTGTGCCTCTCTACCCCCCCCCCCCCCCCCCCCCCCTTCCCCACCACCAGTCAGAGGTTAAGATAGCAATCAGGACCCGGACCGCAGATGGAGGCAGGCATTCTAATATTATCTTAATATTCTCAGCGGCTGGTTTAATTGTTAAAGGACAGTGCAGTCCTCACTGCTCTCCCTCAAAGTCGCGGAGATCGCTCCAAAGGCTTCGGAGCGGGCCGGCTGCAGTGACCGCGGGGGGGGGTGGGCAAGAGAATGAAACAACTAGCTGCTGCAACGATACTTAGACCTGGCTTTTCGTTTATTTTTATTTCAATAATCACTCTGATACATTCTGATATTTTGGGTTGCAGAATACGTCACAAGGCGCCTGGACAAACGTACCGTTGCAATGTGTTTTTCAGGCCTCACGTCCTGCTGCAATGTGAGCCCAGCGCGGTAAGCCTGCATGGACTGTATATAAGTATTGGACGTGGTTTATGGACTGACATTTTGAAGCCTGGAGTTTGGCGGTTTCGCCGTCGCCATTTTGGATCACGGCCGTGGACATGTTTTCTTTCGCAAACCAATGAACAGAAGTTACCATATTTGGAATGCAGAATAGTAACGTAGTGGCGCCAGATAGCGGCAGTGACCTGTCACTCACAGTAAGCCCGCCCTAAAGCATGCTGTGCTTTGTGTCCTGTTTGACTCTAAATGGACCATCATTTACTAAATGAACATCATGCTGTATTGAAGAAGACTTGAAACTAGTGATTGAGACCATAAACTCATGTTTACAATGTTTACTGAGGTAATAAATCAAGTGAGAAGTAGAGTCATTTTTGCAACTGCTGGTCAGTAGAATGAATGCAAGTTTTAAGACACTTCCGCATTGTCTTCACTCGGCAGAACCGGACGTTGCCGCCTGTGAGGCACTGTTCTAGGACATGTTAGCTTGATCAGGGACTGGAGTGCAAACAGGGCTAAGCTAAGCTAGCTACCGATGGTCAGTTAATGCCTCTGAAGGAGATGAGCGTTGTAATGGAGCGTAATGTAGCATGTAAAGGGCTTTAGACAGCTTTTCCGTGCAATTAATTCGCACATCAATATATATTTTTTTGAACTGTTTTTGTCATGAGTACATTTACACAGAGCGTGAATATTACGTGGTGAAGAAGCAACGCAGTTTTTTTTGTGCTTTCGCACTGCGAATAAGGTATCAACCTTTGTTTGTGGAATGTTGTGTGGAACGGACGTATTCATGTCGTACACTACATCGTACGACAACATACATGGAGCCTTCGTAGTCCGAACCATGACGGCAAACTTTATTGCTCCTTTCCACCATGACAAAGGCAGACCAGGTCTACTCCTGCTTTTCTTACCTTTCACAATAAAAGTCCGAGACAGGTACACTAACTGTTGACCAGAGGGTACTCAAATCCTTTGCTAAAAGAAAAAAAACAACCTTTCAGTAGTATTTACCTCAAATGCTGTTCAGTTGGAGAATCTGTTCGAACCTTTTATTGAAAGAGAAAAACATTTTGCGACGTTCATTCCCGCAGCCCCCAGTGGGTAAAGGCCTTAATATATGTAACGTATTTTCTGTGCAGTTGGGTAATTAGTAAAGGGATGTAATTACCTTTTCAATGATGAGGGATGACTGCTGAATTTTCACTCATTCACCTCTTGTTTTGGGGATCTTAAGTACAGAGCAGAGATGCATGCGGGGAGTCCGCACATTTTCCTTTTACCTTAAACAAGCCGAGGTACAAAATCAAATGCCAAACCCCATCGTCGGGACGCTTTGAAACGACATAATACAACTTTGATGGAAGTCGCTCCCCAGCCTCGAAGCTCCGTGGTCAGATCTACCACATCTGAAGTGGCTGAATGCAACGGGGCCCGCTGGAAAGTAAAGGGAGTTGACACCAAAAATAGCCTGCCTGCTCTGCATGCTCCTTGCTGTTATGCATTAATCTATCAGCCGGCCTTATTGCTATTCAGATTGCACAGTGCACACACACACACACACACTATTCAGATTAGAGGCTAAGGTGTGCAGGACGTAAAGGGGTTCCAGCGGAGACACGGGTGACCTTTTCAATCGCTGCTGGACGCTTTGAGTCCGCAGTGAATCCATCTCAGCGAACTGGTGTGATAGGCGCTTTCTTGAGGCCTGTCCAATGCTCTTCAGATCTACCGCCAGGCTTTCGTAATGCATGCACATTACATTGGTTCTGTACTTGTGTCTTCCTCTGATTCTAGCACAAACTCTCCGCAGTTTAACCGTTGTTTATTCACTTTTGGGGACTTTTTGTTTTGAGGAATCGCTTAATTTCTTGAATATATTTAATGTATAACAAGTAGTATTTGTTTAAAGATTATCTTGTGTCCTGTATGACAGTGAAAGCACGACAAACTTTAGATTCACAGGGACATGTAATGCATGCTCCTTGAAAAATTTAAAAAAAAATGTTTAATAATCCAGATATTTGGGTAAAAGTCCGTAAGAAAATTAAATTTCAGTTCATGTAGTCATACAAACAATTTAATACTTTACTTCGGAATAAAATCAAGTTGAGAAGTGAAGTTCAATGTCAATGATGACATCTTTTCAGTTTCAATTTTGACCACATTTCATTGAGTTTGCACTGAAAATAGTAATAATTGCCACTCGGGGACCCTGCACTATTCCTGCTCTTTTCTTGTCTGCTGTTTTCATATCTTTTTATTTCCACATGGTTCCATGTGCGACAAGCGTAGCTCTCTCGTATCAGATCAAGCATCGACTATTGAAATCCCACACTCCTTGGTACCAACTAAAAACCTCCAGAAAAAGCCTACAGCGGACAGAAAAGTCAGCCGACACCCGCACAAAGACATGGGAGGGTGCGGCACATAACTTAATAGAGGGATCGGAGGAGGGCTAAAGAGGAAGAGTGAAATCATTAGCATGCAAATGAGAGGGAGACGATTAGCATGTGTGCAAGAGATTGAAAGAGATACTGTATGAAAGGCAGAGGAAGAGATTGAGCCGTCTCTGCTTTCACCGGGGTTTCCTCACACTGAAAGCAACAACTGTCACATGTTCGCTGTCAAAGATCCGGGGCGACGGGTGCAATTAATTTTACAGTGATGACTATTTTACCGTCGACGGGGAATTTGTTTTACAACGCCGTAACTCATCCCTCCGTCCAGACGATTTCATGCAGCATTTTCATCAAAGACATGGAGACGAGGACTGCCGCGCATCGAGCCTCTGCAGTCCATTTCCTTTGATCTGCAACAAACTATGTGTGAGTTTGCTGAGCTTTGTAGAAAAGCATAATAAAGAAGGTAGTTTACTACTTCATTTTTGGGTTCCTTGGTTTTGGCCCAATTAAATTATCCTCAATTAAGTGTGTGAATATGCACACAATATGTGCAGTTGCAAAATACATATAAACTTCTTTGTACCAAAAGTTAAAGGTAATTCCTTTAAAACATGTTTGACTTCCCTTGTACTTCAGAGAATGAGGAAAAGATGACGAGGGCTATTCCTGTTGCAATCCTAATCCATTGGAGTGTTTATGTCACTAAAGGAGGAGGAACACACACACTCTTACACATACACTGAAGAAACTGCTGTTCATACTCACTGAAGCGCCAAATGTGTATCCATCCGCGGCTGAAAATAGTCCCAAATGCATGATTTACTCCCGTTTGAGTAACGTTTGCTAAAAGTTACAGTGCCCAGCTGTTTCAGCATATTACCGTCTTTTTCAAGATGAAACTATTAATATGTGCCTGAGGAACAAATTGAAGCTGAATGTGGTAAAGAGCATAGGAAAGCATTGCGAGTCAGACTAAAGCATCTTTTTTATGGGATTTGAAGCCAATAAGAAAAGCATAGAATACTACCAGCCTTATTCTTTTAAGTGGCAAACAGACCAAACTCACGGGCTGCAACAAGGGCACGACTATTAGGTTCTGTTGTGAAAAAAAAAGATGTGAAAAGGACCCAAACTATTTGAGGGGTAAATTGTTCTGCACTTTAGGCAACGACTGTAAATCCTTGGATTTATGTTTAGAAGGTGGAACGAGAACCACTGATTGGTCAGTAGACTTTACGTGTCTCTGGAGGTGGACTGAGGACATCAGACCTCTGCAAAAATGAAAACAAATATGTGGGGTTGTGTGTCTGAATTTTAGGAACCGATCTTTAGTGATTATGACCGGGCGATGTGAATTAACATATTTCGGAGCAGCATTCGTAGGTACGTGCTGTACATGTTTGATCCCGCCGTGTCTTTTATGTATCACCTAAATCGTGTCACTTTCTTTTCTTTTTTTTCTATCTCTTTGCTCTTCACCTGCCTTTTTTCTCCTCCGTTCCTCGCGGTTTCTCCTCCAATCCGAATGAGGTGAGAGGGTTCGCTCCACTCTGTTAGCCGCTGTCTTAGCCGTTGAGTCTCTTCATAAAACAGAAATATGTACTGGCTCGGGCCAAAGCCGCGACCAAATAAAATCCAGCCAAGTGTCTTCCAGGGAACCCATCCATTCACATCATAAAGATGGCTCTTTATTTGTGTTTTCAGTCCGTCAGTCTGTTGTTGGCCATTTGGCTCGTCTTAGGCGCTGGGATATCCCCCCCCGTCCATAAATCCACCTCTCATCTCTCTCTCTATCTCTTCTCTCCTTAACTCTGTCCCTCTCGTCGTCTCTTTGAGTGTTTCATGGTGCATCATGTGAGATTTATTTCCAAATATACTGTTGCCAAATGTACTGTGTGTCTTCTTGTTTTGAGGAGGGATTTACTCCCCGTTAAGAAGAGTTATGTACACTGAGGCGTTTTACATCTTGACTCTTGGTAACGGAGCGTTCTCTGACATAGCTCACCCGGGGCCTTCGCTTAATCCACGTTATCAGCCCACAGGCTGCTGAAGAAACACTTTCACGCACACACTTACAGGAGAAGAAAGCCATCTCATGGGGTGAGGCAATGTCTTTAGCAGTGGGATAGCACTTTATTTGCTCAATTGTAGCCTTTGTAATTGGAAATTCACATCCAATTGGAAGACATTTCTTATTTTACTGATACGTTACATGTGATTAGAGTTTCCGTGCTGGCGTTGTAGAGCATATTTGAGCAGTTGCCACAACTATCAAGTCATTTAGTCGCATCTGTACCGCACCTCTGCAACCCCCTGACACTGATGTCAATCTCCGACAGCCACAATCCCCATCACCTCTCACAATTAGATTTGAATTTAGTGAGGAGGGTTTCATTGCTGACCAGTTACTGCAAATTCAGACTGACAACCACACAGTGTGAAAACATTGATGGTTACCGGCACCTGCATGTTGCTTCAAGGACAGGTGAAACAGTGAAATATGATTTCCAGAAAGCCAGTCTGATCCTTGAGTTTGAAGGCTAGAGAGGTCGCTGAAACACTCGATAGCTGTTCATTGTACTATGTGGGAAGTATGTGGCATCTCCACAAAGTCATGGTGACCATCTTTATGATCTGTGGTCGTGACAGTTGCCTGGTGAACAGGATGGATTCCCATGTTCACGTTACAAAGTCATCTGCCAGGAATGTGTGCTTCTACGTGTTTGTCCGGACATCGCCATTGACTTGCAGCCAAAGTTTAGCCAGTTTTAACTTTTTAATTTATTGCATTTGCAGGACCAGTGCGGTGGCCTCATTGAAATGAATGGGAAGGTTGTCTTTTTTTAGTGCTGTGCGCGGCCACTGATTACAGCCTTATTATGGCATTAGATTTGTTTCAAAAAAATCTACCAAAGAATCTTACAAGGACAATAAAATTGGAGTTAAATACAAATAAGTTGAAGTCATTCTAATACAATACAGCAATACAAGATTGCTGTACTTGATTTGATTATTCTCCGCTTTGATTTCACTGATCAGCATTTTTCTTTTGCTGTCACTTTTTTCAGTTTCACCGCCAGTTGTTTCCAGTTCTGACACTTAATTTCTGGCGTGGGCAGGTGTTACAGGGCTGCATCCTCATTGGTCAGCAGTTTTTAGAGTGACAGCCAACGGCCACAGAGTGGTGTAACTCTATTTATCTTCCCCTCGCTCTGTATCACTGACCACAAATACTACTACTAATAGTAGAAATAATCGCCCTCTTATTTACACTACAACACTTGTATGTGCCTGTACATATACAGATGGACAGCGAGTGACTGAGGCAAGTAGCTCTTTGTTGAGTGTAACATGTAGTAAGAGGAAATTATACTTCTGAGATGTCAACCATTAACCGTTAAAACGTTAAGAATGTTGATGGATTAATGGTATTAATTGGCGTGCAGAAGCACTACAGTGTGCCTCTCGAGCTTGTCGCTGTGGGCGCATGGCTGCTCCAAAACTACTTTGTTCTCGTTGCTTGTGTTGTGTCACATTCCCAACAGTAAAGATGGCATCCGACAACATGAGTGCAGATGATGTTATGGACAAGGATTTTGCTACTGGGTAGATTTTACAATGTTTGGATGTTCAGCCGTATTCAGCCGGCGAGAGGCCGCTCGAGGTTGCAGAACCTCCACAACCTGAGCAGCCGAGAGCAAACACCGTCTGATGGAGCCATTGCTCAAATCGCCCTCCAATGCCAACAGCAGCAGAATCATTCTGCTGTAATGAACGTCGGCAAGGGCAGGTTTTGTTGGACCCTGTCGCCAACGACAGCCCAGAGAGAGAGAGAGCAGCGTTCGAGGAACTATGCATGAAAGATTTCCTCCTCACTGGGATAGAGGTATGCTGGAGACCTTCTTCAGGATCCCCGTGATAAACTGGAAAAGACCACCAAGACCAGCAGGGTGATTTGGGTTTAACGGTATGCTTCCAACGAGCCGCTGCAGCGAGGGAGAACAGCGTGTAGAGCCGGCATATTTTCACACCTTACTCTGTGAATTAAGGATTTATTTCAACCAAACTATAGAGTTGCTGATTGTTGGATAAGTGGAAAGACTAACCAAGGTGTGTTTGTCAAGTTTAAGTGAAGTGTTGTTGTATTTTTACGATGAATTAACAAAGCTATCAAGTCTCTTTCAGTTTGGGGTAAAAGAGATTGAATTTAGAATACGGTTGTATTCTTTTTGGTTTCAGGTTTAAGAATATTTCATTTGTTGCTGTTTTGTTAGTTTATTTTGTGTATTTTTATAAGAAGAAGCGAAATCGCATCTTGCGCGCAATGCATCTTGGTACATGTAGGCACAGCCGGCACGGACTGGGGGAAGTTCTGACCTCAGTGGACGACACTTACGGTTAGTTTACGAGGGTCTGTTGTCGGTCAGAAAACAATTAATTTTGTTTGCTGTTCCAGAGAGCGAAACCCACACATCAGTGAAGAGGTGACCTCTGGGGCCTTTTTCCTCAAGACAACACCACACATTTATAAAATGTGGTCGTTGGCCTTTTAGCTAAATGGCTGTGGTTGTTATGAGTAAATATAAAAGAGGAACCAATGGGCACAATCAATGTCACTTCTCTTTAGTGCCTTGAACAAAGCATTATAGCCCGGTATAGTAGTATTTCAGATTTATCAGCATTGGTTGAAGTGACATTAATGAGCATGTAACAACAGTAAGTCCTTCATCATCACCCAGGTCTTTTGTTACTTTTTCACTGCACCCTACATAACGTCTCGTCGTCTGTCACATTAGCTCTCTATCTCGTCCCGTCTTCACCTTCTCCTCTCGCTCTCCCCATCCCATCTCCTAAATCTCTTCCCTATAATATTTCCTCTTACTGCAAATGTCCAAGTTATTTCCGAACCTATTAAGCCAGAGACGTCTGACCGTGCAGATGATCTGATTCCTGTTAACTTATCTTATCATGGGCTCAATTCTCGATTAAATGACTTTTGAAGATGGATCATTTTGGCTGTGTCCCCCTCTGTAGGTTCAGTCGTCTCTCCCTTTCTCCTCCCATCTCTCTCTCTCTCTCTCTCTCTCTCTCTCTCCTCAGGCTGTGTATCAGGGCTCTATGTTAATGACAGTTGACAGATAGTTGAAGGGCACGGGCTGCTCCCTGTCAGCCCTGTTTTGGACTCATAATTATTTCACCAGTGTCACGTCACTGTCACCCTCGCCTGCTTAACACTGTCACACACACACACACACACACACACACACACACACACACACACACACACACACACACACACACAGATCCCCCCCACCCGCCCTGCCTGCTGAGCCTTGAGGAAAGAGAGAGAGAGAGTGTGTGTGTGTGTGTGTGTGTGCGTCTGGCTGTCACTCGACCTCAGCGTTGGCCGTTTCCCTGCCAAGACAAGCATCGCTGCCAAAACAGCAACCGTCGCTCCACGCGCTTGTCTCCGTGGTAACAAACCAGAACCACAGCCTTGTGGCAGTGCGTCGGCGTGGTGGAAGGTGACTTTTCCAGCTGGATACCGAAATAACGTCTGGGGCGAGATGTTCTACAACTGGCAACAGATGTGTGCTGAGGTCTGCACGGGAGGAATGTGACAACAAAAAAAAGGATCCATGGATGAAGCGCGCTGCTAAAGAAGAAGTGTTGCTTTGAAATGATCACAACAGCAAAAGCACCGGATGGGCTCCACTGTCACAACAATACAGTCTTAGTTTAACCCTCGTGTTCTGTTGACACTGGCTCTACTCCCTCGTTGTTTGGGGTTCCACTGCTGTGTGTTTGTGGGATAGTTTTGGTGTTATTCGTCTCATCTCATTGACGCTCTTGAAAAAGAGATTTCTACAAATAAATAATTGGAAAATCAACCAAACCTTTTCCTCTAAATGTTTGTCTTCCTGTAGTATGATACAATTGGAGCGGTAACCCTTCCCTTTGAGCTGAGCTTTCACATTTGATGAAGATGACAAAATGTGGAAATGATAACTCTGATAGTACACCAAATGAGGAGATCTTTCATATGAGCTGTGGGTTAACAAATATATGTATATATATAGATATATATATCTATATATATAAGACATTCACGGACAAAGAAATGCACAGATGAACCGACCAATCCTAAAACAAGGTTCAAGATAAATTCTCCAAATTCTTCGTGAAATTTTGAAATTTTGAACTTTAGATTTAGCGTCATGGTAGGGAAGCTGATAAAGATGATGAAGATCATATGAAAGCTGATAGATCCCGGAGACCCTAAACACAAGTCATTTTTTTATTTTCTGTGATGGACTTCTGAAACATGTCCCCAGTTCAAAATCATGTTTATAACCAATTCTCATAAAATTGGGAAAAGTCCCGAATCAACGAATTGAGCTGCAAAGAAAACGTATTGAAGAAGCAGATGCTCGGCAGTGATTCTCATCATCATAGATATTTTAGCTTTATGTAATCCAGGGTTTCATTTCAGTGATGGCAACCACCTATGTGCATATACTGGTTTCCATTCTTACATTCGATCAATACTTACTGGGGCTATTTACTGGTCAACAATCGTCATCAATCAGCATTACCCCCCCAAAACATCTATTAATGCTTCATGCCCATCACAGTTGATAGAGGGCAATAAACATGACAAAATTAGGAACAAATATATGTAAACACCAATTAGTCATCAATCTTTTCAGCTGTGTATGAGGCCATTGAATTATGGTTAATGATTTTGGCATTAGAGCTGATCTAAAGCAGCACCGACATATATAATCAATAGCACATAGCTGATATTAGAACGCACATAACCTACATGTGAGCAGGGTTATCTACCGAGCAAGATGAACAACTGATGTATATGAATATCTTGTGATAAAATAAACTCCAGATGAGTTAATAGTGGAAATAGATGCCAACGGAACCGTCTCTGTCATCAAGTGAACAACTGCAAAGTTGTTTAAAATGTAGCGCACATTCTAATCAACTCTGTAGAAAATCTGCGAAAGCAATTAATGTACGCATCCATCCATTACTGTAAGTATTAGGAGTCGGTTCATAGAGACAAACAGTTCATGGCGCTACTAGAGTGCTGCAGAAATAAGTCCTAAGACCCAGAAATGAGTCAAAGTCAATGGTTATTTCTTAATATGTTGTTGGTTAGATGCCTGAAATAAGGTCTATGGTTGGCCTACAGAAACATGTCATCCCTGCAGCACTCTGTTCTCTAGGAACTATTGCAGAAGAGGAGGGCGCTAAGAGATGACGTTGTTAGAAGAATGTCTGTCAAATGTGGAAACGTGGTGAAAGATATGGTTTGTTTCCTGTTTGTTTGAGGGAGGTTACTGCCTCCTGCTTTCATTGCCTCTGTTTTCCGTCTCTTCAGTGCACGTTTAAGTCACTAGCTTCATATACGTCATGATCAATTTGCTAAGTGTGTTTCAATTAAACTTTGTTGGATTTTGCTTTTTTTTCATCTCATCCAAGCATAAAAAAAAGGTTGTTTGTTTTATTTTTAATTACAGCGCGCCGGCGTTTTAATATGCTAATTAAGGATGTGCCTTAAAACACTGGTGGCACTTAGTCACACTTCTTAAAAACAAGACAGTCAAAGTCTGAAGTCGCTGAGAGAGGATATAATCGTATTCCATCAAATGAGACGCGTGCACACATTTGATCCGTTTTCTCTCGTGCTCTCCTTGAATCCTTCAGATAATATTCCTGATGTTTGCAGAAAGACATAGAGATGATGACGGCCTGAACGCTGAACTGCTGCAAAGGAAACACAACCCTAACACAACCTCGCTGGAAATGAACAGTTAGTAAAAGTGGCTGTATTTAACAGAAACAGATCCGTACAGAGGAGCCAACGTATAGCTTTAAATAACAGCAACCGTAAGAAGAACAGGGTTGAGAGAGGACAGAAATTGTAGACACGACCTGTGTCAGAAAGACAAAGAGAAGGTTGAGGACAAAGACGAGAAGACGGGCTGCCTGTGTGAGAGTCACGGAAAAAGATATCTGAGGTTAAGAGGAAAGATTGAAAAGAGGAAGAGCGTATAAGAGAGAGAGAGAGAGAGAGAGAGAGAGAGAGAGCAAGATAGATGTATGGCTGGAAGAGATGGAGAGAGAGAGAAAGGGAAGCGATCAATGATTTAAACAATAATGCAGCCCTCTGTATTCACTGTCACACTCTCGCTCTCTACCACCATCAGGACCGTCTCTCCGAGTCTAGACCGTCCATCGGGTCCGTGCTCCATCTTGAGGCTGTCCCTGCCTCCTCTCTTCGTGTGCGTCTCTCTCTCTCTCTCTCTCTCTCTCTCTCTCACACACTTTGTTACCCACACCATCATGTCACGATCAAGTCACTCCCGCTTAATCTACACACCCCCCCCTCCCCTCCACTACATCTTCTTTCTGTCTGTTTCCCCAGTTTATGTGTTTGTCCGTCCTAAATATGTCCCATATTTTGACCTTTTTGATTCGGCCGTGCGCTTGGCAAAAGCGGGAGAGAAATGGAGGCGACAAACTGTGCATTCGTGGCGCTATCAGCTGATTTGGAGGAAAGGCGCCCACTCAAAACAAAGGGGAGACCCCTGCTACTGACATGCGGAGCGACAAACACTAATTTGAACGGCGAGTGAGCCTATCAGAGAGCGAATGTGTGTGTGAGAGCCTCTCTCTCTCTCTCTCGCTCCCCCGGTCTTCGCCTCGCTCCCGCTCCCAGCCTTCTGTTTAAATTAAGGTGGGCTGACAAACAAATTAAATCTGTCACATCCTGTTTGCATGAACCAGACAGGAAGTCAATATCGTCAGCCATGTTGGTTAGCCGAAGTTCTAATCACACTTCAACGCCATGGCAACGGAGATGAGGGCGAGCAGGAGGAGGTGGAACAGCTGGACCGCCTGCTGTGTGGTTATTGTTTTGTTTTTACCCAGAAAAAAAAGTTATATTCTGAAAAGTAGGAAATTGTTTTACATAGATGTACGCAACAGGGACGCAGCCTGTAAGCACCTACAGAAAGCTTCATTTTTTGCGAGTTTGGTTCATCTTTGGGGCAAAATTGTATTGTAACACAGAATTTTCTTTACACATGTAATAATTCCACCTATCACAGGTGTGATTTTCAGATGGGAAAGTGAAACTTCTCATTTCGAAACATCAGGCATAAAACGCAACAAGTTCTCCAAATCAAACAACAATAGCGCTGTTAGAAGTGTTTTCTCATCAGGACGACATCATCAGTTTTTTCTTGTGTTACAAATCACTGTTGAAAAATAACACTGTTTTATGATGTGACAGCGGAAAATGACTGATGATTTAGAGAAAGATCATGGTTTGGGTGAAAATAAGCACAAGACACAATATGCTGTATACAATATATTTATATATATATATATATATATATATACTCACACACTCATTGTCATGCCCGTAGGTCAGCATAGTCTTCTTGTCTTTAGTCTCTTGTTTGTCAAATCAATGCAGACCTCCCTCTCTCTCTCTCTCTCTCTCTCTCTCTCTCTCTCTCTCTCTCTCTCTCACAGACACACACCGGCTGTTTTTGTTCTGCTCCCCGTGGAGACATAGAGCTAATCTCAACTACATCAGTCAGAGCCATATGCTTGAGGCTGTGTGTGTGTGTGTGTGTGTAGATGTGCATTTCTTCTGTGTTTCGTATGTGAAGGTCAAGGGTCAGAGGTCAAGACATCTGCAGGGCTGAGTTTGACCCCACTACCCCCTAAATACACAGGATCTTAAATGCAGTAAATTTGTATCTATAAAGCTTCAACGGGGAGAGAGAGAGAGAAAAAAAAACATTGCATAATGAAAAAAGGTGGAGCGTAAGAACAGAGAAAAGTGTCCACGTTGGGACACAGAAGCCATTTCTTTCTAACAAAGACACTTTCTCAATTCACTGCAAATTCACTCACTTTGTCATGCAGGCTGAACTGCAGAAGTTTCCTTAATATCCTAAATTGGTTACCATTGATGCTTTTCCCACAACCATTCTCTCTATCCATCCACACTGACATATCCAATCTGTCCATCTCTCCTGCTCTCCTTCCTCCTTCCTTCTTGCCCTCAGGTTAAGTCCTGTTTACTCATTTGACCCCACTGCTCCGCTGTTAAAAAATGCATGAACAATAAATAAGGATGCTCCCTCTCTCTTTCTCTCGAGGTCGTTCCCTCTCCATTCATCCAGTCATCCATCCATCTGCTCATGTTTGTGCAGAGCTCATTCAGGCTCTTAAAGGAAATGGGAATCCTCCGTAGTGACCCCGCAGTCACTGTGGTGACTAACTGATATCCTCTCGGTCAACATTTGCAATTCGTTGGTAGGAACCCATCAGGAACTCCATATCCCATGGGGCATTGGGGCTGATGTTTTTTAAAAGGGTCTGGCTGACCCCTTGGACCTTGAAGATGAGGCTCTATAAAGACGTAGATGCCCCCGCAGGGTACACCCCTTATATGTGAAGCACTTACTCTGAACTACATATCCCAGAGGGCCATAGTGCTATAGGTTCCTCACCTATGCCAAATTCACAAACGATAAGCAAGCACAGACAGATATTTTGTCGCAACTAACTGTAGTGTTTGTGTTCAATTTTCATTTTTCATTACATTTTTAACGCTCAACGGTCACTTTTAAAAGTGGCTGCCACGCTGGCAACCAGGCATCAGCTTTTGGTTGCCGAAACTGAAAATATGTAAACATGTTTGTCACCCTACATTTTGACTAATTAAGATACTATGCAGTTATATATATCAGCTTAATAATGAAAATGTTACATGTATGTCATGTGTAAGTTGCTTTGCAGTATAATTCTCCATCCAGCTCAATCATGTTGTGATACTTTGCCTCCCAAGACCTTTTTGTTTTGTTGTTCGGGTTCATCTGGTTCTTTGTCAGTTGAAGCAACTTGCACAATTGTTTGTGATGTTAATGAGTGAGTCAAACTTTTTACCCGACGGTCAAACAGCTTCATTTGCTTCACCATTGACTCTGAAACTGATGCTGTTCGCACGCAAATTAACGCATCAATGCACGAGCAGCATTGTCACATGCAGAGTTGTCTGGTTCTGGTTCTGACTGTAACAGCAATATTTAAATATCAATTATGCAACAAATGTTAAAACCAAATATTTTCATTTTGGTGTTCATGTTTGGATGTTACAAAGGTTGCCACTAATGGCAACCAAAGGCCAAGAATTGGTTGCCAATGTCTGAAAACAGTTGCTTACTGTTTTTTGTTTGTTTAATGGTTGACATCGATGGTTCCTTCCATTACTTGTATTAATGGTATTGTCAACATGTTAAAAAGGCGTTAGACACATCACAGTTTCTACTCCTAGCTTAAAGCCGATGGGACGTTCTACCTCGACGCTACACATCTTTCCCCTTCTCTCTGCGATGACATCCTTTCTCACCTGTAAAAATCAGGTAACGTCAGGTTCCTTCTCCTGTGGATAATGAGGGCAACTACTGCTGCCGTCCCATGTTCTTGTCACGCTTCAGCTCAACACACTTGTCGTGATGACAACCACATCCCAAAAATCACCTTTCCTGGCCGTGTAACCAGGGACACTCAACATTGACCTGCAAAGCAAAAATTGTAGGCTAAAGGGAGAAGACCTCAGGGGGAGAAGTGAGATGATTCCAAGTACCAAAAAAAAAAACTTTTTACATGTCTGAAAGTCTGACTTTCACGGATATATATTATTCACATATTACATACATATTTTAACACAGCGCCGTGCTGCATTAAGCCGTATTACACTCTGGCAAAAGTTGAGACCCGCTAAACGTTTTTGCCGGACGACTTTGCACTTTCTTCCCCGAATCATCTGTATTGGCGGTCACGCTGCTTCATTCGATTATTCAAATGAATGATTGGGCTTCAACTTGTCTGAATGCAGCTTTATGGCTTTCCTACACCGCTTTCTTCTCACACGTCTAATTGTGTGTGTTTGTCGCACTTTGCACACGTAGCCCGCGACGCTAAGCGAACTCTTATGCTTCAACTTTATTTTCCTTCCGTTTTTTTAACAGTTATTGTGTATTGGTCTCTGGCTCTCAGCACGTTGTGTGCTGGCTGCCTCTGCCGTGCCTCATGGAGCTCTGTTAAAGGGCGTGGGAGTGTTTCTCTTCTTCAAGTTTACTTCTGCATACAAAATGCTTACTTTGTGCCTATAGTTTATCCTTTACCTTGTCCATCACAATAAATACCACTGCACCTTTTTGAAACGCAAGCTAATGTTTCATTTTCCGTTAGGACTGTGTGGAGTTCTTGTTTTGGTCGATACTTTTTGTAAGGTGTAACCCCATGTAAATACTGGGGGGATAAAATAAGGTGAACAAGGTATTTTCAATTAAAGTTGCGATATCTAGTTGTATCAACCGCTGTAAACGTTAATGTGTCACACCAAAACAAACATGGTCTGGACTTGGGGCCTCGATCAAGAGTTATCTTGGTGGCCTATTGGTTTAAGATGCGTACTATATAACTGAAACCTCCCTGTGTCGACTCCCCCCCGGGAACCTTTGTTGATTGTCACCCCCCCTCATCGCTCCCCACGCCTCCTGTGGATCTCAACTGTCCCTAACCAATAAATGTAAAATGCGAAAAATATCATCCCTTAAGAATTTGTATATTTTTGCATTTTTTTCTGTTGCATCACCGTTACATCTTCTCTTACAATCCACAGCAGATCAAAATCCACTAAACACACAGCATCATAAAGGTGAATTTAGTGCAAGTAATCTTATAAAAATCTCAAATGTTCTTTAAATTTGTTTCAATGTCACATTCAGAGATACATCTGCATCATTAAACAGAGGTCTGGAAATGGAACTCGGGTACAATAGAAGACGAATAGAACAAAACAGACCAGCAAGGACAAACGTTTTAAAACAGCAGGAGAGCCATCAATCTTTCCCCAGATCAATTTCCTAAAGGCCGGGAGATCAGGAATAGAGTCAGAATGGGGTTAATCTGTGGAAATTATTTTGTTATTAATAATAATTTCTCAAATATCTAACGGCCGAGAAAGACGGACTGTAGCGCTAATCAAAGCTGATGGGAGAGTCTGTCTTCGCACGTCGGAAACTGTCCTCCCCTTGATTGCTTTAAGTGGTGTATGGATTTACTTCCTATGTATTCACTCCAAGTAAAAGACGAAATGTTATTAATCCCAATGTATTCCAATTAAACAGTACGATTCGTTGCTCATGCTAGCTCAACATTTCAACCTCTAATTATTCTAATCGGGGTTTTGCTCATAAACAGCTGCATTTGGTGCTATTTCACTTGCCGTCCTCGGTAACTCTGCGATTTTCATTACGAGGTAAATGTACTCAATTTAATTGCTGTGTTGCTCATAAATAGTCACAATATTATGTTGTTAATAGATTCATGTGAGTGTGTGAGCGTGTGAGTGTGTGCGTCTTGGAGAGTTAAAGCAGGCATAATGAAGTAGCAAAAAGCTGCCTTCATCCCCAGACCCCTGAAACAAGCAATTATTGCTAATTTGTTCTTTTTAAAAAGACAAGGGGAAGCCATTTGTCCTGGATCTCTCTCACACATACACACACACACACACACACACACACACACACACACACACACACACACACGAAAGCACGATGACAGAATATTCATGTCTCTACCCTCCCCCCCCTCCCCCTCTTTCCACAAACACTTAGGAGCTAATTATTGTTATTAGCATCATGGTTGAAATCCCTCCACAAGGACGTGTCAGCACACTTCAACATCTGTATGCTCCTGTTTTTTTTTCTTTTGTCGAAGAAACGAAAAAGACGAAGGAGGGCGAGGGGGGGAAGAAGTGACACATAAAAATGTGGCGAGATCACCTTGAGGAGGCCTTAATCAAAATGTTTCCACACTTCCAAGTCGTTCTGTCTCGCACACAATGACACCGTTTCACTGCAGCGGTAATTGCCTCTCACAAAATATTGGCTTAACATATACATGAATATTGATTTAGCCATAAGCGGCACCATTCCCATTATAGCCAATGCTGCTCTGATTTTACTGTTATTTCCATCACGCGGCCATTATGGACAAACATGTTAACCACAATGACAGTATGGTAACTATAACACATGGATTTGACTATTCAAGATGAATGCCATAAACATTGGTGAAGATCAATGAAGCTGTAGATTAACTTACATATAATGCATGTCAATGGGGCAGCAGGACTAAATAACGTGTATCCTGCATCCGTGTACCTCAACAGTATGGCTTCCCGCTGTCCTGGTGGCAGGAGTCTAAGAAAGGCAGCCCAGATGTCCTCCGGCTCTTTATGGGCAGATGTCAGCATGTTCTGGATCTGTCCTGGTCTTCTCCCGCAGTTGGACGCACTCAGAATACCTCGACAGGTAAGCTTCCGTAAGGCATCCTGATCTGATGCCCAAACCACATGAACTGGTTCCTTTCAACACTAAGGAGCAGGAGCATCTGAGATCCTTCCAGATTTTTTAGATAAGAGTGAAATCGTACACCGTTGGAATTGACACTTATTTCAGTTACTTGTATTTCATTCTTTTTAAAGTCTTTACCCAAAGTTTATGGCCAAAGTTGAGCGCTGGTCATTTTTGAGGGTGAAGCTTGATTCAGAACTCTGCCTCCTCAACAATGTTGCTACATGTCGGAGCTACTGCAGCTACGGTGACACTATGTTGGGACAAAACAACATGAAGCAAGTTGATAAAAAGGCCTCAGTATAGTGTTATCCTGTTCCTAACACACAGCTAGGTTTGAAGTTTCAAGCTCATTTTGCCTCTTACCCTACAGAGGCGTGATGCTTGGTAGTGTAGTCTGTAAGCTGACTGAGCTGGGTAGACGTCTTGGTCAATGCTATGTGCACTGTAAGGAGGGGATGGAGGATTCAGAGTTAACCAGATGAAGTTAAATTGTCTTTGTTGTATCTGTCGGTTTTAGATTTCCTTTCCAAGGACCCTTGGTGTATATAACACTGCTAGGTAAGGGGCTACATTCCCATACCTGAGAGCCAGATGAATCTATCAGCTCATGTTTGATTTGCTCTGACAGATGTGTCTGGTCCCCCTCTGCTTCTGACAGATTTCCAGCAACTTCAGATCTGATGGGCCAATCACAAGCCTATGTCTAATAGGTGTTTAAGACAATGAATGTAATCGAGCTTCGTTGAGGCTCAAAAACAACCACGGTGGCTGCAGTGGATGTGGATTTTTCTGTTGAAGTTGCAATCCCATAACCTGATATCACCAGACCAAATCGCCAAGCATCTGCAAGAGCAAATAGGACATGAGCTGGCAAATTCGTCTGGTTCCCAGGTAAGTAGAACAGTAGTCTGTTTGCACATTTCCATCGCTCTCTGCTAAGTCACATGTTTCATTCCTTTATTAATTGGTTAGAGGTCTTTCCAATTGCGTCCAGAGGCATTTTGTTCTACGCCCGTTGATAACACCCCTTAGAAATCGAAAAGCAACTGAGAGGTTCCAGACAAATTTGCAATTGTTGTTTGTTCTGGTGATGTCAGGCTATACATTACCACCAAAGGAACCTTAACTTTAAAAAAAAGTGTCCCTCCACACGAACCACATGTTGTGTTGAACATTGTAGTAAAAAACTGCAAGGGGCTGTGTCAGTTCAGCTTTGTCAGTGGTTTGCAATGTGAGACAGAATTTTACAAACATGGAAAAACATTTTGTCCTCCAATGCGAATATCGGGACAATTGCCAAACAATCCTTTGTAACGGTGCAGTGCTAATGTCAGAGCGAGCCTTGACAAAGTCTCCGCGGACCACCAGGACCAAAGAACCCTTGTTCTTTGCTGTCGATGTTTCCGTATGATCACTTTAAAATCTTTTGTAACTACATTAGAGATATCTGGTTATGACCTTCCATCATTACATTTGGCCAGTTTCACATGGGAATAAGGAAAATGGTCGTGTTTTAAATAGTCAACACTTATTGTCCGCATTTCATCTTTAAACTAGGCGAGACACGGTCGATACTGAGCACACAATGTTCACATACATCTTTCTTTGTTATCCTAAAACACAATGGACAGGTCTAACCGATTGGTTGACTTTACAGTGTCTTCCACAAAGATACAGCGGAGATGTCACAGAACAAACACACTCACACCCCCCACACTCGGACACACAAAATTAACTGTGGCGCTCTCGTCTCTAATGCATCTGTCATATCGGGGGTAAGCCCTTTTGATCTCTCTCTCCGTCTCTCCCTGACAGCCCGGCTTGCTGCTCACTGGTCCTAAATGAATTGATATTTCTTCTGGCCACTTGAATTTGTCACTTGACTTCTCTGTGTAATCGTCACTCCTTAGCGACTGCCGTGTCTGCTCGTGTGCATGCGCCTAGAAACCTGGGTGACACACTTCTGTGTTTTGGATGAAAACACATAGCTAATAGAGTCGCTGACTGTCAGGCCGCCAAGTCGGGAAAAATGCCTCTCGAAGGCCTCCGTGATGAACCTGTCAAAGGTGATCACATTTTTCCCGAGAACGCAACAATGGAGCGTAATCGCCCGCAGAAACATGACTAACACAGTGGAAGGGAAATCAGAATGTACTGGCTGCTTGAGTGTTTGCATGCACCTACAGTTTGCAGTTCCTGTGCTTTACCCACCTTTTTTTGTTTGATTTAATTTGACTGTTTTTTAAAGTTTTTCTTGATGTATATCTTCTTCTTTATCCACCTAAGCCAATCTGCCATCTGTCCCTACTATATTCAGTCTGTGAGTAGGGGTCAGCTGAATGCTAATATGATCACAATCAGTGGAATTCCCTCCTTGACATTTCTCAATTATTCCCCAAAAGAGACCAAAAGCAAAAATGTATTTACCCTGCCAACAAGTTTTGTCTGCATAGCAACCATTGTTATCCATAAAATAAAATAATATATACCTAAAAGAGCCGTTCAGTTGCATTTGGGCGGCCAATTTCCTCATTTGGCTCAATACTGTTAGTAGCTTATTCCTCTCAGATGGTCAGACTTGCTGAGCAGTGTAAAAACACAGAACCAGCTCATTGATGTCCAATATGGAGCTGCTCTCCGGAGATTTAAAATGCAACCACAGAAAGGCAACAGTACATTTGTTTGTTTTTATCTAAATGACTTTTTTGTGTTTCAACAGATACATGCAATGAGTCAGAAAAAAAATCAAATTTCTGGATTTGTACGACAAAAGGTTTGTTTCACAGTTTGGAGATGTCAAATTCTACTTAATGTCACCTGAACCCAACAAGAAGAGGCTATGAGCAGAGAGGTAGCATAAGTTATATGGGATATTTTAACATCTTACAAAATGTAAATTTTCATAAAAATGTTAAACAAATGATGGACCCACTCTCCCATCTGCTCCTCTCCCCCTGTGTCAACCTTTATATGTCTGTCTGTCTTTGCAGCTCTGAGTCCAATCACTCCATATCTCTATCAAAAGCACTCCTGAGGAATATGGCACAATAATATTCAGCATAAAATCAATGGCTTGTTTAATTTAAACAGGGAGGAAGTGGGAAGGCTGGGTAATTGCAGAGAAAGGGCCACAAATCAGCCGTCCTTGTTATCCCATTTGACGGACCATTAAATGTCTGCAGGAATAAACATTATTTTTAGCTTAACTACCAGCTTGTGCTGGCTATAGAGTAGATGGACAAATCATTCCGAGGCAGAAAAGTCCGGGCTGTTTGTTATGCCTTCGTATTTGCATTTAAGTGTTTCTCTTTTTTATTTAAATTGATAGCTGACACTTTGTAGCTTAGGTGGAAAATGTCTCAGCTGTCAAATATATTTTTTTCCCAAAAACATTATATTTCCGAGCAGTCATTGCATGTGTTAAGGAAGAAAAGTTTCATACATACAGTATTTCAAGCAAAACTACTTTACTTTTGATAAAGAGTTGACATTAAAAGCACTAGAATGCACCCATACTCAATTCAATACTCTCACGGATTTTTCTTGGGCTGCGTTCCAATAGCCTTTTTTTGCTTAGAAAGGTTCCTAACTGAGTAAAATGACCTGCAAGTATCTTAAGTGGCACAACACGAGAGAAGGTAGAATTCTCTAAATGCTGAGGAAAGGTGCTTCAATGCAATGTAAAGACGACTAGATAATGCGGTCCCACAATTGCTTGCGACGACATCATCTAAAGCGATGCACCATTTGGCCGTCAATGACATCTGCCATCGTTGTTGAACTGTACTAGTTGGATTAATCAAAAACATCCTTCCTAGACGGTGTGATTGTCTTTTTGGACAGGAATCCTCAATAGAATTGGACAGTGTTGCAAAGGAAGTTGCTTTAAAACCAGCCGTCGCATATTCTCCTTCACATCTTTCCTTGACCTTTTTGAAGTTTTCAATCAAGGATCGAGGAAAAGTGTTTGGGTAAAGACACAGGATGTAATTCTTTTGACTTTTCTATTTGCAGCCTTGGTCTGGTATGACCAGTCTCTTATGGTGGCCATTGATAGCTAACCAGCTAACGTTAGCTAATGTTTGCAAACTTTACTCGCTCTCAATCATGTCACCTCATTATCTCTTTAAAGCAATTAACCCAAGAGAATCTTAGGAATGGTCAGCAAAAGTTGCATTGTTAGCTCATGAGTTATGACAAAGATTCTGTTATGATACATCAGCTAAAAGAAGAATTTTAGCATTATTAGCCCTATTTCTTCCCCTCAAACACTAATGCTAATAATGTAAGAAAAAACCTTAGCATTAGCGTTGTAAAGTCAGTTAAGGACAAATATTCTATTGCCAAGCATCAGCTAAAAAAAACCCCATAATTTTAGAATTGTTTGCCCCATTTCTTCCCGTTAAAAAACATTAGCATAAATGCTGCGAGCACAAACTAAGGTAGTGCATTCATTTCAAGAAGGGATGCTAACACTGCAACCTAAAGCTCAATGAGGGACAACATTGTATTATAATGTATCTAACGTGATAATGCAACAACCAAGAACCGTTGTAATGTTTTCTGTGGTCAGAACAAAAACAAAAGTTTGTTCTTTTTATGAAAGTCATTAAATAGTTCATATCTAAGATGAGTCGTGTTGGTTGATTTAGAATTTTTTTTATTAAGTGTTGATTAAGACCTAAAGACAAGTCTGCTGTTTGTGATTGAAATGCTCTCACATTGGGTATTTGGATTTTTCTGGCTATGGCAAATAAGGCTTTGAATGTGAGCAAACAACCAGACAATAAAAAATCAAAAACATATATATATCCATTGGTCAAAACCATTGGAAATGCATCCAAGCAGCAGCAGCAGGGACAGTTTCAGTGGAGGCGGTAATATGGAGATTACTTGGACTATGAAATAGGATGGTTTTACTGGGTAGATGATGATAGAAGGAGGCCACTTCACCATCTTCACCTGACTGACTGAGGAAATTACTCTTTTTCTATCTGTCAGTGTAGTAACCCCCCTTATATTTATCTCTCTTTGAGAGAACAAAGCAGATCTATGTTAGATAGTCATGTAACCCCCCAGCTCCTCTCTTATTTTTCACAGATAAGACTTTCTTTTATATTCTGCCCTTGATAAATGTTCCCCCGGGGAGTTGTCAGAAATTAACTTTATCTGGTCTTTAATTACGCTACGCGGGCTTTGATGCATCTCTCACGACTCCCCCTCCTAAACCCCAACATCACCCTCCCCAGCCAACCCCAGCGATGTCATTTTCAAAGCTATTTTAAGACAATGTGTGATTATCTGTGACATTGCCTGACATGTGCCTCGAGACTGTCTCTCTCTCTCTTTACTATCTGCGCTCTCTCCCTCTGTCTCCTGCTCTCTTTCTTTCTGTCTCTCTCTAATCAAAAAGCCAAACCATGCAGACAGCTCAGAGCAAATAACAAGTCACTCCCCGCGGATGTTTGAAGACGACGGAGCGACCAGAGGGAGGAAGTTTGCTCTGATGTTTCCCAGTCTTGACGCCAACACAATATTTCAACCCGTATTTTCAACACCAGTGTTATTTTCAGATTTCTTGGGATATTCTTGTTTCTGTGGAGTTATTTGTTATGCAACAACGGACCATGACTTTCTTCCAAATGCTTATATTTGTAAACGCAATCCCTGAAATGCAAATTTGTAATTGTGTAGAAAAGTTCCTGGATTTTGGATTTGACCAATAAGCGCGTATACCTTTCTTATGACCTTTTTTCAGATTGGCCAGCAATGGATTAGGCTAAGTCAACTAGAACTACGTAGTACTACCATGTTGAAGTTACATGCTTCCTATCCAACCTGACCTCCTCCTTGAGGGGTTTCACATTATTGTAAAGAAGTGGCGCTGCTAGGCATTATTCACGCAACCAGCACAGGTTGCATATTAAGAAAACATTCTCACAAGTCACTTTAGGCAGTGGTTCCCAATCCAGTAACAGTCCATGGAACATTTAAGCAGATAGGATATGCTCTTCTTTGTGAAGTGCACTTGAACCTTCTGTCATGGCCACAACGTCTGGTTACTAACACCAGGCAAGAAGGTTGACTTTGTGTTAACAAGTTTTTGTTTAAGTTATCAGGATGCTGATTTAGTTGGTCCTCGGTTCATGCAGCGATGAATCCGTCATTACCTACTTTCCTACTTGATATGCGTGCGCTTTTGTTATTTTTGCAACTAGCTAGCAAATATGAATAAAAGCAAAAAAGAGGTTGGTAGATAAATGGCATATGTTTTCTATAGCTTCAGCCCAGTAACCTTTCATCCATATTGGACGATTCCTCACCTCAAGATTTACATCCAATGGAAATGTCTAATGTGTGAAGTAGTGCGCCCTTAAAATAGAGAGGCAAAAAGTGTCCATCATGTTGCAGACATGCAATCAACATTTGTCTTTTATTAACCATTTCTCTTTTTTCTAACCACAGTTTGTTTATCACAAACACAGTCTTTCCCCCAACCGTAGCCATACTGTGGTCATGCGCAGATATTGTAGAAAGCAAGAATTTAAAATCAATGTTGATTGTAAAAAGAAGCGTTGGCATTGCGCAACATGCCAGGTTTCTGTAGAATCGTCCGATATCAACGTGGCAAAACGGTGTGTAATAACAAAAAGCTTGGGGACTCCAGGTTTTGAGCTTGTGACCAAACCACCAATGCTCATTTTTCTGATGAGATCTTCATTTGGCTCATTATAGTATAGTCCTCATCCTGGTTCATAGCAATTATAATAAAGCTTTTTATTTCTCACCAGAAATATAAAGTGTTCAATTCAAACATGGAGCTCGACCCCACAGCCCCCTTTCTTCACGCGAACCAAATATAATGACAGTGAATGTTTTTACATATACAGCAGTCACGTCTGTAAGTGACGACTGGGACAAAACCAACATTTATATCAGAGCAGGTTTAGACGGGAGGCAGTGAAACATTGATGAAATTACCCATCTACCTCCCCTCAGATTGTTGCCCATGTATCATAGCAGAACAAATACCACATAATTACATAATTAATCAGATCACGTATGTTTCCTTTCCCTCCCTTCATTTTTTTTTTCTTCTTTCGTACAAGAGTCAAGTGCATGTAATCACTTGTTCTGTAATGTAATCTGATCAGGGCCATGTAATTCTTCATTTTCCAACAGCTCCCTGGAGCAATGGATCTGAGAACGAGATGAATGTGGCTGAGTCTGCTTCCCTCCTCTCTCTCTCGCTCTCTCTCTCTCTATATATATATCTCTCTCTCTCCTCTCTTCGCTTTGCTTTCTCTAAGTGTGGCTCCTTCAGTGTGGTTAACCGCTTGGCCATGTAGCTGCTGGCAGCTGCGTCTCCCGCCACAAGACAATATCTGTCCTCCTCACTTTTCTCTCCATCTATCCATCCATCCATCCATCCATGCCCTACTTCCCTTTTCTCCTCCCCTTATCCTCAGGTCAGCTATAGCCCCGTTCAACCTCTTTCTCCTCGTCCTCCTCTCTCCTCCCTCACTTCTCCTTCCTCCCACCCTCCCTCCCTCCAGTGGCGACACCAACCATCAGGTCCCATCTATCTGTGTGTACGTCAGCAATTAGAGCGTCGTGGCAGCCAAATGCCAGCCATGTCCCCAAGCTACACACACACACACACACACACACACACACACTCAAAGGCTATGCCCTGACAAAACAGCGAGAGAACAAATCACACCATAATTTATAATCTCGCTGCGCTTAAATCTCATTATATTACAGACATATGGATTTGCCGGCATGCGCGGCTGGGGAGCCGGCGCTATGAAATTCCAACAATCGTAAATTATTAAAGGAAAGATAGAAATGACCGTCGCCTGTCCAGATTAGCTGTAAATCACACTCAAACATGGTTTGTTTAAGGAATTAAGCCCCACGTGGTGTGAAGGACCTAACAGGGTATTACTTTTGTCACTGGGTGGTAGGGAGGGTCAAGTTTGAGCTGCCTTAAAATATCAAAGGATTACAGGTTCAAGTCATAAAACAGACCGGGGCTGCCTGCTGGGAAACCGTGTCTTTATCTGTGTGTACTCCAACCAGCTCCAAAGAAACTGACAGTGTCTCCACCAGCGCCTTCTTTTTCTGCCTGATTGCTCTGTTCTACCATTTAGTTAGAACGCCCGATGGCCAAGCCAACGAGCAACATAAACAAACCCGCGGCTCGTGACACCCTCTCCACTGCGCTCGCCTCAGTCCGGCCCTCTGAGCTGAGTTTTTGAAAAAGTGGAATTTGATTTAAGGATAAAACCCCAGCCGAGCAGAGGTGAGAGCCGGCCCGTCAGCCGTCAGCTCGGCTTTTTATTACCACTCATGTCATTTCAGAGGAGATGTCAGGGGTTTCATAACACGAGGACATGACTCGGTTCAGATGGCTGCTCAGAAAGCCGCTGAAAGACAGAGGGAGCCCTGATGTTAACCTGCGTCTGCCAACGCGCCACGCAGTACACTCTAGTCATGTCATCAGCCAGGGGAGGTCTTTGTGCCGGAGAGGAAGGCTTTTCAGCCATTCCTTGCATCTGGGAGCAGACAAGTACTTGGAATCTATTGATACTAAGATTAATTTTGCGTTAATACTATACTATACCCAAGGCCACTTTCAGATTGACAGCAGCACTGCATGAAAATTGTCATCAACTGTTCGAAGCTATATCTGTGAAAGTAATGCTATGCTATCATTCGTATGTAACCAATGTAATCATTTCGTTTGTAATCTATCTAATTGTCAGCCAGAAAGGGGTGACGCTTTATAAAGAGGGACACATGTCACATTCGGAAGAGTTCAGGGTGGATGGGAGGGTCTAAAAACACAGGACTTTCACCCAGGAGACCACTGTTTGTACCCAATCCCAACTTTCCTTAACGAAAACAACAACACCGTAGGGACTTGCACTGATAGCTCATGTTGCTGGACATTCGTAGGAAAACGCTTCATTTGCTATCCTACAAAAAGTTATTTTGTTATTTTGTGTTCCGTTTTCCTAAGAATGTAGGAAAGAGTTGGGCCTGTTGAACTTTCCGATGCCGTGAGCACAAACCAGACCTCATTTTACTTTACTTCCATCTGTGTATTGGTGTGGAGCACAGACCGTATGTAAGAAGTGAACGCAGTCACCATTACATCGCCCATTGGTTTGAGGACTGCCGTTTTGAAGCCACGAGTTCTGCATTTTAGCTGTCGCCATCTTGGTTTTTTTTTGCAACCAGAAGTGACACAAGAGGGTGGAAGCTAAGTACATCCAAACACTGAATTACATTTTTAGGCGACCAAAATGTTACAATTGACTTTCGTGAACTGAAAACACACTGTGAAAGAGTTAAAGTTGGAAGAAGAAGACACGGACAACTCCCAAATCAGACAACACCGTGGTAGCAACCTTTCGATCCCAAGGTAGCCACGCGGCCTATTTCACTCTAAATGGGACCAACATGTACTAAATGAACATCATGCTGTATTGAAGAAGACTTGAAACTGGCCATTGAGACCACGTTTACAATGTTTACTGAGGTATTACATCAAGAGTGAAGCAGAGGCATTTTCTTATAGATTTCTATACGACCGGACTTCTTTTGCGATCAGAGGAATCTCCCCTGCTGGCCAGTAGACATAATGCAGGTTAAAGGTGCTTCTCCATTGGCTTAAACGTTTCAGAACTAGAGGTCGCCACCTTGTGTGGCGGCAGAAACAAATATCTAAAAGCCCACGAATATGAAACCCAAACTATCGGAAGGGCTCAGTAGGTAAAGAGTCTGCCATTAAAGATTCCACACATCTTACACAAGCTTTAAAGCACATCCAAAGTACCCCTTGCATCGGCAAGGAGGAATGCCTTTGCTCTGGAGCGGGGGAAAGAAGCAGGGCAGATGCCTCAGCAGGGCAACAGGTGCAATCAAAGTGCTTCCTATAGTCAATACGCACAGAGGCAGCATTTAAAAACATCAGAGGGTGGGGCTGAAGAGTGGCATTAGACTTTGAATGGAGAGGGATCTAATACATGGATGGCCCTCTTCCTCAGTCAGCCCATTGACTCCAGACTGAGCCTATTAGCAAGACAACACACCACTAATGGCACTGCTACTGATGCTACTGCCCCTTATGTGTATGGAGACCACACACACACACACAAGGCCCTCTTTACTTTTCCCACGCTATTGTTACCTAAAGCATCGGTAGATTACAGCGTGAAACCAGCTCAAAGTTCCATTGGGAAACCGGCGCACATCTTATGTGATGAACTGGAGGTGGGAGACGGCATTTTTAGGAAGAAATTAGATGGAATCAAGTAAATCTGAAGGTAAAGAACGATGTGTTATATTCTGTGTTGTATATCGCAGCGGCCCTCTTTAGCCCAGTATTTCATTAGTTTCAGGAGAATATCATGAGAATCCAAAAATAAAGTAGGATTTCCTGTCTAAGTGGACAAGTTTAACCCATGCATATATATGCATATATGTGCCATCAATTTTCACCTTCCATTCTCCACCCTATGAAGCGATCCGTTTATATTAATCCTGATCATTAATCCACCGTTTCTTTTTTACCGTCTCAGTGCCCAGTTTGAATCGAACCATTTCAACAAAAACACTCAGCTGCTCACAGCTACTGACCCAAAGTGAGTTGGCACAGAAGGGAAAAAAAATAAGTTAGTCTGAGGATGTTAGTTCCACATGTGACCAGCAGGGGGGTGTAGTGGAGAGGAAGAAAGGGGGACAGGAGGCCTCTCTTCTCCCTGTCTTTCTCACTCTGCCTCAGTCAGTCGCACTCTTTCTTACCCCCCTACACACACACACACACACACACACACACACACACACACACACACACGCACACACACTGTATGCTTAAATTATATGTTTTAATTTCACCCCAAACTAAATATTCCAGGGCTGATAGAACTTGTGTTTGTGCCATAAATGAGCTCTGACAGTTTGTTACAATGGTGGTCAGATGATTGAAAGAGTATAGGCTCAGTGACTTTGTTACAAGTTGTGGAAGAGAGGGAACTCTCTTTTCTTTTTTCCAAATGTATTGTCAGTTGAATGGAGATAAAGAATAACCAAAGATTCACAAATGTCAGGGATCATTTCTATAAAACCTTTATCCAAGACAGGTTGCAAAACAGGGGGGGGGGGGGGGGGGGGTGTTACACAATATAATGGTGCTCACTCGTATGTGGCTCGACTTTTCCCATCAAGTGCGCATGCTCGATTCGTTAATGCCTTGGAGGTTCTTTGGTCGATCGATGCCGGGGACTGTGCCACACAGCTGACGGTTCGGTTGAACTTTCCCGCGGCCCCACTACAACTTCAGTCTCTAAAGTGCGCACTTTATAAGAGTGTCTGGTCCACCTCTTTTTGTTAAGAGGTGGACTTCATTGGCTTTATGGCGAGCAGTCTCTCCACTGGGTGAAAGAGAGAGAGAGAGAGAGAGAGAGAGAGAGAGCGAGAGAGAGAGAGAGAGGAGGGGGATAATTCATTCACTTTGCGCACAAAGCGCAGTGGAAATCACCCAGGGGAACGAAACACCAGACAGGAGGTGGGGGGTGTAGTCAGGAGCATTGTGTGTGTGTGTGTGTGTGTGTGTGGTGGTGGTGGGGGGGGGGGGGGGGGGGGGGGGGGGGGGGGGGGGGGGGAGTGTCCACGCATGCACACGGACACTAAACTTAATTTTGCAGAGGAAGAAAGACACATTTTTGGCAAAGTTGACTTTTCCATGGCAGAAATATTGCTACTATCATTGATTCTTTTTTTTTTTCATCTTGCAAATACAGGATAGGAACACTGTCCCGGTTCCCTTTAGTCTCGCAGGAGAGAAAACAAAATAACCTGAGTGATCCAGATGGTTTGAAGGCGAGAAAGGACCGTTGTTTGGGGAGCGGTGTGGTGAAATAAAGACATGTTTTGAAAGAAGCTCACGTTGTAACGATTAAGAAGTGATGATTATAAAATGAAAGAGTTGTTTCGAGTCGACAGAGCCGCTGCGGTCTGTGTATCTGTCAGTCAGTCATTGAGCGCTGCGCGGCAGCACTGCACCTCGGAGCGATGTGGACCCTGGACACCCCTCCCTCCACCAACCCCCCCACTCCACGCTCAGCCTCGCGCAGCTCAGCTCCAGCCTCACACACGTCGCCGTTGAGCACTGTGAGAACCCCCCCCCCCCCCAACACCCCACCTCCGCACACCACATCCACAGTCTCTGCGATCCGTGCGTTCCCTCCGCGGCTTCACTCCTCTCACTTGATCGTCCCTCTCGGTGTTTCAGCGAAGGGGCTGCACGCGCGATCGCGCTATTGATACCCCCCACTTTGCGCTGTGTTCGAGGAAAGTCAGCCTCTCTCTCTCTCTCCCCCCCACACACCCACCCCCTCTCTCTCACTCTCACTCTCTCTCTCTCTCTCTCCCCCCTCGCTCTCTCCGTCCTCCTCTCTGGCTGCGCTTTGGTAACCTAACGGGGAGGTGTTAACTACTTTTTTTCGCTTCCACAAAGCGCCTCCCGTTATCTCCGGTGCTGCTACGCGAGAGCCAGAGGTTGCCGCTGTTACTGATATTCCCACTCCGCGGAAAAGTTTTCGGTTTGTTGTGAGGATAAAAAAAAAAGAAAGAAGAAGAAGAAGAAGAAGAAGAAGGAGCCGGAAACGTGGAGTCGTCTGCAAGAAGAAGCGGATTCTGCCTCGGCGAGGTGAGTAACACTGGCTGTCTTTTTGTGGTTGTTGTTGTTGGGTTTGAAGCTCGAACAGTTTGTCTCTCCACGCCTTTTCTTTTTTTTTTGCGTTCTTTCGGTTTTGGAAGCGGATTTCGAGTCGTTTCGTTCAACTTTTTTTTTTCTTTCTCGGGGACAGTGCGCGTTACACACCGGAGCGCAGTGGCGTTTTTTCACGCGTAAAATAAATAGAAAAAGGTCACGGTGCGGTCCGTCTCCGTTTGGACACGGACCTTTCACATTTATGTCTGTTTGTGTCTCCCTGGGTGTGCGCGTGCATCTTCGAGGTTCCCCCTAAAAACGAGAAAGTGGTTTCTGGAAAACACTCGGAATTGTGCAGTATAGTGCGCGTGTCAGTGCCATTGCGCATACATCAGCATCACCATGCATTAATTAGTACATTACAAGTGCTGCACGGTCACAGTGCAGCTAATATTTCAACTTTTTTAACAACTCTTAATATATTGGTTTTGTCATTGCGTTTGATTGAAAGCGGCTCCTGTCCCACCAGTGTTAATGATTACATCCTGGAGTTTTCCCTCAAACCTCCCAGTAAAATAATACAAAATACAATCACAGTCTGCCAGAGAAAC
>NC_136541.1:19170297-19408789 GCF_910591455.1 Pholis gunnellus | reverse complement strand
TGCATAATGCATTGT
Organism: Pholis gunnellus; assembly: GCF_910591455.1. Taxonomy (NCBI): domain Eukaryota; kingdom Metazoa; phylum Chordata; class Actinopteri; order Perciformes; family Pholidae; genus Pholis; species Pholis gunnellus. The sequence goes on along the minus strand of NC_136541.1, from coordinate 19,408,774 downwards.
GATCATGAGAGACAAGTCTCATTGAATTATCCCAAAAATGCACTGTCACCAAACTTCAGACAAGGCCTTATTTCATGAAGAGACACATAGTCGTCTTTGTCTTATGACTAGTGGTGTTACATCTATGAAAATGTCTGCTGTTCAAATGAAAAAAAATTATTTTTTCCTCTAATGAATTTTTTGCCCTGTGGTATTTATTGTTTTAACTTTAAAATATGGCACCTGCGTTAGTGTAACTCGCTCTGTTGTTGGTCCCAGCTGGTTGACGGGTTCCTATAAATGTTTATGCGGTCGGGTGGCTCTTTAGTTACCCTAAAACAGGACGTGGGGTCGGGGGAAGAGCGGCGAGGCTGAGGGTGAACTTTAACTGGAGTGCGAACATGGACATTTTGTTTCTCGGGGAGAGTTTTGTTTCCCTTTAGCACCACATACGTTAAATGGCTCCTCAATAAATACCAAATTCAACTGCGGAAGCGTGTTTTTACATAGTTTGTGCTCCATGCACTTCAGTTCTATGGTGCATCACCTTACAATATGCTGCATAGTGTGTTTTGTTTCTTCAAAGTCTGGAAATTGTCTTTACCTGATCTGGTGTGTGTGTGTGTGTGTTCAGCAGAGGGAATGTAAGATAGAATGTATAAAATGTTAAGAGTGGCACTTTCACGCTTGTCAGAAATCTCTAAATATACCCATGGACCGTCAACAAACACACACACACACACACACACACACACACACACACACAGACATTTAGACAGGCCTGCGGTTTTGACTGCCTTTCTCTATGTCTCCATTAGAAGAAAATCAACTTCAGCTGCTTCACTTCCCGACAGTCTCAGCAGTCTCACACACACACACACACACACACACACACACACACACACACACACAGAGTCACAGTCGACAAGACATTTTTATAACAAAAATTGGATTCCTCTTCGTTCCTCTCCAAAACTCCGCAGACACACTGGAAAGAACTTGACGTGACAAGTTTCAGTGGCGCGTTGGCACGGCGAAAGCGCTGGTTACATACCCGAAGCAGCCATGCAAGAAAAATATGAATCCCAAACCATTCAACAAAAAAAGCTTCGATAAGGCGAGGCCTCTTTGTCAACAGTGTTGCTAACTTGGTCCCCCCCCCCCCTTTCACTTTTTTTCTGATCTCGACTCTCACAGCTGCTTGTGTTTCTGTCCTCCAAAGAAGGAATCCACTGTCCATCCATCCTCCCCTCTAATCATTGGAGGCCTAAAGTTATATTCTGTATCCATAAAGTCACCATCAAAGTATCTCCATCCCCCTGAGATTTGGTCTCGGAGCTCTCTAACAAGCAAACAACCTCCATCATTACTCTTAAAGCACAATAATAATGTTTACGAGCACATTTACAAATTATTTCACATTGAATCTGTGACTTCTCCTTCTCCCCCCCCCCCCCCCCCCCCCCCCCCCCACCCCCCGCACATTCTCAGTAGCTCATATTCCCCGAGTGAAACCCCCCCCCCCCCCCCCCCCCCATCAGAATGATGTTCAAGCACATTGTCGTTGACACTGCAATTTTGCCGACTGGCATGACATTGTCACTTAAGTGCAGATTTGACGTGAAAAGCCCCACTCGCTGTTTGTGTTTAATATCGCGCCGACAGCTGTATCGTTCCTGCACGCTGTAATCAAATTATGACAGCGGCGGTAAATGTCGTCGCCCCCCCCCCCCCTCGTGACATTTCCTATTATAAAATGCATACGCTGCGGCGTCAGACAACGTGTGGGTGGCATCCCTCGGTGGCAAATGGGATTGTAAGTGGCACCGGCTGACATTAATGCGTGTGTGTGTGTGTGTGCGCGTTGGGGTGTAATTGCACTTGTGCATTGATCATATGCATAGGTAGGTGTCGTGTGGCGTTATCTTGGTTGTTTTTAAGAGATAAGGCGAGTTTGGTGACACTTTGGTGTTAAAAAAAAAAGTGCGGTTGGAATTCGTTGTGAATTACACGCAGAATGATGTTGGGGTTGTCTGGGATCAGTTTGGAGAGGCCTCGTCACACACGTGTGTGTGTGTGTGTACAGCAGGCCAGAAGACAGCCAGCTTGTGTCCATCACCCAGGGAGATGAGATTTGTACCCTTTGCTCTGATATCACACCCTCTGTTCTCCTCTCCTTATTTCCTCCACTCATCTTCTCCTCTACACCCTCCACTCCTTCCATTCCTCCTTTCCTCCCCTCTCCTTTTCTTATTATAGTCCTCTCCCCTCATCTCCTCTCCTCGTCTCCTCTCTTCCACTCTCGTTTACCCTCTATTCTCCGCTCCTCGTTTCCTCACCTCTCCTCTCCTCGCCTCTCCTCTCCCATTGTGGCCTGCAAGGGAATATCCAGTGTCCTCTTATTGGATTGGCTGCTCCACGTTGGCGGGGCCCTTCCCTTTTCGACGCCCCTCGGCCTGCTGGGTAATGATAATAAAATTGAAATATCCCGGTACTTATCAGTGTATTACCTCGCTATCAACACCTCAGACACACTCCCTACTTTAGAGGTTATACAGGAGAAAGCGTGATCTGATATACAGCGCGGACAGGGAGAGGACACCGGCGGAGAAAGTGCGAAAGACGGAGAGGGAGGAAGAGGAGGATGAGGAGAGGGAGTAAATTGATAGACAGAGAAAGGGACAGGGGGGAGAAAGAAAGAAAAGACAGGAGTTTTGTCGTGGCTGTGTTTTCAAGGTGCTATTTCCAGGATGGATTGCGGTAGGTTTGGAGGAGAGGGTGAACAGAGGAGGAGGAAGAGAGGTGTGTAATGTGACTCTGTGGCATCTGTCCAGACCAGAGGCGTGTTAGCGTAAGCCGTCCTCAACACTCCACAGTAGTCTACTGTACATTTGCGGTAATGTAAAACATCTCACATCTCCCCATCTCTCTCTCTCTCTCTCTGTCTCCGGGCCCTCTCCTCTCTCTGGGCAGTTGGTGTGTGTGTGTGTGTGTGTGTGTGTGTGTGTGTGTGTGTGTGTGTGTGTGTGTGTGTGTGTGTGTGTGCGGGAGGTGGGGGAGCGTGCCAAAGCCGAGATCAGGTTTGGAAATTGATTTGAATGAGTGTTGTGGACAGCTGATAGCTATAAAAGATTTTCTCCTTTCATTTCCCAGGGAGTTTCTCTTTTGATGTTGGCTGGTAGTCAACGCAGCTTTGAAGCTCGTCTAGAGCGGGCCGGCCCGCAAACTTGACACCGTGTCTGTCGTGTGTTTATGTGAACATGCCACTCCGCGTTTGACCTTTTCCAAGGCACATTAGTGTTGCATCTTTCGACGGAAGCGGTGACTTTTATGGCAATGGCGGTTGACGTTTAAGTAGTACAAAAATGGCATTTAATTTTATCTGATTTAATGAAATGAGGTAAAATTACTTATGATAACCTATTTGCATGTAAGCTGATCTGATTTTTTTAATCCAGAAATGATCACTTATGTGCGACAAGCACATCTTCACCTACTCTAAATCTTTAACATATTGGACGCTTAACATGCCAGCCACCTTCAAATTGCCCTTTGGGGATAAAAATCTCTGAAATGTTATTTTGTCGTTTCATCGGCTGCCTCTCTGCGATCCTTCGACCGGCCAATCGCACGCTCCGATCTAATCCCCGGGGGGGAGGGAAGATTCTAGTCTGTTGCCACGGATGCCGCTGGGGAAGGGGGGGTCGCGAGGTCAAGTACGGCTAATTTATTCACTCAGTCAGATTTCCTCTGGCTCGTGGATGGCAGATGGAGAGGTCTGATATGATATCACCCATCTGAATCACCCGGGGGAGAAGAGAGGGGGAGGGAGGGAGGGAGGGAGGGAGAGACGAAGGGATGAGAGGAGCAGAGATTGGCAGGAGAGATGTAAAAATAAAGGGGGGACAGATAGTAAAAAATTGGGGAATTAAAAAGTGGTTAGATAGAGAGATGGGGGAGAGGGTAGCATAGCCAGCGAGAGTGTGGAGTGTGTTCGCCCCACCGAGTCGGGTGTCGAGCTGAACATCGAGCCGCATAGCCTCATATCAGAGGTGTGTGTGTGTGTGTGTTTGAAATGCGTGCGTGTGTGTCCTTATCTTAAGACAAGTGGTTCTGGTCCAATAAGATCCTGGGAGATGGTAGGACTAAGCGGCTTAGACCAAGATCTGAGATTGGGGGAGGGAGGGAGGGAGGGAGGAGAGATAGCGCCAGGGAGATGAGAAGAGGAGATGAGGATGGAGAAAAGTGGAGGAGGACAGAGGAGAAGGACAGATTAGGAGGATGGAGGACAAGAGAGGGGGGGGGCATTTGGAAAGAGATGAGACGTGGAGGGCTGTAGAGATCGGAATGGAAAGATGTGATGTGGAAACAGTTCGGAGAAGTTTTTTTAAAGAGCAGGAGGAAAAGGGGAGGGGGAAGCGGGAGAAGTTTTGGTTTGAAATAGTTCTTGGCTTCTTGTCAAAGGGCAGGGATTTACAGGATTTCATCAACAGTGTCAACTTGAGGACACTTTTTCCCAGGAGGTTGCGAATTTGTGGCTTCGACAACAGTGTCCGCTTAAGAACACTCTGTCCCCAAAGGTTTTGACTTCAAGCCTGGGCTTTCAGACGCTCCTTTATTAAAAAATGTTCCACTCAGCTCCCAGCCTTTCCTCTACATACAGATTGAGGTCAAGGCATTGATCTTTGTCTGTTGAAAAAGCAGCGCGCCACTTGTCTCTGAAAGTACCTATCATTAAGAAAAGATGAGGAGGTCTGAGATAAATGTGAAACAGTGCGCAGAGCGATTCGACTTTTTATTATGGATGTCAAAGAGCTGATTTAAAGCACTTTTGTCGGCGCAGATAATATCTTTTCGCTTCTTTTCAAAAACAGCAGAGACCTCAAGGGATGGGTGAAGGGAAAGTGTATCAGAGGGCAGGTCTTGTCTGACCACAAATCATTTAAACAAATGAAGGTGTAATTATCGTTACTCATCTCATTTCGGGTGTTAGGGGGAGCTCAGTTGAGAGGTCGCATTGTATAGTTTGGTTAACTTGGCAGAACAGGTAAGACAGCTGTTCTTGTGACTAACATCACAACACCTTGTTTGGAGCATCAAGATCACAGTTTTTAAGGAACATTTTTATTTAACCTAATGTTTGTGTTTTGTATCTCCTCAGTTTGGGGACCACATGAAGATGAGGAACCAGATCTGATGACCTACGGATGTCCACCCCTTCTCCGGGACCGTTCGGCTTAGGCAACACATCCAACAGACTCTCCAAGAGGAAGGCTTTTACTGCTTTTTAACTAGGAGGAAAAACTTAACCTTGACCATTTATTGTATTTATCATCAGGACTGAAGTCGTCCAAACTGTCTGTGAAGGACTGAATATACCCAACGGCACTTATCTGGCCCGGAATGATCTGGACTGAACTGAGCTCAAGTGAATTTGGCTGGAGACAGATTAACTCCCTTTAGCCCCACTAAAGAGAAATGAACTGAATTCAAACTAGCCTGACGTTGGCTGAATTCTTCAAGAATACTCTCCTTTCTCACAAACTGCTCTTTTCTGAGCCCCTTCCTTCTTAAAGCCAAATCCCTCAAGTTTCCAACCCAGATTCACGCACTTCCTGAGACCCTTTTCAAGGGCCTTGGACATTGTCTCAAATTTGATCGAGGAGGAATCATCTCCTCCTCTCCCCTAAAATCCTAACGAGCTCTTTCTCCCGCCCAGACATGGATCTCCACAGGGCAGCCTTCAAGATGGAGAGCTCCTCCTACCTGCCCAATCCCCTGGCCTCCCCGGCCCTCATGGTTTTGGCCTCCACTGCTGAAGCCTCTCGCGACGCCTCAATTCCCTGCCAGCAGCCACGTCCATTTGGCGTCCCCGTTTCCATTGAGAAAGACGTACATTTGCCATTTAACAACGGTTCTTACACTTTTGCATCAATGTACCACCGCCAAGGCGGAGTACCACCAGGATTCCCCAACAGGGACTTTCCTCCGTCCCTCCTCCACCTCCATCATCAGTTTGCCCCACCTAACCTGGACTGCTCGCCGATCAGCATGCTGAATCACAGCGGCGTCGGCGCCTTCAGGCCTTTTGCCTCACCTCCGGACGATCGGGACGGAGTGCCATGTGGGTATCAGTCTGCTTTCACCCCGGCCAAGCGCCTCAAAGGCTGCCTGGATGCAGATGCCTCACCCCACCTGCGGTACTCCGATGCGGAGGGGAAAGAATATGACTTTGGCGGTTCTCAGATCCCTCCTGGAAGTTCGCCTAGCAGCGCCTTGAAAGCAGTGGAGGACAGCGGGAAAAAGATCTTCGCGGTGTCAGGCCTCCTGTCGGATCGAGAGACTTCCTCCAGCCCAGAAGACCGCATTGAGCGCTGTAAGTAACCGTTCATTGCAGTTCTACATTGTAAAGAAGGAAGCTAGAACTGTGCATACAGATGTGTGACAAACGATAGGAATAACACGGTAACAAAAGACCAGATGGCACAAGGGGTCACTGAATGACTTGAAGATGTGAATCACATGGATTGGTCTTTGAAATCCCCAGATCTTAACCCGATGAAGCACTATCTTTTAAACGAATGTGGTTCACCCCTCCAGTGGAATTTAGAGAATCTATGAAGTGGTTAATAAGACACTTTTTTGTCAGACATATTTGTCACCCATCTGTATGGAGGAATGGATCATAAGGCATATGAAGACAAATTATAGGAATGTATTGCACAATGTGCTATGTTCTCACAACACTCATACTACATACATTTACACATTGTTGTTGTGAAAGTCTCATGCGGTGCAAACACAAATCAGCCCCATTATGCTCTTGCAATGATACAAAATGATTATGTTGTACAATACTTCAGCATGGTAAAATGAAGGGTCTGGCCACATCACTTTTCCATTATGCATTGTCTTTCAGTTTACTGGAAGTGATTGCACTGATGTCCAATACACATTGTCACACTTCCAACACTCATCCAACTTTTTTTGATCAATACTGCTCAAACCACAATAATCTTGGATGATTCTACAGACAATTGTAGAAATAAAACCTGCCCAAACCTACACAGCCAACTCTAATTCTGACTCAAATTAAAACCAAAGTACAACTCTCTGTAATTTGTATAAGAATGCAAATTTTGACACACTAGCATAACACACGCCAGTAAACAATCCCATCTATGTTCTCCTGTCATCATCTCTCCTGGCTCTCCCTAGCCTTGTTTCACAAGCCCACAAGCTCCACTGGTCACATTAGCATTCACCGGTGGAGGGATGCCATTTGGCCCACACGCACCGGGAATCTGATTAGTGTTTGTGTGTGTGTGTGTGTGTGTGTGTGTGTGTGTGTGTGTGTGTGTGTGTGTGTGTGTTGGTGTGTCGGTGTATGTGTGTCGGTGTGTGTCAGTGTGTATGAGTGACTGGTTCAGAGACCGGCCATGCTCTTTGCCATCAGCATTCATCATAGCTCAACGCTGGCAGCCCCGTTGCCAAAAGATTTACCCACATACCCAAAACCTTGGCAGGCCATGTGTGTGTGTGTGTGTGGGTGTGTTTGTGTTTGTCTGTGTGTGTAATAAATGGGAGGTGGGAGAGGGGTTGAACGAGCTCCAAGCACAAACACACAAACACTCTTCCAGACGCACAAACAGCTCTCAGCATGAGCACCGACATCTCCTACACATGTCAACAAGCTGCATCGGATCTCAGTAACAAATTAGGAGACAGAGAGAGAGAGACAGACAGAGATGTGCCTTTAGTGTATAATTTAAGTGAAAGAGACGGCCTTCCTTTCTGTCTGTCCTTTCTTGTATTCACTTCATCTCCCCTTTGACTGTCTTTGCTTCTATACTCCTGGTTTCATTCATTCTCCACCTCTAGTGGAAGGAGTGTGTGTGTGTGTGTGTGTGTGTGTGTGTGTGTGTGTGTGTGTGTGTGTGTGTGTGTGTGTGTGTCTGGGTGATGTACCCTTCATGGAACACATGAGAGACAGAGGTGACGGCCTGAGACTGATCCGATAAAAAAAGACCACCGCAGGAGACACAGAGAGGGTGAGAAAGAAAGGGATGAAGGAAGGAAAGGAGGGAAGGGAAAAATCTGGGTAAATGACACCCGGTGGGCTGGCAAGGGGAGGAATGAGAAGGAGGAAGATATCAAAGAAGCACATGAAGTGAGAAGAGGGGAAAGGGGACATGAACAAAGAGAGGGGAGGGAGAAAGAAATGACAACTCCGCTATGGAATTGGTTCTCATTGTTGTTTCGTTAGATTGACGATTTTTTTTCATTCCAAATAGACATTTTCCCCCGTTCGCTGCAGCGTTGAGCAAAAGCGACCGGAGCTCAAGAGCCTTGTGGTCGTCGCCATGTTGTCACTCCAGATTTGACCGAGGCCAGAAATAGAATAGGAGATGGTTACGTGGGCCTCCTGTGCTGTCTTTTGGAACGGCCGCATCGGTATCTAATCAGGTTAAATCTTGGCACAAGTAGCCTCCACCTCCACCATAGGCTTCTAATGCAATTGGATGTGCGGAGGCACTGCTTGCAGCAAAGAATTATGGGTTCTCCTTCACTGGTTTTGGCTATCCAGCGGAGGCGCAAAGAACAAACAACACTTTGGTACAATCCCATGAGGACGGCGCTCTCGCTGCTTCACACACACACACACACACACACACACACACTCGCACACATTAGCTAACTAGCAGTCTCCGCGCTGCTTCACACATGCATCTTGGAAATCTCACAGTGAAAAGAGGTTTGCCATGCTTGGGATCCTACAGTGTCACATAGAGATCCTGGTTCAGTGCAAAAATAACTATAAATGGCAGGTGTTTCATAGGTTTAATTCTCAATATCTCAAGTATATGTTAAGTTTGCTGAGTTTCACAAGGGTGCGTCCAGGTCAAGCGCGACTAAAGCAGATTTAAGTCTGGACTTTGAATCCGTTTGTGCCATTAAATCCGTATCTTAATGTGTTTCGGTATGCAATTTATAGCTTTCATTAAGGTGCTGATATCTCTTTACCAAATCAATGATCCGTGGCTCTGATTATAGTCAAACATGCGTTCCCCATGCGTTCTCGATCACCACCTCTCATTTTGCACAAGTATGTTAGTGACTGGGACTCATTGGTTGCTATGCACCGACTGCAGATACATTGTAACAGTTCTTTGAAGTCGTCTCCGATGACTTCTCGGGTTCCTTAACTCAAGGTCCTCTCGCGAGCATTTGTTGGGGCTATATGATGGTCTTCATCAGCTGATGGAGTTTGCTCAGTCATCGTGAAGAAAGCGTAGTTGTCTTTATTTGACTTCTGGATCAGTTTTGAATGACTAGAAGACGCTGCTTTTTAAAGGCATTTACACCCAGAGTAGTATAGAGCGCTGCAGTTATTAAACGAGTCGTAAACCCCGGAAATGAGTCCGTATTTTTGCACTTTGGGTTACCTCGTCTCAAAGTCACATTTTTTTTTAATGAGTTGTTTGGTTGGATGCCTGATATATGATCTGTGGTTAATGCAAGCTTAACGCATTTTAAACTTTTGTTCTACGACATAGAACATGTCAGTAGATACCTCTCGGGAGTTTTGAAGCTTTTACGTGTCTTTAAAAAAGGCGGTTGCTAACAAAAGGCTAAATGAGACGACTAAATGTCATCACGCCGAGTAGTCCGCCGTGAACGTAGTGGTGGTGGCGTGGAGTCATGTGACCGTGGTGTGGTTTGTTTATAGCCTGAAATTTGCTTTTTTACTTCTGATTGCATTCACGCTTCAAAGAAATCTTAAATGTGGTGTCTGTGAAGATGAACAAAACCTGTAAGTATCATAAACTTATCTCAGCTTTTTTTCTTCAATAATCCAAGATTTTGGTTTAGGGAACCAGTTTGATGCTAACTTCCAGGGATGGCCTGCAAAAATACGTCATCTCTAGTTTGCGAGTATATCAGGTCCTTAACGCTTAACATTTCATGCAGAAAAAAACAAACAAACATTTAGTTAAAAAAAAAAAAAACTGCACGTTCCTTTTAGTGACCTCGGTATCTTAAATGTGAAGCAGACTCTTAACACCACTGCTCTTCCACCTGTCTTGCGTTCATCCATTTCCAAGTTGAATATGTGTTTTACTTTCGATCCCATCCCAGTCCAATCATCCGTGGTGCCAGTTAATCCCAGGTGCGAAGGTGAATCCTCTCTTCTTCGCCTCTCAAAAAAAAAAAACGCGATTAACGCACCTTGGAAAAAAACCTCCCTGCGTGCAATTCCATCGAGCCTGCCGCACGCCGCTCCGAGCGACGGCGGCCTACTCCGGCGTTAAGCCTTCACACAAATCCCCCCACTGCACCGGCAGGCACGTCGGCTGTTAGCTAAACCCGCTAACCTGTCAGCTGCTAAACCTGCACATAAAGGCCCCATCATGCCTTAAGAGGACTATGCATGTCATATTATTGTGAAGGCCTTCAGCGTGTACTGTATTCACATGGTAAGGGTTTTAGCACAGGAATGAAGCGGAGGAGGGGTTTTGTGTGTGTGTGTGTGTGTGTGTGTGTGTGTGTGTGTGTGTGTGTGTGTGTGCATACAGTAGAAGAGAGAATGGAATTATGGGATGTGTGATTGGAATTAATGGGAATGTTGACAAATGACACAACCCCCCCCCCTCCTTTCGCAGTGCACTTGCTTGTTTGCAGAGGGGATTTGACGTTTTTGCACGACGTGTCAATGTGAAGCCGTGTGTGTTTGTGTCTCAGCATCCAGCACGTTCCATCATCTTTGTTTTCCTCTGCCTCTTACTTATCTTTTGTTCTCTCCGTCATCTTTTCCTTCACGTCCTTCACTTCCTTCCCCTTCTGTGTATGTGTGTGTGTGTGTGTGTGTGTGTGCGCATCTTCCCACATGTGTGTGTGACAGCTGTAGTTTGTTTACGTTCTCTCCGCATTTACAAGGCCGAGAGATTTACGCTGAACCTGACCCCCCGAATGCCTGTAACCCAGCTTCCTTGTCCCTCTTCTTTTTTTTCATTCTCGCTTTTCTCGTCACTCATGGACGTTTTCCCACGAACGCAATTGAGATAGACAGTGAAAAAAAAAAGTCAACTGGACCGGCGTACGACTGAAAAAAAAGAAAGGAAGGAAAAAAAAATCTTTTGGGGAGGGTGGGAGAGCTAGAAGACAGGATCAAATGCGATACAAGAAAAAAAGGAAAGGTTGCGGGGTAGGAAGGAATGAAGGAAACAGGGAGGATGGAGAGATGTTGAGCTGAAATGCAGATCCCATCTGCCTGCCTGACATAAGGAATTCTTAAGGCAGCGCACCATAGACAGGTTGGTATTGTTGAATTTGTGTATTATTCACATTTATTAAGTCAAATCATTTTAACGTACTGAAACTAGACCTATTTTCTCGTATTCCCATCAATAGTTTTAACGTCCAACGGAGCGCATCACACACAGCTGTGAAAACACACAGCGAGAGGCCTCCTCTTCCTCCTCCTCTTCGCCCTTTCAACTGTTCTTTGTTGATCGTCAACTCTTCCGCAGGGTAAAAATGACGGAGAGGACCAAAGTGTTGCAGCTAAACATGAATACAAATAAATAAACCGTCTTTTCAATAAATGGGGAAGATGGACGATGATGTCGCTGGACGACAAATCAGATTCTGTTTTGAATTTCTGGTTTCCATCTTTAGTGCTTGGTCGTCACTAACTGTGGGATATCACTTTCCACAGACCACCTGTCAATCACGCTGTGTGGGTGGGGCTTCCGCAAGTGGAGCTCTTTGACTGTTAATGTCAGCTTTTTTTTAAAAAGTCCTCGTCCTTTACAATCCTCCCTTCCGCTGCCGCGGCGTGTGAGGAGTTAAAAAATCAGCCAAGGAGACAGAAGGCTCATCCTTCTCCTTGTCCTCGCTAAAAATCCCCCCCCCTCCTCTCCCCTTCCATCTCTGCCTGTCACGGTCTAGTGGCAGGGTTAAGTTAAGTAAGAGTGTTCTAATAATTAGGACTGGGACTCGCCCACCCGCCTGCCTGCCCGTGTGTGTGTGTGTGTGTGTGTGTGTGTGTGTGTGTGTGTGTGTCTTCCTGTCAGTGCTTAGCCAGATGTTAAAAGGCTTGTCCCTCTCATGTTGCCTCCCTGTCAGTCTCCACCGTGTGCCACACACACACACACACACACACACACACACACACACACACACACACACACACACACACACATCGGGTACTGTCCTGCTTGTGGTGGCTTTGTTTACCCCCATGTGTGTGCCCTTCTGCCCTTCTGGCAGCTCCCCCAGGCTGAGGAGTGTGCGTGTCCGATTCCCAGCCTTCATGCACCTGATCCATACAGTCCACATTTATTGTGACTATGATTTTTTTCTTTTTTTTAAATAGTCATTGGAATCTGGGAATATTCTCTTTCCATCTCTCTTTCAAGCCGGTCCTTTCCCCTCCCTTTCTCTCTCACTGGGTGGCAACTGGAAGTGAGCAGCAATTGTCTGTGTGTGTGTGTGTGTGTGTGTGTGTGCAGTCGTATGTGTGTGTGTGTGTGGGTGTGTCACTTGGTGTGAGTCGTCTTGCGGTCATTGTTGCGACGCTGCGCAGATCAAGGATTAGTCGCTTCCTGTCGAGCCTTTTGTCGGCGCAGCTACTCCATTTGGACACAGATCTGTGCGAGTGTGTGTGTGTGTGTGTGTGTGTGTGTGTGTGTGTGGAGGAGTAGGTTACACAAATGAGCCGCTGGAGCTGGTGTAAAGCAAATGAAGGAGAGCAGATGAGATGAAGGGATTCCCTCTGCAGCGCCCAGCGAAATATTCTCTAGCCTCAAAAGTCATTTCATTTTTCTCTTAAAATGGGACTTTTTTAAACTGATATTGTGTCATCACATTTCATCCGTCCCCGCTGCGGTGGTGCTTGATTCATGAACGTATTGTCTAGAAACAGCAGGAATCATGTAAAGAAATCAAGTAGACCTCTGTGAGGACAGGATGTCACTTTGCATTCAGGGAGTTCAGGAAACAGGTTGCTTTGAAGGGAACATGACACAATTCCTGCAGCACAGAGGCCGTCTCGCTCTCTCTCTCTCTCTCTCTCTCTCTCTCTCTCTCTCTCTCTCTCTCTCTCTCTCTCTCTCTCTCTCTCTGTGTCTCTCTGTCTCAAACACACACACATACACAAGCTCAGGTCCGTAACGTCCCCAGTTCCGGAATTCCACTTTGTTCCCCTGGTGATGTCAGCTTTGGCCAATAAAAAAAAAAAAAAACCTGCGTTAAAACTCCACCGAGCCTCATACTACCGCAGCCCACCTGGCAACACAACACACATTTAGCTTTTAATATGTGTACACACACACACACACACACACACACACACTCTCATAAGGTCACAACCCCGAACTTCTGTCTTTTACATTGTTTTTCTTAGAAAAGATGCAGGATTTGTGCAAAACACATAAATATACCACCGCCATCTTTTCTTGCCAGGGTTCCCGGTAGTGGTGAATATGGTGAATGGGCTCCGACATGTTTATCCTCTCCAGTAAAGCTCAAGAGCAAAGCTGTGATAATCCTCTAATTCGTGGGTTTGACTTTACCAAAGAATGCCAGTTGATTTGAAAATGATACACCGTGTTAATGTTGTATAACTCTGCTACACGTTGTACCTTCAAGTGTTCCCCGCAAACCTTATTTCTCCGGAGAGCTCCGGCGTTCAGACACCTTCTAATGCAGATGTGTTAAAAGATCCTCCTCCTCCTCCTCAGTCTGCCACTGTCTCCTCCTCCTCCTCCTCTCTTTCTCCAGCCTCCCTTCTCCTCCCTCCATTCTGTCCTCGTCTCCTTCTTCTCTCCTCCTCACCCTCCCCTCCTCCACCTCTTCCTCTTCCTCTCCTCTCCTCAGTAATCTAATCTGTAGCCAGTTTGTGGATGCAGTCTAGTGTGACAGGCTTGCCCCCCCCCCCCCCCCCCCCCCCCCCCCCCCCCCCACCCTGCTTCTCTCACTTTCACACACACATACAAACAGCAGGCCCGTTTCCAAAAAGCCCCCTTGCTTGGCAGAGCCCTTCCCCTCCCTGTCTTGGTCACACCCTCTTTAATATTGAATTATTCATCAAATCTGATTGGTTCCTGCTGATGGCGGCCATGATGCGTACCAACAGTTTGTGTAAGTGTGTGTGTGTGTGTGTGTGTGTGTGTGTGTGTGTGTGTGTGTGTGTGTGTGTGTGTGTGTGTGTGAGAGAGGAAGGGGGTTGTGTGTGGGTTCGAGATCGTTAGCTGCTCTTAACGCGCTGTCGCTTCACAAAGCTGGACTGGCCCGTCACTAAACACACACACACACATACACACACACACACACATACACACCTTATTTTTTCACAAGAGCGACTTGCACCTGTAGATGTTTGGGAAGCGAAACACATCTTCAAATAAGGAAGGAGGATTTTCTCTGCGTTATTATTTGACAGTGAACTATTCTTTGAGTCGAGGTTGGGCGATCATATGTCTGCGTGTATCATCGCATCTGATTTCTTCCTCGTTGGTACTAAAAGTTGCAGCCATCCCAGAGGAACAAAGCTTAGCATCTGCTGCTGCTGCTGCAAAAGGGGCCTCTAAAGTCCCTTAGAAAGGTGAAACAAATCAATAAGGGGTGTTTTATATGCATGCCAGAGTGTGTGTGTGAATGTGTGTGTCCATGCTCATATGATTTGCATGCACCAGAATCTACACTGCAAAGGTCTCATCGAAGCTGTTGTATCACCCTCGTTTCCTCACAACATCTCCTTGTTTTCCGATCCGCCTTTTCTAGCATTTTCCAATGCTAACGGCATCGCGGCTGCCACCCGAAGTGCCCCCGACCAAAAGGCAGCCTTCAAACGAGGGGTGTCCATTCTGTCTCCAAACATAATGGTGCATGTCTCTCCCACGGCATGATCAGGTTGATCCACATCATACCCCCCCCCCCCCCCCCCCCCCCAAACCTCTCTCGTGTTGTTCTGTGCACGCTTTGAAATTGCATTCGCGCGGCGGGCTTTGCTAAAGGCATAAACAGTCGATGATCACGGATTTGCCCGCACTTCAGAAGTAGGAAGACGTGGATAGAGGAAACAAGGATGAGTGTGTCGACGTTTGCGCACGTGCGCGTGTTGGGTACCTGGAACGCCTCGTGAGGCACTTGACGCTGACCCCCCGCGCTGCCTCTGCATATCTAAAAGGCATTAGAGGGACGAAGAGTCTGTCTGTCTGTCCAAAGTGTTTTTTTTTTTCTTTTTTTGTTGTGGTTGAGTCTGAGGCACACACACACACACACACACACACACACACACACACACACACACACACACACACACACACACACGCTCATCACATCTCAGGTTTGCGTTCAGGTCGCAACACAAGTTGCCTCCTCGGGCTCTCTTCCTCTTCATCCTCCTTATTCACACCCATCCCTCTACCCCCCCCCCCCCCCCCTCTACCCCCCTCCCCGTCACCGGGTGTGTGTGGAAACCCAGCCCACTGTTCAGCAGATGAATAATTTAGCGGTGTGTGTATCATCTGTTTACCGTGCTAATCCATCTGTCAGCAGGCACCTATCGATTCGCGCCTGCCTGGTAATTGTGCATCCGCGCCACGCGCACACACAGATGCGCAAACACAAGCGCATCGCCGGACCTGCAATGCACACTCGTGCACCTCTATGATGTGCCGGTTAGCTCATATTCATATCCTGCGCTCGTCAGCTGGCCACCCAGACACTTCATTTACACTGAGTGAAACTGATTTTAGGGTCAAGGTCATAAAAAGAACTCTCTTATCAGACACAACAGCTTCAGTTCACTTCAGGGTTTTTCTTACAGACATATGAGTGTTTTGGGTTTTTAAAGCCGTACTGTTATTCTTCAGTATCAGCTAAAGTTAGTTAAAGCTTTATTCTGAAGACAAAACAAGAAAAAGCACTTGATCTTGATCCTGCAAATGTCCATACACCCACAACGAGGACATGAAAGCCCGTCGGAACTGAACTAAAATACAAACGTACAAATAAGTTAAAAATTAAAAAAAAGATAATAGACAAAAAAACAAAGACTGTGCAAGACACAAATAGTGACTCAAGTGCGTGACTAAAATAAAAGTACCCTCAGCTGCCGTCTCAGATCTGACAGTGAAAGTGGGAAGTGCGTAAAATAAATAAAGATAAATAAAGGAAAGAACAACACGTCTCCTCGGCTCTTTCACTTCTGAATTCCCTCTTTCATAGCCGCCATGCTAGAGGCTGTGAATGGCTGATTCTAGAGGTTTCAGCGTCTCCTCCCATCCCTCCTCCTGTGTCTGTTCGTTCCTTCTCTCTCCCTTCCTCTTTTTGCTTGTTGTATTGAAGCCCTCACATCGTGAAGACTGCTATTCATCTCGTCACCGAAGCACAACCTGTGACCTTCTAAACATTTGCTTCTAAACAATGGAGCATTTTTAGAATGATTAAACTTATGCTAAGCACCTGCAGTATATATTCCATCACTGGCTCCGTAAAGAATCAGTACTGAGACATTTTTAATTAATGACATAGGCAGTAAACAATTATGTATATGCTTCATAAAATGTTTCTTTGATCTGGTGAAGTACAGTTTACATAAATGCAGAGAGACAGTGGCAGACGGGGAGCGCAGTACTATAATGAATCCATGGGTGACCATTGATGGTTGTAATTATCAAATGGCTGGTTTTAAAAGCTCATTGATTGATGTCATTAGCTCCATGAGTGATTACTAATTGCTGCTCTAGTATGTTAACCACACGGGAGGCACACACACACACACACACACACACTCACACACACGAAAGCATTCATCACACACGGACACATTCATTCCTCTGATTTGATTATCAGTGATATCCAGCATTTAACGCTGTTATCTACTTAACCCTGTGGTGTTTGTGTGCCGTCAGACATCACAACCCACTTTAAAGGGGTTTGACACTAAAAGCAGTCACAGGGATGATTTGCATTCAATAATCGTTCCTAATAGATTCATATTTGTGTGGTTGGCCGGACGGAAATCCCTTATTTTAACCATTTCAACATTTCAACATTTTAGTCAATCAATATGATTACTGGTTGAGATGAAGGCTGGTCTGAAGACTGTACGTGGCTTTGTGTAATGGCTAGTTTTGAACGTAAATCCGGATGCTGACTAGTTCTGATGCCTTTGAGTTAGCTTACGTTTTGCCACAAATTGCCACAAAACCTTCCAATAAGGCAGAACAGGCTTATGTCATGCCAGAGTTGTAGTTAAGTTGAAACTTGTTCTGAAAGTTAAATTACACAATATAATGGCAACCTTTATGTATTATTTTAATTTTATTTTATTTCATTCTAAATTAAAATCTTTTATTTTTCATTTGTTGAATGTAATTTATGCCTCAGTTTCAGATTGTCTGTGTTATGCTAGAAGAAGAAGTCCGAGTTTGGATTCTAACCATTCAAAGTTGTCCCTTTGTGGCCGTATTTCTTCATCAGCTACTTCCATCACCGCTCGATCGTTCGTCTCTTGGAGTGTTTTTTTGGAATGCAGGTGAAAACAGTTTGCTTTGATGAGAAGTCAAGAGCAGGGGGCTAATCTAGTACTCGTATGTCAGTTTAGGTTCAGTTTCATGCGTCTGTTTTTATCCCCATTCAATGCACTATTTCTTCTTTGTGTTGTGTGTGTCCTAGCCTGAGTTACGACACTTGCCAAGGTTGTAGGTAGACACGCACACACACACACACACACACACACACACACACACATACACACAGACGTACACACACTCGGTACGCAGCAGGGTTCATTTCGATGTGGAATGTCTAATATCACATCCTCGCGGCAAAATGCTTGGAATTCTGCCCTCCTGGAGAAGCATCACATCTTTGTGCGTGCGTCTCTTTCCATCTGTTTGTGTGCGCGCGTGTGTTTCTTCATCTATATGTTTGTGTGTGTGTGTGTGTGTGTGTGTGTCAGGGGGTTTTAGAAGCAGGCAGGGGCTTAGCAGAGCAAAAGAGAGCAAATCTGTCAGCTCTCCCTGGGCAGACAACCCTTCTGACCCTCATTCAAAGACATATTGATTCTCCTCTACACCCAACAGGGGAGGGTGTGTGTGTGTGTCTGTGTGTGTGTGTGTGGGCGAGTGCACAAGTGCTTAACACAGCCTGATCTTTCCTCCTTGCTTCCTTCATAAGCACAGAGCCCTGTTCCTGCAGCGTTGTTCAATAAGAGAAAACATATTTGATTGCGTAATCATTTTTTTTCTAATACTTTACCTGTGACTCCATGTAGAAGACACCAGAGTGAAAAGAAAGAGATTATTCCAACAAGTAAAACCACAGATCTTTAAACACGGCCTGACCTAGTTGGCCGTTCTTCGGGGGCTTTTATCTGTCGTGCTCTGTTTCCTGTCGGCTACATACTCCGTTTGGGGTTCTGGAAGAAGAAGAAGGAGAAGAAGAAAAAGTCAGTGGGCGACAAAACACAAACTAAGCCAGCCACCGAGGCGAGCTCACAGCTTTTCTCTTATCTTAGCACTAACACCATATTAAAACCAAGCTGTGCACTTGTTTGCTCTGCCTTGTTTTCCAGGAAGAAGCCTAATGACCTATGGGACGCCACCAGTCGGGGGCTCTGCAGTCTGTTAGGGACCCTGTGTGTACTTACATGTAATTGTCAGAGCAGTGTCGCGGGGAGACTGGGTCAGGACCTAAAGGCCAGCGGTGGGAAGATTAAAATCGACTCCCCCCCAAATCACACTGAGGATGGTGTGAACTAAAGCTTCTTGCCGTGGGTTGGAAAAGAGTGTGTAGTGACTGCGGGGTCTGTGCATCACAGGACAACGGATACTCTGGCATGGTCTCTGTGTACCACACCACACTATACTGCAGAGGAAACAAAGAAAAACAGAACAAATTGAACTATTGTGGCCAAAAAAAATAGAAGGAACATTCACTCTGAACGCTCCTTTAATTTCCAAAAGCATGATGAGCACTAATAGCTGGTAAAGTTTACACCTGCAAAGAAATGCTGGTGTCCAGAATACTTTGACAACAATGAACAAAACACAAGAGTGACATGTTATCACCTTGTGAATCAAGTTATTACAGTGAATATGTCAGCAGACAGTTGTCCGGTTGCTCATCCAGAAGATATGCAGTAACATTGGCTTTCATTTTGAGTTGGGCTTCTGTTCACCGGACACATATTAAGTCATTCACTGGCCTTTTAGCTCTGATTTGGTCTCCTAAGTGAGATATCTGGATTGTTAGCTGCTAAACGCTAAACGCTCTAGTTGGTGACCATGGCAGTTGTCCGTCTACTGTTTCCAAAACCAAAACAACTAAAAGGTGAACTGAAAAGTTGGGTGATAATTATCTTTTGGTTCGACGTGTCTGGAACGTCGGCCACAGGTTTCTGGAGAGCGGTTGTGAGGCTCAAAGTGGGCGACTCCGTCTGTCGCCATCTTGGCAGTGAGGACACAGTCTGATGCTAAAAATGGGGCAAAGAGGCGGATCGTCGGTGGAGCTGAGGCGGCTCAGGTGATGCAGCGGAGGAAACAGCTCGCGGCTAGCAACCTGAGACAACACCTACCTGTCACTCAAAGCAGCCACGCCATAAATTCTGCCCAACTTTAAGCCTTAATATAATTTAGACGGGTGAGTTGTATAACAATTCCCCCCCCGTACAGTTGTTGTAAACGGGGGGATGAGTCTGAAACAAGTTTTTTCTACCAGACTGTAGACATGTTTACTCCTGCTGTTAAGTTGGACAGTTATACAATAGAGGTCTATGGGAATCGACTTGTTTTTATATATATATATATATATATATATATATATATATATATATATATTTAAAAAAACATTAACAGTAGGAATAAATGGATTTCACCTGCACAGAAAAACAACCCCAACCACGTTGACTTTGCATCAATGTCAGCAAGGCTCATTGCATGTATGTGTGTTTGTGTACGTGCGCGTGTGTGTGTGTGTGTGTGTGTGTGTGTGTGTGTGCGTGTGTGTGTGCTCACTGTTGAGTCACATGTCTTGCGACCTGGCACAGAAGCGCAGCACGAGGTCTCTGGTAATAGCCGGTCGCTGGGGGCAACCGGTCATGGCGGTTTGTGTGAGTATGTGTGTGTGTGTGTGTGTGTGTGTGTGTGTGTGTGTGTGTTGTAAGGGGAAGTGTGGGGTGGGAGGTAAAGACTCCTACATGGCGGGGTTGCTGTCTACAGCGTGGAGGGGTCGCGGTATAATGTCGGCAGCCCGCATGCTGACCCTGCTCCTGCCAGTACACACACACACACACACACACACACGGTCAGTGGTATAAGCCTAAAAGTGCTGGCTGCGGTGATGAAAGGCAGGTGCACTGGGAGGCCATCGGAGTAACAGGAAGAGAAAATGAGAGAGGACAAAAAGAACATGTGAAAGTCAAAGCAGGTGGGTAAAAAAAACGATTTGCTGATGGACTTCATGTGGATGATGACGTTTAATGTGTGTGTGAGTGGGACAGAGAGAGTGTGTATGTTCGGATTCACAGCAGGACAACTATAAGACCAGAGGACAGGCAGAAAGTGTGTGTGTGTGTGTGTGTGTGTGTGTACACTTCTGCTCCCGTGATCTGTGTAGTTAATGCACTGTAGCACCTGAGGGCACTTTGACCACCCCTGTCCCGTCCGTCACCGCATTCATAATGACCCATCAATACACCGAGGTGGCTGATGTGTGATGTCTGGCATCAGGCATCCATCACCTCCTTACACACACACACACACACACACACACACACACACACACACACACACACACACACACATCAATAAGTGGTCAGAATGCTAATTGTGGCATTTGACCAGAGGGATGACAAATGAACCGAGGCCGTATTTAAATATTCAGAATCCCGCAGACTTAAAGGTGTGTGTCACCTAAATTGCGCATGAATCTTTATGACCTAAAGAGAGAACCGTGATGGCTTCAGAGACTTCGGTTAAATGGTGTACAATTGGCAACGCCGTGCACAATACTGGCGGTAATCGGCAATGTAATGTGGCGTTTCCGCTGCGGCCTAGAAACCATTTATGGCATCGTGGGATGGCGGTTATGTTGATTTGATGGACTAGACTCAGCAATTCAAAGCTAAATGATGGATGGAACATTGATCCGTTACATAACGTACGTATGTTTTCAATCAATTGTCTGCCGTAAATCACAGCGTGGCAACAAAATTAGCACATCTCCTCTTTTGACGTTGTCTCTTTTTGCTTTCCACTACTAAATGCCATTACGTTATGACCGCACCATATGGAATAAAAAAATGAGGAAACCCGTTCTGGTAAGCTTACCGTCTCCCAATCTGGTGATTCTGAAACAACTTAAATGAAAAAGCAGAGAGTTTGAAATTTGTGACTGAACTTGATTCGGATCATAAAAACACAATATACACACCTTTTCTGTGTCTGTTTCCCTCTATCTCCTTGTTCCTTTGTCACTGTCTCCTCTGTCTCTTTCTCACACACACACACACACACACACACAGTGCGGGCCACAGATGGCATGGTGGTGTCAGGGTGAGAGGGGTTTGTTAGGATCAAAGAGCTCCAGTGTGTGGCCCCCTCCACCCTTCACTTGCTTTCTCTTTCTCTTTCTGTTTGTCATTTCATTCCACCCCTTCCTCTGCTTTCAATCTCGCTTCCTCCCCCCCCCCTCCTCCCCCCTTTCTCTCTCTCTCTCTCTCTCTCTCACTTCGTCTCTCTTCATTTTTTCCCCTAATCTGTCCATCAGAAGTGTTGATAAATTATTCATGCCTCTGTCTGTCCCCAAAGCCTTGTCACCTCTCCTCCACTCGCCGGCTCCTCTGCTTCCTCTCCTCCTCGCCGCCTTCATCCCTTCATCCCTTCCTCCCTCTCTTGCCTCCTCCTCCTCTCATCTTCTCCTCCCTCCGCTCCACCTCCTCCTGCTCCTCCTCCGTGTCTTCCTCTCTAGCCTTGCAGAAAGCTCGACCACACACGATCTACCAGCGAAAAAACCAAAGGGGTGCGAGTCAGTGACAAGATTTTAATTAATTCCGGCAACTTTTAACGCTGAAGTTTGATGGATGGAAGCTGCTTTCCCTCAAATCATTATGGCAATTTCATTTAATTCATCAGGAATCTGTTAAGTCATCCTGACGTTTATGTCCAACTCACCTATTAGACTTAGGAAGCAAAAGACAGAGGGATAAAGGAGAAAGGAAGCCATTGAAAAGCTTCAATATCTCCTTCCTTCCTCCTCCCCACACACACCTTGCATCCCATATCCTGCCTGATAGAGTGCCGAAATACAAAAGAGCGAAAGAGAAAGACGTAAAAGACGGTCGAGTGATGAAAAAAGACAGAGAAAAGATGCGACTGAAGGAGTAGTCCTGTGGCTAATCCAACATTCTCTCCCCAAACAATTAAACACTGGTTTATGTCTGCTTACACTGTAGAGCACTGACTTCCAAACACATGCACGCACACACTCAAATTCTTTTTTTTTTTAGAGGGATGAAGTTTGTGGCGGAAAGCTATTAATCATAGGAAAATCCAGATGAATACAAAGTTAGGGAGTCTAGTGATTAGTGATAAATTGCCTTGTATTTCCCCGTAGGTGTTGTGTGTTTGTGTGTGTGGTGAGGATTGCATCTTAGGTATCAGTGTGTGTGTGTGTGTGTGTGTGTCGGCTGATACAAGGGTGTAAAGCACTTGGGCTGAACCCTCGGGATATAAGAATGCGGCGTGTGTGTCTGTAGGTGTATGTGTGTGTGTGTGTTAGTGTCACATATGGGCTCTTTCTCAAAAGATGGGCCTGTCTCAACCACTCTCATCCCCTGTTACCGCTACGATTAATACATTTAAAAAAAATGTCCCCTCCACTTTCCCCTGGTGCCGGTCACACACACAGACACACACACACACACACACACACACACACACACAGACGCACACACACACACACAGACGCACACTGCTCACTATTCAGCTGAGGTTACTGCTACATCAGCAGCACACACAGCACTGCCCCTTTAGAGGCTGATCAATCTGTACTGCTGCTCGCACTGATGAATTACAGAAGTGAAGACAGAAGGGTAGAGAGGGGGAGAAATGGAAGGGGGGGGGGACGAGGAGGAGGAAAGGTAGTGGCAGGATAAAGGGATGGAGGGAAGATGAGAGAAGGCAAAGATGGGTAAGAAGGGAAGCGGAGGAGTTGAGGGTAAGAAATGAGGAGTGGGCGAGAGGGGGGATGATGAGTCTCTAAAAGAGAGGGAGCAAGGCAAGGTACAAGAGGCTACCAAAAGCCACGAAGAAGAGGTGGAATAAACAGAAGACGGAACAGTTGGGAGTACAAATGAGATGCAAGGTTCAGGAAGCTGTGGAGAAAATCAGAGCATGAGGCCCGTCTCATGGATCTCTCATCTAGTCGTGGTCGCTCCAGGTTTCAAGGATCTACAGACAGGGTGATATACAGGAGCCCAGCACTTGAAACTCATCCCGAAAAGCAGGGACGCATGGCTAATATTGACTTTAGCTGTTTTCATTTGGACGTACAGGAGGACTCTGCGGCCGAGACACTGCAGAGAGACGTTAGGCTTGAATAGATGTCTTTGTTTGGCAGGGAGGGAAGTAGTTTTAACGCAATGGAGACTCTCTGACACCGTGTTGTTCTAAGGAGCTGTCATAAGGGTTCCAGATTGATAATGCGTGCAGTGTTTTCAGGCAGTCTTGCCAGGAACCGGGGTCAAATGAGCCGTAATTCATCCCGGTGTATTGTTCTGATGCTCATTTGGTCGTACTGACGTCTCCCAGTTTAACTTTGAACAGTGAAATCCCACCATTGACCAATAGTAAGCTTTCCTGACAGTACCGACTTTTGAGGGGAACGGAGAGCTGGAGGATCCAAAATGGAGGAAGCTATTGTAGCTTACTAGCTGTGTTGCACCACCCACTTTCCTTTACCCATCCACTGTCAGTGTAGACTCTGAGGGAATGGTTTTGAGACACTTGTGAGACAGGAGTCAATGATACAAATAAGTCTAAAGTCGACCAGAGATTTTTTTTTATTCCCCTCTTCAATAAAACTTTATTGGATAGAATTATGCAGAATCATCATTCAAGTAAAGTACGGTCCAGTACGGAGAAATGATAGATGTTGTGACTAGCTAGTGCTAGCATGTTCCCAGCTCGCTAACTAGTGTAGCGGATAGCTCACCAGCTACCGTGGTTCACTAACCAGCCCTGGAATCGCCAAGCCTCTAAAACCGAATATTTCTAGAAGACGTCAAAACTCTATTTCAGTCTCAGAACATGGTTCGGAACGAATTCAAGCAATTCCCTAATGAGCTCCGGTTCTTGTTTGTTCCTGATCTGCTCTTTCTTTTCAACTAACAAAACTAGTAACAAGATTTCTTTTCAAAGGTTCCGGGTGCTGACTGGACAAAATCACTTTTTCACATTGATGCATCTTTTTTTTCAGAACATATCATGGATCATTAATTAATACCAGTTAATCCCTTCAAAGGCTTCACGGTATTCCAATTAGAGACATACAAATGCTTACTAAACCTAAACATTGTCTTGCACCGATTGCCTGGCCTTCCTCCCTACCGATGCCAACTTTTACCAGGCCTTCTGTATCCACCCGTCTTATTTCATTTTCTCACGTTTTCCCCTCAGTGAAAACATGATTAAACTTTAGAGTAGGTGGTTTTACCTCTCCGCTCTGCCTCCGACAATATGTGAAATGTATTTTTTTTTCTCCCTCCCTCCCTCCCTTCTCCCCTCATCCTCGCCGGCGATAAATCCATAGCTATCTATGACAGCTTTGTTGCTGCCGGGAGGCCCCTCCTGCCTTGTTTGGCCGTGATTCCAGTCGACAGCTTTAGGAGCGTGTCTTTATTTAAGAGCTGCTGTAATTACACAGGCTTTAGCATATGTAGACGGCCAGATATGATTCAAGCCGCCGCGACGGGGAGAGGGGGGAGCTCAAACGGGTGAATGAGAAGAGAGATAAAACACAATGGCGGGAAGCACAAGAGAGTGAGAGAGAGAGAGACGGAGAGGGAGAGATATGGTGAGCAGGGCAGACTGATAGAGCAATTGAGAGACGAGGAGAGGGCAGTCGGGAGGGGGTGGGTGGGGGGGTGGGGGGGGGGGGCAGAGGAAGAGATATGGTTTGGCAAATAAAAGAGGAGCGCGGCGCTGCTGCAAACTGTTCGCCTTATGATGCCTCATTAGGGCTTAGGGCTGCAGATAGTGCCTGTTAGAGAGATCTATGGCCTCGGCGCTGAGAGGGAGAGAGAGAGAGAGAGAGAGAGAAAGGGGAGAGAAGAGGGAGAGGGATGCAGATATACACAATAAAAACAACAAGAGAATGAAAAGCAAAGATTAAAGCTGCTGCCGCCAACATTTCCCCTTCGCTGTGATTTTTATATTACGCGTTGACACTTGTTTGATTAACGCAAACCAAAATGTCTTGTGACATGTGATGGGTACTTATCTGTTCTTTAGGTATCCAGCACCTATCCCTGTGAGTTTTTCTATTTTTTATTTTTTTTCCAATTTTACACCTTTTTAAAATGTTAGCGCTCCTCTTCTGACCCCGGTTTGGTGGATCGAATGTGAGCACGACTTTTGAACACAGTAAAGATGCCAGTGTAATACTGACATTTTATATACACATGAGCTCATCCTTTCTTGTCCACAAATCACCAAAAAACTGCAACAGCAAGACACAGACGTGGTTGAAATACATACAACTTTAGCATTTGATACTTAATTAATTAACTTAAAAAAAAAAAAAATGAACTAATTTTAAAAAAGCCACATTTTTCCAACTATGACTGCCATTTGTTCTGCTTTCGCAATTCAACGTAGTTACACTCGTTAGTAACCTCCTTACATAGGATTTTGTATCGTCACTGGCAGGGTCCGCCATTTATTCCCCTGGATTCGTACTGGCACAAGGATTTGCAGGAACACTAACATACTTGTACTTAATTTGTGATCATATTCTTTCACTTTGCCGACTGGCTTCTGTAGCCTTCTTCATCGCGACGACGTAATGCGATGAATCCTCTCGGCCCGCAGTTTACTTGAGTGGGATGCGCACAGATTCACAATTTGCACGTCTTCTACCATTTTGAACAGAGTTCAAGGACGTTGTTAGCCTTACCTCCAGTAATGTCGCCAAGTCAACCAAAACTTTGTTTCTATCATAAAGAGTACAAACATGTAAGAAGTGACTTATTCTTCTGAGTAAAAAGAAGAAAAAGAAGTCTGCTGGAAGACCTTGCATTCTTTGGCAAGAGTCCTCTGCCAGGGGATCCCCCGCTGTGTCAACGCAATGGAAATGAATGAGGAGGCTACATTTGTTTTGGACACATTGTTAATGGAGGTCACAATTCGGCCTAATTTCAACACAGCAACAGACAAGCAGGAAGAACAAAAAAAAAAAGCAGCGTTAAACGCAGAACAAAAGGCAGCGAGAGAGAGCGCAGCAGATAAGCAATCGGACACCGT
Source organism: Pholis gunnellus (assembly GCF_910591455.1). Lineage (NCBI taxonomy): Eukaryota > Metazoa > Chordata > Actinopteri > Perciformes > Pholidae > Pholis > Pholis gunnellus. The sequence continues at coordinate 19,382,258 of NC_136541.1, read as the reverse complement.
CCAGGCGACCTGGACATGAAAAGGAGAAAGAGCACTAAAATAAATGTCTCCTTTTCTTCAGCGTGTGGAAGAAAGATAGCAGATAGTATATCACCGGGCTCCACAAGCACTAATTAGGAGCCGGGTTTTAACAAGCAGAGAGGAGGGGGAGGGAGAGGAAGAGGCGGGAGGAAGAGGCTGAAGGCGGGGCCGTTAATCCGCCGTCCATTGTCGGCCGTTACAGAAGGAACCGTGTCGTCTGTTTTCGCCGTGGGAGACGACCGTAAATCTGCAACCTTTTTTTTTTCTTTACACAATACTCACAGATACATGATACCGGCTGACACCAGCGGAGCCGCCCGCTGATGGATCGCTTTCATCAGAGAGACCACACAAATCACCTACCAACCACACACACACACACACACACACAGTGACAGAAGTATAATGAGCAGGCATTTTGACGCAGTTATCCAAAGTGGTAAATCAGAACCTGTTGTTTCTGCCATGAAAGGCCAGCGCTTATCTGCCAGCTACAGGTGTAAATGTGTGTGTGTTTTGTGTGTGTGTGTGTGTGTGTGTGTGTGTGTGTGTGTGTGTGTGTGTGTATGGTCTGATGCTTATCTTTATCTCGTAGTCACACAGGGGCCCCTTTGTGGTCCGTTGCTGATTAGCCGCCTGTACACATGCCCCGATCGTAAATCCACCTATGTGGACCAATGTTAGCGGTAATGAGGCATACGCGCGTGCGCTCATATTTGTTTGTGCTAATAATTCCGCTGTAATTTCCACAGGGAGTCTGCTCCAGCTTTTTTTTTTTTTTTAGGGGAATTTATTAGGTTGGTCTCGCTGAAGAGCTGGATACCTGCGGCCTTACAGGGCCTCAGAGACTACTATGTTACACACACACAGCACAAATGCCTACTGGCAACACGCGAATGGACAATATGCATTACGCACAGCCGCAGTCCTCACCCCCTACGAGGATCTTGCCCTTCCCTAATCATAGCACACGTCCAGAGATGTACGGAGTTCCCACTGTCCTGCACACCTGCAGGTGCAAATCAGTCGCCACGCCTCCCACCGCCTCTCCCCGGCCCTAAACATGCACGCTCTTCATCCTAACCACCGTCATTTCCCTAACTGCAGCTTACGTCGCCCCCGGAGGATCCCCTCCAGCCTGCTGGCCACAGGCATGATGGGCTGTTAGGCATGCAGGACGCTGCAGGAGCCGTGATCTTTGTCTCTTTGTCATGTAACATATCCAAAAATGACAGTGCGCTTTTTATTTGATATGAATGATGGTCGGAGAATGATAGCCATGACATAAGAATGTCTCAGGTAATAATACCATAATGTATTGCACGCTGGGTCAATTTTCAAGTTTATTTCATTGATATTACGCTTTAAAAAGTCGACCAAAGCATTTCACAAAGACAGACTATGTATGCTTACACATCGAGCAGAGAGACACACATGTGCATAGATGTGGAACTCAAGCAAGATTGAAATAGAAGCAAGTTGAAGCAGCTGGAAACGAGGTCGATGAGAGCCGTGAGAGTGAACCAACAAATTAACATGCGCTTTAAAACCAAAACAATGAGCTTAAACAAGGCGCTACAACGCTCCGCAGAGCTGAGGGTAGCAGTCAGGTGATTATTCTCTCTGGGTTTAGCACTAGAAGATGCATCTTTCACATTACACATACCATTTTTTCCATTGTTAACATTTAAAAAAAAAAAATCGTTAGTGCAGCTTTAAGTTGTTTTTTTTTGTTGCATCAAATCCGCCATGCCAATTGCACGTGTGCCAATAGGTTTGACCTAAACCAGTCGGGTGAAGAACATTCCTCTCAGTTGCAGTGAAGGTTTCTGGTGCTGGACACTTGAAAGGCGTGAGAAGTGCATTCCCACTAATAGGGGTTTAACTGGGTGGCAAATGTTTGGTCTTCCTCTCATTGTTCTTCCTAATGGGACCTATTGACTGTTTGTGCAATCAGAGTGCATCACCGTGCATGTACAGTAGATTAGAACAGCAGCCTCGCGCTCCCTTTACATCTATTCATCTTTTCCCTCTGCGTTACTGTGTCTCCCTCTTTCAGCTTGTAATTTGCACTTGAATGGAAAGGCGCTTTACTGTGGAGGAATTACCGCTGTTGACGAAGCGGTTTACAATACGTAATGATCAAAACAATGCGAAGTTATGATTGAGGTATAATGCAATCATTTATGCCGCCTTTGTTTCTCTTTGCACATCTCTCTCCCCCCTCCCTCCCTCCCTCTCTCTCTCTCTCTCTCTCTCTCTCTCTCTGTCTGCGTGTAACAGCAGGTAAACAGCCCCGTAGCTTGTAGTGGTTATGTGATTCAGTAGCGCGGCGCGTTTCCGAAATGGTAATTTGCAGAAATGAAAACTTAATCAAGCATGCGGCAGAAGTGGCCCTGAATAATTTAACAGTGAGGGGAGACTGAGCGGGTGAGGGTGGGGGAGAGGAAGAGAGAGGGACGGGGAGAGGAGAGGAAGGTGACGCTAGACGAGAGGAGAGTTTCTTCCTTCTTCCTCCTCTACTTTTATTCCCACGTGGTGCTCATTTCTTCATGTCTATCATTTATCATGTATTTCCCACCACTTCTTCCATTTTTCCCTCACACATTTCCTTTAATCCTCTTATTTTCCTCCCTTCTTTTCTTCTTCTTCTCCTCCGTTATTGCAGTATTTCCCTTCCTCTCCCCCATCCTTCCACCATTCCTCTTCTTGTCTTCGTGTGTACCCGTCTGGACAGTGTACAAGTTTATCTCTGTCAAATGCTTTTCTGAGAGGGTAATTAATTGCTTAGCCCCAGTTAAACTTTTAATATCTTCCTCCTCCCTCTCCATCTTTGATTAATTTCTCATCACGGGGAAAAGAAAGACTTTCATTAATACTAAAGCCATTAGTCTTCCAGCAGGAAGAGAGCCCATATTTGGTCGTCACAGAGGAATCCCTAACCCCCTAAATGATTAGAGAGCTACTGAATAAACACTTTTCTTCTTTCTGCCCGATCTGGGGGAACATGTCCGACAAGTGCCAGAGCATCTTCGTCTGGTGAAGGAGGAAAGCTGTGCTCACTTTAACGCGTGTGCATACAGTACGAGCACGATTCGTGACATTGCAAGTAGTTTGGAAGCCAAATCAATGAATTTTTTAGTCAAGTAGACATTTCGAAATTTGTAGATTGGGGATTTTTAAACGAGGGAGAAAGAGGAGATGATGCAATCTTAAGGTTTTTTTGTGAAGAAAAAAAATATATCAGACACAAATTAATATTCAAAGCAATGTATTTGAATGTGTCTAAACATATCTTTGGAGGAAACCGGTGACCGCATTGTTAAGCAAAAAAAGAAAAAGCGAGATAAATGTGAACTTTTATTTTAGTTTCTATCAAAGTTGCTGAAAAGAGGTGAATTTGGTTCCTGTTTAGGCTTCCTCATCTCCACCTGCTATGAAGTGTGTCAGTTATAGTTTCACAATGTAAAACCACATATCACTGGGCCCGTTATCATGTATAATAGAGGGTTGGGCTCTCTCTCTCTCTCTCTCTCTCTCTCTCTCTCTCTCTCTCTCTCTCTCTCTCTCTCTCTCTCTCCAAACTCTATACTTTGGCAGATTGGAGTGAGAATGAACTGCAGCCCCAGACGCTAGTTTGTGAAAGCTCTGCGTTCCTCCTCTCTAATGGAAATTAAGGGCCCCGTATGCGTGTGCGTGTTTGTGTTTACGTCTGCGCATGCGTGTGTGTGTGTGTGTGTGTGTGTGTGTGTATGCGAGAGACGTGCCATGCTTTTGTGACAGGGCCTCGCAGGACTCCGATTTTATTAAGTACCCTTTAGAGAACGAGAGAGAGAAACAAAACAGGGGAAAAGTCTTTCTCTCTCTCTTTCTCCCTCACTCTCTCTTTCTCTCACACACACACACACACACACACACACACACACGAAGACCAGACTCAGAATTTTATTAAGTACCCTTTAGAAAGAGGGAGAGTGAGACAAGAGGTGGAAAGTCACCGGCAGCATGGTAATCAGGGCCCGCTAACCGAGACACCAAGAAAAGAGGAGAGTTTGTTAAAGGAGAGAAGAAAAGACAGAGGGGGAGGGGGGGGGGGGTATTTTCACAACACTTTTCTTCTTTTTTTTATTTTTGTAAATCTAGAGAAGGTGAAAAAGGGGGGGGGAGTGAAAGAAACGTTACATGCAGGCAAAAAACACAGTTTTTCCTTCTGAGAGAACGAGGAAAGGAAACAGAAAAGGTCAGAATCATGTGTTTTTTTCTTTACGGCATTGATTTTTGACCCACGGACATTATGGCTTTGCGTAGTCGTGCTCTTTCTTTTCTCTCTTTAAACAACATATGTGTTTAAATAAACCGGATCTGTTCTAAAGCAGGTTTGCTGACGGACCGCTTCCTCTTCTTCCAAGCTGAAATATGCTCAGCAAGATGCTCTTTAAATGCAATCTGTGATGCTTCTTGGGTGTGGGTGAAGCATTGATTTGGCTAACGGCCTATCTATTTTGATATTTAGGATAGCAAACATTTCTCTTTTATCACTTTCTAACCGGCTAACGGCTAACGTGAGGCGATTGTGGTTCGAGGTAGGAAGTAGTGTATGTTGTGAGTGCATGTGAGAAATGACAGAGCTGTAATGCACACGGACATGAAGTGCCGTGGAGGACAGGGAGAGTCAGGAGATAGCAGGAGGAGGTGGAGGAGGAGGAGCTGAGGCCGTACCTTGCATGACTGCTCTTTCCCTAAAGGAGCCCTGCCACACACACACACACACACACACACACACACACACACAGTGAGCGACGGCTGGTGTGCGGGTGGCTGTCTTGTTGGCGAGGGTTTCTGATTTCACGGCCTACTGGGTGGTGGCATTCAGCTTCCACACACGCACACGCACACACACACACACACACACACACACACACACACACTGACCCATCCGCTCTGCTCTGTCAGCCCAACACCTCCCAGTTTCCTCTCTCTATCTATTTATCTCACCCTCTTCTTCTGTAATCTGAAATACTTGCAGGACATTTTAGCTTCTGTAGACATTTAATGATTTTGGATGATCAGGAACTATTGAATAAAGCAATATGTGTGGTGCAAAGAATATGTGTATATATATCTATATGTATATATATATACATTATATAAAGATAATTTCAATTATTCCCCTTTTTAAGCTCTGGCAGTTGAGCAAGGCGCTACTCCTGCAGTGTCAGGGGTTCGATTCCCTGAGCACAAGGCTACTAAATGACCTCCGGTTTCGAGAGGGAAAGCTGATAATGCTGACAAGCTTTTCTTTCTGTGAAAGGCAAGGACAGACCCCCTGCTTTCCCAACACACACACACACACACACACACACACACACACTCTCCCGCACACAAACCAAGTGACAAGGAGCTCATCAAGAAAAATGGTGGACTGAGAATTTGCATTTTGAGTGAGTGCGTCCCCCTAAAGTTGAGGCAGATGATGCATGCTCAATCTGGACAAATGATAATTGATAGAGAGAGGGAGGGATGGAGGGAGGGAGGGAGAGAGAGGGAGAGGGTGGGAGGTCCTGTCAGCTTGTGTCTGAGTAGGTCGGCTTGGACTGAGGGGCTGCGAGGGTCAAGGAACAAGAGGTCTCAGACACACACACACTGACACAACGCTTTCTCAGCCGTTCGGCCTTTGTTATGTGAGAGAATTTAGTGCTCAGCAAACCAGCTCCATCAGGAAGAAAACCTCGGCTACTTATTTGACTTCATCAAGCTCTCACTCTATCACTGAATCCAATGGATGGCCTGTGATGAATTTGGGTCATAACAAAATTATTTACAGCTCTTTTTCTTTATGGGTTCTCCCTACGACGTGTACTTTGTTATTCTTACGAAAGGTTGTGTTGCAATGTGCTGATGTAACACGTAAAGGAGAGCAGCAGAGAAAGGAAGGCTGGTAATGTTCTATATTGTATTTAGTGACAATGATCCTTCAAAAGGACCAAATTTAGAAAAGATTTGATCCTATTAAAGTTTCTTCTTGCTCCGTTGTTGTCAATTGTGATGGCGCCGTAAATGCTCACCAACCCGTATTGGTACGCAAATGAAAATAGTCCCCAACAAATGATTATTCTAGTGGTGCACAGATGCGACTTTCTCAGTCCTGGGCTTTGGGTATCGGCCGATACGTACCGATCTAATACCGGCCTGTTTAATTAATGTACGCCTCACTGTGTGGAAGTGACTGGGGTCCTTCATTTATGTGTGAGGCCACATCGGGCTTGACTTCAACATTACTTTGCTAAATTTGTTATAATAAATGTAACAAATAAATACATATATAAATGTACTGAATTGTGAAACCTTTTTAATATGCTTACATATTGGTCAAACAGGAAACAGGAATTCAAAGTCCATGTGTATTGTTTCAGTAAAAATAACATAGAACTGAATAGAATAGGTCGGTATCAGTGCATCCCTCATTTAATCCACTTCACTAAAACATTTACTGAAAACTACAGTTACTGAACTTTTTTTTTTTTATTAAACAAACAATATATTTGTGACCTGTTTTGAAAGATACATGTCCTCAATAGTAATAAGAAGTAATTTTCAATATTTGTAGTCACGTAACCAATCTATAATTGACCTGCATCCACTGATATAACTGTAATGTCGCTCTTCATAGTGAATTATTATACAGCATAGTTATAATACTCCTACAGCAGCTCATACCTGCGGTATCTATCTTTCTAAAATGTTATTAGTTTCTTGTAGAGATAATTGATTTCTTAAAGAGTAAGTTCCCATTGAGACCGCTCTCTGTACTGCGTGTATGTTAGAGAGAACGTATTAAGTCGTCTCCTGGCTTAGCTTTACAGAAACACTAAATGAAGCCCCGTGTCCTTTAGATGATCCCCTTTTGATTTAACGCTGACGCGCACCAGGAGAACCTGTTGAAGAATCACTCTCCCGGCTTTAGTTTTGGACTATAAAACACTGTCCGAGCGTAATTAAAAAACCTGCACGGTCCTCCTCTACAAGTCGTTAACCTCTCGTGATACTTTTTAGGGATTACGCCATAAAGCTCAGAGTTTTTTAATGGGCACAAATCAAACATGGTCCCACGTTAATTGAATTAAGGCCTGCCACCAAAACGTTCGGCCTCGGTCCAAATATTTGAGAGGAGCAACACTTTTTTTTGCCCCGCCCTTCCTCCAAGTTGATTAAAATATGTGATATTTCACATTAGTTTAGTTTTTTATGGGCAGTGAGGTAATTCATTGTCAGTAAATGGCTTGTCAGAGTGCTCTGTGAGTGATGTAATGCTATGAAGTCTATCGTTTGAATTGCCCCTACACCGATTAGAGAAAATCGACTTCTGGGCCCATTATTTGATTATCTTGCAGGAAGTTTGGAGAAGGCCATTGGCATTATGTTATTGGACGGGATCACATTTTTCAGTTTTGCAAGTGGGCTGATAGCATTATACTGCTTTTAAATGTTTTAAATGTTGAAAAGGCCCCATATCCTTGGAGTTTTGTTTTTTTAAATAACACATTTTAACATTTGTATTACCCCTGCTACTGTTCGGCTTGAATGTAATAATGATAATTATAATTAAATAAATAATAATGATAAAAAAATATATATTTATATAATGAAGCTATATAACATGCAAACAGCTCCCCTCCAACACATTTTGACCCTTTCATTAAAATATGTCAGGTTCCCATTCGCTGTAGAAGCACTTGAACACGTTCCTCAGGTCCAGCATCAAGGCAGGACCCTAATACCTGGGTCTAATTAACACGCGTTTAAAGATACTCATGATGCAAATTACCGCTAACATCGGAACAGGGGTGCGGGGGGGGGGGTAAACGACAAGACGAGATAATTCGACTAATGCATATTTATCTCATGCTAATTGGCGTGCACGGCTAAAGAAAAGCGTGCACTTAATTAATTGACATGGAGGGAGTGGGGGGGTGGAAATGAATTGGAGGCACTCAATCTGGAGAGAGGGAGACAACAACAGGAGAGGGGAGGGGGGGGGGGAGACTCAGCGACAGGCGAAAACAAGTTGAGTTAAATCATTTCGAGGGCTATCTTTTTTTATGTTTGCAAAATAAGTTTGGCCTTTTGGAAAAGCCCACCATGTGTCTAATTTATCAGTGTGCATTTACGGAAGAATAATATTATGAAAATTCAAAAGGCTGCTAAATGATGTAGCTTTCATCATGTATTTGCTAAACGAATTAAAAACCCAAGGGATGAAAAGAATAAAAATAAAAAATCCCTGAATACGAATTATCAATACACTACGATTCTATGGCAATATTCCCATAAAACACGAAACTACGAACAGCAACTGATAAAGAAAGCCAAATATCACCAACCATCATCAACACAGTGCAAATCTCTATAGGAATGTCTTAGAAATATCATATTCACACCATAAAAGACCATCGAGTACAATAAAGACACTCTAAAATCAAAGAAAGGAGTATAAGTTCATAGTTATACTGACGAAAAATCACATTTTTAAGTCTGTGAGTCTTCAATTTAATGACATAAATTGGGACATTTTGTAGCCAAGCAATGGCTGAAATGATTTTAGGCTAATTTGGCATTAAAAGCATTGACCGTGTGTTTTCCCAACAAGTGGGACATGGTGGATTTCCGAAACGGGCCCTTAACGTCTGTCCCGGTTAGTCACTCTGTGTGTCCCTAATGCCAGATTTCAGAGTGGTTTTGTTAACAAAATAGCTGTGTCCGTCCAGCTCGCCCCGTGTAATTCGGTTTGTGTAGTTGGCCCCGATGTTATAGGGGCCCTCACCCACCCACACACACACACACACACACACACACACACACACACACACACACACACACTCCCTCCCTGTATCTCTCATTCATTTGTTTACGGTCTTCCCCTCTTTTTTAAGGAGAGTGATAGGACGTAGAAGCAGGGCCTTTTCACGCCTGCCTCCCTCCCTCCCTCCCTCTCCTCCCCTCTCCGCTCCGCCCTGCTCCGGAGGCACAAGAATTAAAACAGAAATGTTTTTGAAACGCACACAACACTCATCCATTTCAAGCCACAGATGGTCTTTTGAATGGAGGCGGGGGGGGGAGGGGGGGAGGGTTCCCTTGTTGTGTATGTGTGCATGAATGTGGGAGTTTACCCTCGCTTTTAGCCTCCTCCTCCTCCTCCTCCTCCTACTCTGCTGTGCCCAGGCAGCCGTTTTGCTCTTTCGTTTTCTTTCTTTGTGCCTCCCAACTTTCTCCTTTGCAAGCGCCTTTTGTGTCGAACCCACGGCCGCTGACCGACTCTGCCTTCTGCTCATCTCCCACCCGCTTTTAACCTCACCCCGTTTCAGAGATGGAGACCATTACCAATGCAAATATACACCTAAGCAATCGTAATCCCGTCATAAATCTTCAGAGAGATGCCATACAAAGTGCACAACTGTTGAGTACTATACACACAAAATAGGAATATTATAATAAGCTTTTCCTTAACGCTGCAAGAAATGCGACAGCAAGATGAAAAGACGCAGTATTTGCATTGAGCTGAGATAATGTGTATCCTCTCCCGTGATATGTACATTATGTTTGTGTGTATGCGTGTGGGGGGGATTATCACACGGTGGCACAATGTTCTCATTGTATTTTCCTTTCGAGGGCCCCGTGGAGAATCTGGCATGAAGGCAAACACATGCCCACTCCAATCAGTCAGGGCGACACTCGGATAAAGAGGGGGAAGGAAAAATCATTGCTACTGTGTGTCAAATTATAAAATTGACCACCTGTTTCTCACACACATACAGTAGACACTTCGGTAACACGCATGGTCCTCCGGTATGAGCGTTGCCGGTGGCGGTCGGAGCGAGCAGCTGTCCTCGTTGGTGGTCCCAGTTATGTGTCGAATTTTGCTCGTATGTAAGAATGAAACCCGATCGTCGTTGGCTCGCTATTCCCCCTTATAGCGTCGTTTTATCGCGTCATTTTAAAATGTCTGCATTCTTCTTGGACACGGCGCGGGAGGGAGGGGAGGTGTGTGTGTGTGTGTGTGTGTGTGTGTGGGGGGGGGGGTTACGGTTTCATTCACTCATGCGGCTACTTCCTACTTTTTAGCAGTGCATATTTAAAGAGCCACTTGTAACAGAGCTAAAGGGGGAAGAAGAGCACGAAGGCATGTCTTCTTTTTGCTCTCCGCGTCGCTCATCCTCTCCTCTCCCTAGGTGGCTCTGGTAATAAACACACTAGCCGTCCGTCCGTCTCGCCGCCTTGGCAGGTTGAGGCCCACTTAACCAGGCGAAACCGGCCGCTCTTTTCTAAGTCCCTTTGAATGCCTCCCTTTGTCGGCGACACGCCACCATGTTAATGTCATGTACCGTAGAAATTGCCGCGGCCATGGCTATTAGCTCCGGCGCTAAAGTACAGAGAGTGACAGAGAGAGAGAGCAAAAGAGGCCGCCACAAAACCCAGCCGGCTTCAAATGCAGACCATAATTGCATTGCTGTGAAGAGGGTTAGCCCTTTTCTCCCCCCCTCCTTCCATCTCTCTTCTCCTCTCTCCATATCTTTTCCTCGACACCCCCCCCCCCTCTCCGCCGTCTTTCTCTCCCTTTTTGTGTGTGCGATTTGTCCCTTAAGCCGGCGTAACGTCTCGGCCGAGGCCGCAGAATGTGGAGAGCAAATTGGAGGCAGAGCGTGAACAATGGAACATGCATCGCTGCTGGGGCATTCTTCTTCTTCTTTTACTGGGAACTGTGGGAGGGGTGGAGGGGAGAGAGAAAGTCATTTTGTGATGCCGTAGACATCCAGATGTAGACGGCGAGTGCGCAATGGAGGGTGGATAAACAGCATTTTGCATCAAAGCGGGAAAGTTAAACTTGCTTTACTCATTTCAGGTGTTTTGTTGGGTTGAAAATCAGAGTAGGTTTTGGGGGAATGAGAGGAAAATACATGGAGGAAGCAAACAGTAAGCATAGGATTAAAAATACGAGGCAGACCAGGTGTACGGATTTCAAAGTTTGGACATCATTATTTCTCTTCCGTTTTCAGGTTCTACATGGCGTGTCGCCGATCGCCTCTGTTGTCCCCATTGGGGTATTCAGCCCAAGATAAGTTACGGGCCACAGAACTCACATATGTGTTGTTGTTTTTTAGTTTTTTTTTAATCTATGAATGTTTGTATGCAAGTTCCATTCCTCTGAAGTCAGATCACAGAGGGAGGGAAGTGGGGGGGGGGGGGGGGGGGGGGGGGGGGGGGGGGGGGGGGGGGGGGTGACAGGAGGAGATGAGAAGAAACAAGATGACAGGGTAGAGAGTATGGACTATATACAATGTGGAAAGCTACCGAGACGACGAAATGACAGCAGGGAAGCCGAGCACAGAAACGGAGCTGAGGAGAACGCGGGTGGAAACGTAAAAAAAAAAAAATGGGTTATAGAGGAGGGGAATAGAAAAAGACCAGAGCGGAGCAGGACAGAAACATAAAGACCAGGACAAGACCACACGGGACAGGATAGAGCAGAAACCACATGATACTATCTTCAGCGGTCGACACTTGCTAGCCTGCCGTACCTTGGCTCCAAGGTCTTTGAAGACTCAAGAGCGGATGGAGGCGAAAAAAAAAGCAGATGAGAAAAGAAGTCAAACGCAGCACACAGAGGCGAAGATGAAGCAGAACAGCTTGTCTTCGGCGGTGAATAGCAGCGTGTAGCGTTCACATTGAGTCAACAGATTAGCGACAGAGGAAGCTTAGCTATTCCTGGCCTCCCACGTTTGATGTTTCGGGAGGCCTAATTTGATTTTTTTCACCTCCTATTGTTTCAGCGCTGGGCGGCCCTAATCCACTTTAAAGTGGAGACAGCTTTCATCCTTTCCTCTTCTCCGCTTCTCTCTTTTTCTCGCTGTCGCTGCGTCACGTTCTTTTGTTACCCTATCCTCCTCCAACCGGCGCTCCACAGGCGCACGGACATTCCGCAATATTTAGGGGGGAGTACGTTTAAAAACTGTTTAAAAAAACTTGCAAGAAACATTTTACCTGTGGGTTGTATCACAATACTTTTAATACAACTTAATACTGCCGTTTGTTACTATTAGTAACACTGTTAATCTCCTAAGTAATTAACAGTTTGTGTGCTGAGAAAATCTTAGCTAGGCATTAGCATAATATGCTACTTTGTTTAACTTAGGCTTCAACTGACTCTTCGTGGGCTTCAGGTAAAGTCAGATGGATATTATTTCAAGATATACATCATAACTTCAAGCCTTTATCACTGGATACAAATCTAAAACATTTTTGCCAATGAGCTAACGCTCACAACATTTGCTAGTAAATGCTCTTGGAGGGTCACAGACAACAGCAGTCTATCTTTATAGCATTCTTTATCTTTAAGGGCATTTTTGTGTGATCTTCACCAAGGAACACAAGGGGAAACAAGTCTCATACTCTGTGTAAATGTGTAATTAGTGTTAGCTAGTTAACTTTAGCTTGCAAGCTAAAATGCTACAGCTTCTGGTACATGAATTGTAATGGTGATGCTAGAAGTAGCAGTGCTTCTTTGTTTTGACCAACTGTTTGGTAGTAAAAGGGAAAGTACATAACTATATTTATTTAATTTGTTTTAATGTATTCAGTTATATAACCTTTACAACATTTGTGTCAATCTTAGGGCTTTCTAAGCAATATCAATGGGACTTCAAAAGGGCTTCTCTACTTTTTGAGCATAATTACTTTGTCTTAATATGTTATATCTTAAATCCTTTAATGATGCATTGCTTTTGGCTCATGGACAAAGTTGCTCACAAATGAACTGGCTAACAACACTGAAGTATGTGTTCTACGGAAGTGACGCTGCTTTGTAGTTGACAGAAAGTGTTATCAACGAGGCAGTTTTGTCCCGTTCACTTTGCTAAATTACATCCTGCACCTCCCTCATCTCATACTGTATAATAAATGCGAAGAAAGAGAAAAGAACAAAATGTATCAAGCCCTGTGTGTCTCTCAGTCTTAACTTCCCCACAGTTGAAGTGCTCCAACAGTTCTTGATGGTAATAAAAAGCCTTTGGGGTTTTCGGGTTTTTCGGGTTTTTTTCCGTCCACCATCCCATTCTCCGCTGCAGGCTGTATTAACCCTGAAGAAAAGCCTCAGGAAAAGCACAAGAATGGTTGCAGCAAAGAAGTGGTGGAAATTGTCACCACAGAGAGAACCCCCCCCACACACCCCCATCCCCTCCCTATTTCCCCCTTCAGTGAAAACAGCGAAATGACCAGCCCCTTGGCTCGGTGACTGCGCTCAGCTTGCTATAAGGGAGCTTAATGCACCCAACCCACCGCCCCCATTGTTCAACCCCCCTCCTTCCCCCCCGACCCCAAGCTACCCCTTTAAAAAGGGGACCCCCCCCCCCCACACCTCCGCCAACACACACATACACATTACCAATGCACACACACAAAAACACCAGCCTTGAAAAGAGCCACACACATCAACTCCTTTTGTGTTGGCTTCTTCCCCAAACCATTGACTGACTGACTCACTGCTGCCGCATTCGCACCCTCCTCCATCACCTCTACACCACCCCTCCAGCCTTTCCCCTCACTCACTCACTCACCATGCATCCATACTCCTCCTCGTCCCTCGTCCCCCCTCCTCCCAAAAGTGGTTGGGAAGCCCCAATGCAGAGAGGTGGAATAAAGACAGACGGACTGTCGGTGCATATGTTGGGTGGGTGACTCCACTCCTCTATGTTTAAAGAACCATCTGTGATAGTTTTTATTCAAACACGCAGCATCAATAGAACTTTAGGAGAGCTCCCTTTGTCCCCTCTTTTTAAGTTCCCTGCTTCTTTCTCTTTGCCCCGCGCAATTCCCATTCCTCTCAGCGTTCCCTTCTTGCTCTGCTAATTTGTGAACATATGGGTGTGCAATTTCGGAGAGCTACTAATGCATTTTTGTTGTGCTGTCTGCGTGTAGTGTTGCAAACTGTTGGCCCTCTCAGAAAAGACAATGTAAGGAAAGAACGTAACCAATTTCACGTTTAGTGTACGCTGTGATGTCTGCTTTTATACTGAATGTGTGTGAGTGTGTGAGAGAGTGTGTGTGATGGATTAGCTCTGTGAGGGGCTCAGCGGTACACTGATATCTTTGCTCAGCGCTCACAGCATGATACACAAGATACTGGCACGTGCTCGCTCTCTCTCGCATACACAAACGCGCGCACACACACACGTATGAGCAGGGATTTGGTGTCCAGCAGCGTAGACAACCCAGTGGTGAGCTGTCACTGTGTGTGTGTGTGTGTGTGTGTGTGTGTGTGTGTGTGTGTGTGTGTGTGTGTGTGTGTGTGTGTGTGTGTGAAGCCTTGTTCTTCTAACAGTCCTCTAATCCTTCTAGAGTGGCCCTGATAGGCCTAATGACACACATTGGGACACTACAGGGGGCTGCACCTGTGTATGTGCGTGTGTGTGTGTGTGTGTGTGTTGGAGCTATTACCACTTGCTGTGACACTTAAACATGATACGTTTTCATCCCTCTCCTGTTTCTTTTCTTTTGCTATGTTGAAGTAAACTGCATTCAATGCAATACGGTGGCTATATATTGGACATGGATCTTTTTTTAAAGTTATAACCAAAAAGTAATTAGCTGCTTCAAAAATTCCTCTAACATAACGAAGAAAGGCCACTTACGCCCTCAACGTCCACAGAACGGGTTCGGACAGCACCCAATTAAAATCGCGCACGTGAGCCCGGTTTGGGTCCCGCTCCGGCTGTTCCCACTGTCGCAACACGTGTGTGTGTGTGTGTGTGTGTGTGTTAATATGTTTGTGAGGGTGACATCACCCCACAGAGGGTCGTGCTCGCTGCAGGTCAACTTTTCACTCAAATCTTTTCTTTTTTAGAACACGTTCAAACAGAATCGTATTTTTTTTTTTTTAGATAGCCTCTGATTTTTATTGGTTAAACATTTTTTTTTAGCAACCAATAGACTTCTACATGCAGTAAATACCATCACGGTCACTAAGCAACTGTGGAGAACCAGCTGACACACACTGTCTCTCTCTATAAGAAACCATCTCATAAACTAAGAGCTACCTGTTAACTGAAACAGGTGGTTTAACTACTGTCTAGCCCCTGGCTACCAAGCTAATGGCTTCCTGTACAACACACACACATCTACACACAGAGAGAGTCAGACTCTGTCTAAACACACGTTCTGACCCGACAGGAAATGTGTATATCTCCCTCAATGACAGGTCCCAACGTACAGCACTCCCAGAGTGCACCTCTCTCCCTCTGCTCTCCATACTTTAACGTCCATTTCCCCTTCATTCCATCCGATGCACACGATTCAAACATCATAGCGGCACCTGTGCTGCTGCCACTGAAAGGGGAGACGGGGAGCTTCTGTCTGTCTGCATCAGTCCACCTCACTAATCTTTTTATGTGAAATAAAAACCAGAGAGAGACAGAAACCAGGGGTTCCATTTCTACCGCCCGTGCCTCGCTGTTTCTGGCTCTTCATTCGGACGGAGAGAAACTTTCTTTCTACACCTCGAAAAAACATCCATTTGCCTCTGTCTGAAAAAAAAAATTCCATGGGAAGAAAGAAGGAAAAGATAAAGCAGCACATGTAACAATCTGTTTGCCGTGTGTGTGCGTGTTTGCGCGTGTGATGGGAGCAAAGTGAGGTTAGATTATAGGGTCTGGGCTCTTGGGTGGGGGGGAGGTGGAGGGAGGCGCAGGGGGGGTTGGCGGCACACGGACAGCTAGTGACATGATGGCACTCCTAATGGTCATAATTGGCAGTGGCTTTGACAGCAACTATATGATAGCTTCACAATATACACATCTCTGACTGCGCGTGTGTGTGTGTGTGTTTCTTTAAGAAGAAATTTACACAAAATTGCAGCCAGGTTGTTGAACCGCTTGTTTGCAGCCGCCGCCTGTTTCTCTCTTTCTTTCTTTGTGCGTGTGAGAGTCAGATATAAATATTGTATAAACACAGTTGAGAAGCTGCTGACAGGTGTAAAAGGTAGCAGTTAAGCTCGCTCCCCTCCCACCTGTTTTTGCTCTTTTTTTTTAATGCTGCTTAAACACACACACACACACTCGCACACATGCCAGTGGCAGTGTTGCTGTCTAAAAAAAAAGCAGCAGGTGCCTTTTTTTGTGACTTCTTCAAAATGGAAATTAAACCTTTAACTGCTCATCTGCCCGTCACCTATTTCACCCATTTACATTTCTATTTTCAAGATACCTTCTGGTGTTTCAGCTGTAGTGAAGGATGGTTTAGTACTGTGCGATCTTTATAAAAAAACAACAACATGACATTTACATCTGCTGCCTAATGCACACCTGGTAGACGGGAGATAATACCAAAGAAATTCCTGCGTACTTTCTCTCGGATTTACTTTTCGTCAGGCCCGACGGAGGTCCGTGGCCATAAACCAGAATGAGGTCGAGATGAAGTTCCCCGACAAAGTGACTAAAATCACATGTTGTCTCTATTTATCTGCGTTGTTTTCCTCTTCTTCAAACTGTCTGAATTTTCTTTTTGTGCATTTGCGAGACTCAACAGTGAAAGAGTGAAAGGCCGAGATAGAGAGTCACACAGAGAGAGAGAGAGAGAGAGAGAGAGAGAGAGAGAGACTGGCAATCAAAACAGCAGACCATCTCTTGCACCTGAACGAGCTACAGCGCTGTGTGTGTGTGTGTGTGTTAGAGCCAAAAACGCTCCCTCTGATCTTGGTTCAAAGGCAGCAGGGAAGAGGCTCAAAGCATTCTGGGTCCAGGGGAGCGATGGGGGGAAGGAGGGAAAATTGTGGAAGGACACAAAGAATAAAAAAGAGAAAGATTAAAAAACAAAAAAGTCAAGGAGAGTAGGAGATAGATGCGGAAAAGATTCCCCAGGGCTGGCAAATCATTCAGAGCACACATGGATATGTGGTGTTCAAAAGCCTCTTTTTGATGCAAACGTACAGTCATATCTCAAATATCATCATGATTTTAGTGCACCTGACCTGTGTTTTACATTCTTGAGATCATGCTTAATTTTTTGTCAGATTAATATAAGATGGCTATTAGACATCTCCAGTCAAATCAGTTTCAGAATCTACAAATATATTGGGGAAAATATTGGTTTGATGGGGGATTCAAATCTACAGCTCAGATCCACGAAGTCTGGAAACGGTGAAATAAAGCCCAAGTTTATTGGTCTACGCCCCAAAAACCAGGACTCCTCTTCTGCTAGATCTAAATTTGAAGTCGGCTTTGAAAAGCCTCTCAAAAGAGCATTAGTGGAAAAGGAATTAGTGCCATTGAAAGTCAATGGAGGTTAGATAAGCTGTGGTACTTGATACTATTAGAGAGACAAACCCTTGGAAGTGTAGGCCTTAAGTTCAGAAACAGTGCTGTTACCCCACTGTGTGTGTGTGTGTGAGAGAGAGAGAGAGAGAGAGAGAGAGAGAGGAAGAGTCTGATGGTCTTAACAGTAAAACTAATAGTGGATGACTGCCTTAGCTGAAGGCTCACTTCTCTGTGAAGTTTCCAGCTGCTTTTAAAAGACATACACACACACACGCACACACACACACACCGCTATGGACACACACACAAACTTTTTGGAAAGTCAAACATAAAGCCGTATAGAAGCTGGATTGAAAAAAAAAAAAAAAAAAAGGGAAAGTAGAAAGGAAAAAGAAAGAAAAAAGACAATTTCATGTGGCGGGATGGCGTGATATTAATCTTATTTTTTCTCGTCGATGTAAGCCATCTTCGCTTTCAGGAATCTCTGGGGTTCGTTATGATGGATGGAGCTGAGGGAGAGAGTAACGGGACGCAAGGGAAAACAATTTGGGAAAATTTACGCCTCGGTTTTCGCTGCTGTAGAGAGCATTGCAACGTTTTATGGCCCGCTGTCCGAGTTCATTTCCTCTCATTTTAATTCATTTAGGCTTATGGTTTCTTTACTCGTAGTTTATTTTGAAAAGTCACTCACCATCAAATACCGTGTCACTCATGTCTGTTTAGCTGTCTGTGTGTTGTTTGTCTTGGTCGTTAAGTTGGAGCTGTAAAGGTTAAATGCGCAGTTGGCCGCTAAAACATGCAGACATGCCTTTGGTGTGTGTGTGTGTGTGTATGTGTGTGTGTGTGTGTGTGTGTGTGTATGTGTGTGTGTGTGTGTGTGTGTGTGTGTGTGTGTGTGTGCGTGTGTGTGCGTGTGTGTGTGTGTGTGTGTGTGTGGGTGGGTGGGTGTGTCCCACCACTAAACAATAATGGTCAAGGTCTCACTCTTTGTCTGGCGGGGATGGGCAGCTGGACACCAGTCTACTCTTCTTTCCGCACGCACACACACACATACACACACACACACACACACACACCAGACAGACAGACAGACACACACATCAGACAGACAGACACATGGACAGGTCCGGTCTGTTTTTGTGGGAGGAAGGTGTCACGGGTCAGCGGTAAAAGGCCAGGCCTGCTTTTTCATTGGTCTACCCCTCACTTCCTACTTCCTGGATGACCCGTCACCATCTGGGGAAGTGATTGGTCGAGAAGAAGAAGCCTCTCGAGTAAGGTCGAGCGGGGTTGCCGCAGGTTACCCCTCTGAGGCCTGTCACTCCAATGAGTCGTAGAGCCGCTGCTAATGATCAAACCAGCCGAGTCACGAACATTTTCACCTGCCTGCGTTTCAAAGGTTTCCATCTGTCCACGGGGGAAAAAGCTGAATGAAATAGAAAACATGAATGATTAATCCCTTTAAATAAAAAGTCACTAAAATGGAGAAGATGAGGAGAAGACGGGAAATAAGGACAGGGGAGGAAGAGAAGGAAGGAGAAAAGAGGAGAAAACAGGGGAGGAAAGGAAAGGAAGACAAGAGAAAGGAGATGAGACAAAATTAAGGAGATGAAGAAGGGAAAGAGAGGGAAGGAAAGGAGGGGAGAAAATATGAGAGGAAAGGACAAGGGGAGTGAAGATGGGACAGGAAATGAGGACACAGGAGAGGAGAAGAGATTACTAAAGATAGGAGAGGAAGGAGGGAAGGAGAGGAGACCACAGGAGAAGAAAGGACATGAGAGAAGAGGACACGTTTCTTTCATTCTCCCCTTCTGTCATCCGTCCTTCCTTCCCTGCTTTCGCCCCTTCTCCTTTCATGCATGCATCCTACATTTCCACATGCCTCATTCCTCCCCTCCTCCCTTTTGTCCTCACCTCTTTTCACCCTTCTCCCTCCCCTCTCTGTCTTTACACCCCTCTACCTCCTTCCTCTCCCCCCCCCCCCCCAGTCTCTCCTGTTTATGAAGGTAAATTTATAGGTCTACCAGGAGCTGTTAGCTGGAGGTGGCCTCCGCCGCTCAAACCACAACAAGGCTTCGTCCTCCACATGGAACAGAAACGGCATAGTGGGCACACTGGGTTATTTCCATCAGCGCGCATTACACACGACGGTACACTCACACCTCCCATTATCTACTAATGAGCATCCCTGTTTTCTCCCTGCTGCTTTCTCCTTTCGGATCCTGCCTCGCTCCATCATACTCCTGATGAGTGGTCGGCTGTGTTCCTTTCTTTTTCTTTCCCTCTTCTTACTTTATATTGCTCCATCTAGCATTTGTTTTTTATTGGTCTACAAGGAGCAGTTAGCCAGTGGTGGGCTCCACTTTTTTTTAACCAGCACATGTGCATGTGCTGTTTTTCACACACTGCTGTTATAAGTCAGCTCACTCAGTACGTAGTTATATCATTTATGTAGTGTGTCCTCCCTGCGCTGTGAACACTCTTTCTGTGCGTCATTTAAACCCGGGACCGAATGTGGTGAAAAGAACACAAGACACGAGAACGTGAGGTGATGAAGACTCGTTTATTTTGAAATTAAATTAGTCCCCATAGATTCTTTTTGTGCTTTTTCTTGGGAACACAAACCCTCCACTCGACTCACATCATCAGGGAGGGTGCCTGTCATAACAGAAAGAGCTGTTCACACTTTGGTGGTCCGATCCCTCTTCCAACATTAGACAGTCAATTAGTCACAGAATGGAGCAAGCTCACTGGATAATAGAAAGGAAAAGGTTGTCATTCACACGTTGGAAAACAATTACATAGACTTTGCATATGTATGTATATATATATATATATATATACAGTTATACAAATCAGACTTAATGTAAGAAAAATATAGTTTATTTATACAGATTTAAATGACAGTGTTAAAGAAACAAGAAGGGGATTAGATCATACAACAGAAAATCATATGAATAACAAATAAATTATCATTTAATCAAAAAGCTAAATAATAAAAGACAAAAATACAATGAAACAAAAGTATATGTACGTGAGATTTAGTATTTATTTCGGTGACTTAAAATCACTTCAAAATTCTCATTTATTTTTTGTTGTTTTTAGAAAGAATAACATTCTGCGTGGTAAGTGAAATACTTACTTATACAACATGTAATAACATGTAATAACATAAAAAGGAATACCCAAACTGTCCTTTCGGAACTTCCACAGTTGTGTTATAACCAATCGAAACTAAGATCCAAGTTGTATTAGACCAATAGAAACATAACACAAAGTAATTACTTCTCATTTGTTTTGCTGGCGCTCATCAGACGCCCACATAAGTTTGTGTGTGTGTGTGTGTGTGTGTGTGTGTGTGTGTGTGTGTGTGTTTTGTTGTCAGTCACAGAATGTTTCTAATCCTCTTCCTCTCCCTCTTCTCTTTCATGTGCCGCCTGTTTCCACCTCCCTTCATCTCCTCAACTCAGGTAAGTCATATTACTCTCTTTCTCACATAGTCAGACAAAACCTGAGGACACACGATGGTGAGTCCACAGAAGGGAGGGAAGGGAAGCATTGATGGGAAGGAGGGGAGGGAGGGAGGGAGGGAGGGAGGGGGGGGAGGGGGGGTTTAGGGGTAAAGTGGGGGTTCAGACTTTTATGAAGTCATCATGAGGAATGGCCTCGACTTGTGTGGCTGGTTGTTAAAGTGGTCCCGGGCCTTTCAGCGGAGCGGGGTTACGGAGTGTCAGTCGGCCTGCTGCTGAATGGCAAAATCAGCTGGCACTCACGCTCACCCCCGTAATGGTGATCGCTCTGAGCACACACACACACACACATCTCATTCACAGGTTAAGCTTGCGTTGTCATTGGGAGTGACTTAACATTAGCGCCTCAGTATAGCTCCAATTAGTGGATCACAAAAATAAGGAGTCTTGCTTGTACATCACTGCGACCACTGGAATGCAGATCGCACACACACACACACACACACACACACACTGGAGGCATCTAATCTGTGTTTGTCCACACAATACTCCTTTTTCTCTTTCTGGCTATTTTTTCTCGTAATCATTTGTCTCACACACACACGCATGCACACACACGAACACACTCGCACACACGTGCACACACGTGCACACACGTGCACAGAGCCGTTGTAATTCCTCAGGGCAGCAGTAGTCATGTCAGAGGTTTTTTACTGATCGCTTGTCGTCTGGTGGGACCAAGGTGACATTTCCTCTTACGACCCTAAATGTGAAACATAGTGCGTGCGTGTGTGTGTGTGTGTGTCCCTCTTTAGATAATGAGGGGTCTATATGCAGGCACGGCAGGGTATTAAATATGTAACAGAAGGTTGGGAATGGTGGACAGAGGTGGCTTATCAGACGCACAAACAGACGCACACACTCACAGTTGAGGTGTTGACGTGACTTTTCTTTTTCTTTCTCTCCGAGCCTGCGCCCTCCCTCCCAGTCTCAAATATTTTGTCTGTCTCCTAGACAGACAGGTGTTTGGCCCGTCCCGCACAGTAATTAGTCACGTAGACACACACATACTTAGTGATTTTATGAAGCAGGGAGGAGGAAGCGAGTGTATCTGGCAAGGGGGGGGGGGTAGATGGGCTGGTGGTCATCCTCCCATCCCTCACAGCTGAATTGCTGTGCATTTGTGTGCAATTAAAAAAATTAAAAAATAAAATGCACCACCGATTGATCTTAAACGTGCAGTGCTTTACTGCGACAATCGCTTAAATATCGGCGGTCAAACTTCGTGCTGCTTTTGAGCTCTCAGCGTGACAAAAATGTTCATTCCCAGTGGGTTTTCCAGCATATGCAAACCTTTGGTGGACTGTTATTTGGTTGCTAGGATGACTTTACAGCTATTTCCCAGCTGTGGTCATGCACACACACACACACACACAAACACACACGCGAGCATGCGCACACCACGAGGCAGTTTGCACCAGTCAATAGGGGTTCCCACCCTCTCTTCTCCTCAAAAGATGCCCACCGTAAAGACCCCAATCTATCTCTCTTTTGTCTCTCCTTCTTCTTCTTCTTCTTCTTCTTCTTCTTCTTCTTCTTCTTCTTCTTCTTCTTCTTCTTCTTCTTCTCCCTGTCTCTTTCCCATTTCTTCTCTTTCCTCGCCTCCAGCCTTTTATCACCTCTGTCTTTATTCTCTCATTTTCTCTTTACCTCTGCCAAGATTGATTTCCTTTCCCACTGTCTCACACGGCCCTCTCCTGTGCTCTCCAATACAGTCGGTGTAGCTCGCTAATACACACACACACACACACACACACACACACAAGCACACATGAGTGCACACACACTTTTGAGAATCACAGTAATGGGATTAGAAGGGTCTGCTGAAATATTGAAGAGTCCCAATGCAAATAATGAATAGGCTGGCAATGTATCTGGGTAAGTATGTGTGTGTGTGTGTGTAAATGTGTGTGTGTGCGTGTGCATGTGTGTGTGTTTTAAGCCGCAAGTAATGCATGGCCCACAAGTGTGGCTTCACGATGCTGTTAGCACGGCCTGCAGGCACAAAGAGGTACCAAGCTCAAGCACACACACACGCGCACATAAACACACACTGACACATGAACACACACACACACACATGCGGTTTTAACACTGCTCTTCATCACCTAGCACTCAGTCTGTTCACCCCACAATGACACCCCACTTACATCTGTCTTACAGCAAGAGGAGAGGAGTAAAGCCTTTGTAATGCGTGTGTGTGTGTGTTTAAGTAAGTGTGTGTGTGTGTGTGTGTGTGTGTGTGTGTGTGTCTTCATGCATGTGAGCAAAGTATGTGTGCAAATGTGACTATGTATGCCTTGTGTGTGTGTGTGTGTGTGTGTGTGTGTGTGTGTGTGTGTGTGTGTGTGTGTGTGTGTGTGTGTGTGTGTGTGTGTGTCCTAGCAGTGTCTAAGGTTGCTGGCTGAATGGAGGAGAAAATTAGACCTGATATGATAGTCACGCTTCACACTGTCAGTGTGTGTGTGTGTGTGTGTGTGTGTGTGCGTGTGTATCTGTGTGTGAGTGTGTGATGACGGTCACTGGAGCCAATGGTACACAAAGACAGCAAAATATCAACACGGTTTTGATAGTACAGGCAGAATGACAAGGGCCAGATATAAGAAAGCGCTTGAGATAGCGGGAATTGTTGAGTTTTGTTGTTTGCTGATGTATGGATTTTTAATTCTCCATTTCTCGGTCCTGAGATTAAAAAGACAAAATATGCTGAAAGATGCAAATGTCAAAAAAGCGCAATTACATAAACTGGTGTTCTCAAATATTGGTTATCCTGCAACAACCGTGTTCAAATCCACGTCGGTCCAACATGGCGTTTGGACAGAAAATAGCAACGCGATAAAGGACTGGCTTAACATTTTGGAGAACACGTGTTCTTGTTGCAAGTTAAATCAAAAGATCTATACCACTCTAATGTTAGTATGCTAAATATGTAGCGGGAACCAGCAGGCAGTTAGCTTAGCTTAGCATAAAGACTGCAAGCACGGAGGAACAGCTAGCCTGGCTCTGTCCAATGATGAGCTCATTAATTGACACATAAGGAGCTGTGTTGGTGTAGGCGTGTTGCTACAATTACCGGTAAGATGGTAAAAATACAATCCAGGAAGTCAATTTTGATTATTAAGATGTTAACAAACATTGGCTACTGCAAAAGTTGATTTCATATTATGTTGGCTAAATAAGCAAAGTCAAATAAATGTTTTCTTGCAGTACTTTTACTATGTGCTATTGTATCCTCTATCTTACCTTTTAATGTTTTATCTTCTACTGCACTAGTGTGCTTTAATGAGTCTCAGTCCCGGGGTGACGCTAAATCTACTCACTCTCAGTCCCAGCATGAAGAAGCTGCAGAAGCTTTGGTCAAGTCCATCACCATTTCTCTCTGTCTGCTTAGATTAGACTGTTGGGAGCAGCTAGAGACACAATCCGGAGCTGGTGTAACGACCTCCTGGCTGTTACCAACTCAGTCTTGTGTTAAATGAGACCGGAGAATGGACCCGAGCAGTCGGTCGGTTAGCCAAGTGGCCACAGCACAGACAAGCCTGTTTGGTTTGGTTCTCCGGCTTGAGGTTGAAGAGGCAGAGGGTGAAGGATGGAGATGGAGAGGGTAAACAAAAGCTGGGGAAGCTCAAAAAAGAGGGAAAAGTTATCCTTTTTAAAAGCTACATTCTAATTCACTCACAGCAAAAGTTTCTCCAACATATATAATAAGGATATAAAGACATAAGTGCACACTTTGCGTAGACTCTGCAAAAATGAATAATTCAGTCGTGTGTTGGGGGATCAAATCAACATTTTTGCGGCTGAAACACGTTGCAGATGGCAAAGTCAAAGCGTCAGAGGTTCAATTGGGATTCTGTGGGAATAAAAAAATCCAGGGTGGTAAACATAAAATGTTCAGAAAATCATATTAATTGATACACAAAAGATACATTTTGGCAGGGGGGCATCTTGTGTCATGGCCGTGTACCTTCCCGTCACTGAGGTTTCTCATTAATATGAGCAGTTTGTCGCCAAACCACTGCTCGGTAAGTGTTGTCCCGGCAACTGATTCAACATTCAAACTCAGCCGTGATCACGCCCGACTGGATGTGAGGTCGTGACTGACAGGTGTTTGGGCCAATAGCGTGCAGGTGTAAATCCCTCCCTCAGGAATAGAGCAGCCCTAATCAAGCCCTTGTAATACACTAGTTCCCGTTAGCTCCCAGGGGCTAATTAGCATTCTAATTACTGATTGCAAATGAGAGGTGCGTCGATTGTGTTCCGCCCGTGAGTGGAAAGGCCTGAGAGAGAGAGAGAGAGAGAGACACACACACACATAAACATACCCACATATGCATCTCACACACGTACGCACTGTCATACTCACACATACTCACACACACACACACACACACTGAGTGATCATCGTTAAGAGGCTTATCATGCTCTTGTTCCTCTGCGCATTTCCAGTCCCCTCTCATCCACGGCGTCCTCATTAGGATCATAATGCAGTACATATACACACTGGCGGGAAACACGCGTGCATACGGCGATGAACATTAAATATGGTAATAAAGAAACAAACATAAAACATTATATACTGCCAAAGTGTTGCTGTTGTTCCTACCAATTAACACAGCACTGATTTACTGGGGGGGGCACAAACACGTACGGACCACAAATACATAACGCACACAAATACGCGTTAGTGTGTGTGTGTGTGTGTGTGTGTGTGTGTGTGTGTGTGTGTGTGGGGGGTGGACCGAGGGGGCGAGAATAATGACGGAATAATTCCTTATTACAGTAGAACTAGAATGGGTCCAATTGTGCGTGTATGTTTGAGAATAAGAGAGGGAGAGAGGCAGAGATGGTGTGTGTTGGGGGGGGGGGGGGAGTAGATAAGAGCGAACTCTCCAAACAGCCAATCATCATGTTATGCTGCTCAGTTAGGTGCTTTAACAAGGCTCCTCTAAGCTGCACTTCAGTCCGGCGTCTGTGCGAGTGTGTCCGCGTGAAAGGAACACCTCAGCGCTGTGTTTTGATTGCAGCAGACTATTGTAGCTACTTTTCTCACACTCGCCTTGCTTTTCCCTGCGTGTCCCTCATGCTGAACGGGTTGTCTCTAATAATGCATGATGCGTTGATTAAAATTATATTTTTGTCATTTGGCGAGGGTTTGGTGGCTCCAGTCGTTCTCCTTTTTATTTCAAACAATCTGCAGTCGAATGTACATAACAGGACACAAAAAACCCAGAATTTCCCTTTAGTGCATTTTTAATATGAGTGCAAAATACACTTAAGGATGCTTCCAGGAATGGATCTACCAGACACCAGAGTTACAATCAACAGTAATGAATTACATGTTAATAACATGTGTTACATGTTCTGGTTGAATAGTGTTAGCCAGGAAAGATTTGCAAACACGTATGATATTAAAAGACACAACTAAATAAAAAAATTCTCATATTATTGTCATGCTATATTCTGATTAATTTGTTTTAATGACTGTGTGACACTTTCAAAAAGAATGTCACTGCAAATGCATACATATACAAGTTGAGACACACAAATTGTGATTGTTCTGTGTAAAATTGGTGGACAGAAGAATAAGAAGAAAAAAAAGCAACGGTGAAATTGGAGACTGACTCTCGCTCTCTCACTCTGCCGGTGTGTTTGATGTGATTGATGCTCGGCAACCGGTGTTTACTCTTGTTGGTCAATTGAAAACCCAGCGTGGCAGGCAGGGGAAAGCACAATGGGGAGAGGAGCTAAAGTGGCGGTGTGAGGTGCTGAACACTGACACGGAGACAAATAGATAGAAAGCTGTTAGAGAGGAGAGGACACAGTGGGAGGGAGGGAGGACGAGCCAGACACAGACTACACTGAAAGGGAGCATTAGATTTGATTTCAGTAACGGAGAGGAGTAGAAAGAAAAAAAAGAAATAAGGAAAGGATGGTAAAAGGTAGCAAAGGAGCAAAGAAGAAATACAAAAGTAATGAACAATAGCTAATAAGGGCCCCCGACATATCCGCAGACATAGTTTGAGTGATGGATGGAGAAAAGGCAGACGGCCTAAGTAACAGACAGAAAAGAGCTATAACGAGTGGTGAGAAAGGGAGATAGAGGGGAGAGTGGGAGGACTGGAGGAGTGGAGATGCTGGTCATTCCTGTCAGCAGGCCTTTAAATGAAAGGCGACAGTGTGTGTTGGGGGGGAAGATTGGAAGGCATTAAGGCCTGACATGTCCTGTGACACCCCGAGAGGCAGAGAGACCTGGAGAGAGAGAGGGGGAGAGAGAGAGGCCAATTGAATTCTTCTACCAAGTGCCCACTTGTCCATGTTAAATCTTTCAGTGCGTGAGTGTGTGTATGTGTGTGTGTGTGTGTGTGTGTGTGTGTGTGTGTGTGTGTGTGTGTGTGTAGGCATTCCTACAGTATATGTGTGCGCCTTGATCCCCGTGTGTTGACATGTGTGTGTGTGTCTGTGTGTGTCATCCTGAGAGGTGGGGTGATTTAGTGAGAACAGAGGAGAGGGAGGATCTATAACGGCCATGCTGCCCTCGCCTTTGTTCACCACCAAAGCCGGAGCTTATCGGCTGCACAGATTACTGCTGTATCGATGGCGCCTTCTGTGAGTGAGTGTGTGAGTGTGTGTGTGTGAGTCTCTCTTTGTGTGTTTATGTATAAATGAGAAGGACTAGAAAGAAAAAGAGAAATATGGACTGATAGGCATGTATGTTACCGGTGCTCAAAACGTGAGGTCTGGATCAAAAACGAGGCATCGCATCCGTAATCTTGTAGTTTTACGGTGTTCGCGCTTCATCTTCATTTCCTGTCTCGTCCGCTGGGACGGTCAGTTTAGATTCAGTTTTGTCTAGTCCAGTCGGGCACAAACCAACATCCTCTCTTTACCCCCAATGCCCCAAATCTGTCTGAACCTGATCCTTCTTCCCTTCAATCTTTCTGGACCCGATCTTCTCAGAAATCGATAATTCTAGACCCAAATCTTTCTGAGCTTGTTCCTTATTTGCCCGAATCTTTCTGAGCCCGATTCTTCTTCCATCAAATCTTTCTGAGCTCAGAATGAATGATCCTGAATGTGATCAGAACCCTCTCTATGGCCTACACCGCTGCTGCTGAAAAATAAAACATTTTTGATGAAGAAGATTTTTGGCGCTGTGAACATTAACAGACAGAGACAGAAACTCTCTGAATTCTTAATTCTGTGGAACCCAATGTGTCAGAAAAACTGACGAGGCCTGAGGGGCAGATACTCAAAATTACCGAAATGTAATCCGTCAGTGTTTCCAGGATTTAGGGGGAAAGGGCTTGATCGGATGGAACCCCAACAAAATGAGAAAGTTAGAGCCTGACTTGTCCCGCGCTGTTTGAATTATGCCGAGTTGGAATCACGGTTCAATTCAAGGCCATTGCAGTTGCTGCTATTAAACGGAATACAAGCTGATTTAAAGTGCTATAGTCTTGTATTTAGCACAGGCTAGGAGTGCCTGTACCGAAGGTCTTGGGTACTCTGTTTTGGCATTGATTTAAGAGCACAACTCTGGAAACTCTTTCACCCCCGAGGTCTATAATGTGAAATGGGGTCAAAACAACAATGATGAAAAACTGTAGGGTACGGGATGAGAGCCAAGAGGACCAGAAACTGTACAACAGGGGACCGGGCGCTGCTGCCTCTTCCTTTCTATTCTCACTCGCTCATCTTCTCTCGTGTAAAAGGTTTCTTTTCTCCTTTGTCTGACCGGGCAGACCTGTCCATTGAAGAACATGGACAGATATTTGACACATATAATCAAGACATCAGCATGTACACATTAGCCAGGCTGGCCCTCCTCAAAGCACTCAGCGCTGGCGGGCTCGGAGATGCTCATTTCCTTGTTTGACCACAATGAATCCACCTTTGTGTGTGTGTGTGTGTGCGTGTGTGAGGTGAGAGCGATCGGGAGGGGAGGGATGCTGAGAGTGTGTGTGTTTCTTAATAGAGGGTGGTTAGAGGTGTCACCCTGCACCCATTTTAATGTGCTCCACAATTACAGCTGTCATGGCTTGAAGATAATGTCTCGGCCTGTTTTTTTTCTTCTGTTTTTGCCACACGTTCGCACACACACACACACACACACACACTAAAGAGGTGAAATATGGTAGACAAGGAACAGGCCTTCGCTCATAAAAAACGCCTCAACGACCTCCATCCCCCGTGTGTGTGTGTGTGTCTGTGTGTGTGTGTGAGTGTGTGTGTGTGCACTAAAGATGCAAGAGGACTATGCGGGCTATGCCTCTGCGCATGAATTATTATGGTGTGTGTTTGTGTAGATGTGTGCTTACGTGTGTGTGTGTGTGTGTGTGTGTGTGTGCGTGCGCATTTTTGTGTGTGTGACAATATTTGCTTTGTTGAACGAGCCCCTTGGTGAGAGTCAGGGTGGTTGTAGCATTCCTCATGCAGCGGTAGAGCTGCTCCAGTGACGTTAAAAAACCCTGTAACAACCGCACACTTTAAGACCTGGTCCAAGACCTGTTTTTTTTTTGTCAACAGGAAGTAAATATGTCACTCAAACAATGTGACATCATTGACCACTGAGTACAGTTCTCTGTGGCTCATTTCTTACTCTAAATCAAGGATACTTTGCAGAATGATTTTGAGAAACACTGAGTTGCCTGAACACTAGGCAACTCATCTCAACGTCTCATCTTATGTCTCCAGTGGCAGGTGATCACACATTTTGGTAAAACAACCCATATATGATGGGAAATGTAATATATCATCTTTTCTTTCAAGCTAATCATGGAATTATTTTGCTGAAAGACCCCACACACTGGATTTGACTCTTTCTGGCCAATCAGAGTTCAGATCAGTTGATTAATCATATACGCTAAGATGCCATGCCTTTAAAATAATACACGTACACGAGTTCGAAGGAAATGCCACTTGACTAATCATATCGCTTGATCTTCATCAGCAGGTGGCGTTTACCCAGTAGTCATTTCAAGAATTGTAGATGTTAAGATTTCCATTTTTCCTGAGTACCTTGAAGGACTTCCTGTCCTTTTCAGCTTAAAAGCTGTACGATAGCTGTAGTCACACTAGCGTAAAGCTGTGCAGTGCTGTATGCAAAATAGAACCCATTATACAATGCTACACCGTCAAACTTAGTATCCTCTAAAACCTCGCATTCTTTATACTTTCTGTAACTGTGCAGCAGCAAAGTATAGATTTGATCAGATTGTTATTCTATCGATGCTGTTTTCCACGAGCCTGGTCAAACTGATCTTTCTCTCTTTCACCCCTTTAGTAATAGAAACTATCTCCAGATGAATATGGCTGCTAAACGGTGTGTAGTATTGACTTCACCTCTTCAATATCTGACCTCGCTGTCATAAGCAAGCTAACCCCAGGCTTTCAGGGCTCTTTGTATACCTCTCTCTCTCTCTCTCTCTCTCTGACTCTATCTCCATCCACCTCTCTCTACCGTGTCTTTTGAGTGCTGCATAGATTGGTAACACGACCTCTAATTCTCCCGAGACGAATATGTGCACACGGATAAAAATGAGACGTACGACAAGAAGAAGAAGTGAAAAAAAAGAAAAAAAAGGTCCAAAGAAGAATCGACTCGGTGGTGTTTTAATGTCACGCGTTTAAGGGCGATGAGAGGAGATTACACCACATGGTGTGGGCACACACACACACACACACAGACACACGTTTGGCTTTTGGAGGGGGGGAGTGTGTGTGTGTGTGGGGGGGGGGAATCAAATCTCTCCAAATCTCTATTCTGGCGTCACGGAGCTGAAGACGCAAACACAGATGATCACTTACTCGCACATACACACACTCGCGCTCGCGCATTACATGCATGCACGCCTACACATATGCAAACACATGCAATTTAAACACACACACACTCACACACACACACGTCCATGCAGATGCACACATGGAGGGGTAACCCTGGTAGATTTATCAGTGGAGGTCTGCAGCACAGTGGCTGCCTTTCTCATTTCATAGGCCACCGGGGCAGAACAGGCATGGGCTTGTTCAAATCCAACCCAGCAAGACCAACACATACATACATACACACACACACACACACACACACAGGCACACGCACACTCGCACGCGTGCATACGCACTTTCTGTTTAGCGGCTTAACAGATGCCAGCCAGAATCGCTGGAGAGGAAAGGGAGGGGAGGGATAGAAGAGGGGAGACAGAGACAAGCTGGTGGGAGAAAGAAGGTGAAATAGTAAAAAGGAGAAAAAAAAAGATATCGAGTACTTCTGAGGAGATAGACAAAGAGAGGGGAAGGATGATCGACACAGACCAACAGGTGCAGAAAGAGAGAGAGAGAGAGAGAGTCACGCAGGTTCCTCGCCACAAATACAGAGATATCATATATGTGGACAGCTGGATGAGCGGTTCATTCTGCCCCCCCCACACACACACACACACACACACACACACACAACGCAAGCAACCTAAGAGAGGGCAAGGCACCATGTCCGAGACATTTTGTGTCGGTGCATTGTGTGTGTGTGTGTGTGTGTGTGTGTGTGTGTGTGTGTGTGTGTGTGTGTGTTTGCACATTCTCAATAGAGAAAATCTGTGTTTTTCAGAGGGCAGCGCCGTTAAGACGGAAATTTAATTGGATTCTTTGGAAATGATGC
Source organism: Pholis gunnellus (assembly GCF_910591455.1). NCBI lineage: Eukaryota > Metazoa > Chordata > Actinopteri > Perciformes > Pholidae > Pholis > Pholis gunnellus. The sequence continues at coordinate 19,350,750 of NC_136541.1, read as the reverse complement.
AGGCTTATTGGTGTAATGGCTTGCTCATGGTGCGGTTGGAGTGAGTCCCCGTAACAATACCTAGTGCCTCGTTAGCTTGGCAGCCACACGCACACACACACACACACACACACACGCACACACATGCTAAAGAGAGTGTGTAACAGGCGGGCAGACTATGGGTGGGATTGAAGCTTTGATGAAGGGCCCTATAAGCTGAAAATGGCTACTGTCTGCGACGAGGGCTCGGTGGGAGGACAAATGAGGACACACGTGCGCGCGCGCGCACACACACACAAACACACACGCATTGTATCATTTAAGACACCTTTATCCTCCTCGCATTTCTGTGCAAATTGTACTTTGATAAATGAAGTTAAAATGCTTTGTGAAATATAGTGCAGCCGAGCCCTTTAGCAAACACCGACGCTCCACAAAGAATGTAGCCTTTGGATGATTATCGGTCTTCGTTCCCATGGTATCACAACTGACTGAGCTCCTGGAAATGACGGCGAGCCTGAGCTGTTTTTCCTCTCTCTCCGTTCTCCTGCTCTTTCCATCTTTTTTTTTCCCCTGCTCTCCCCTGCGATCATAAAACTCAAAGCCCTCAGAGGTACAGCCGGTTGTTTCAGATGAGTAGGCAAACACTTTACACCTTCCTCGGCATCCATTCTTCTTTTCTCAACCTTGGTGGCTCTTAAAAGGAAAAAAAAGAGAAAAGAGAAAGCAGGTCTGGATGAAGGGATGGGAGGACGGAAGGTTACGGCGCTCTTTGATCTGACCGGTTTTCAGCCGAGGGAAAATAAAGAGGCGGCCAGGGAAAAATATACAAGGCCCCGGGCGGAGCCTGGGCTTCACCCGGGGGAGGGCGACCCAACGGAAGAGCCCCGCGTTAGGCTTGAGCGCTGCCCGGCCGGGGCCAGCGCTGCTCGTGTTATTTCAACATGGTTAGCACATGGGCTAAACTCCCCGGTCATTTATTTAACACACAAGACTCCCCACAGCGCTCCCAGATGCCACGAGGCTAAAGGGAGCTACAAACACCTCATGTGAGGCCGTCTCTACGGGGCAGCTTGTTGCTTTTTTTTTCTTTTTTTTCGGTTATTTCCAGTAAATGTCTGCAGGTTGCTCCAGACAGGAGGGTGAAGGTGCACGGCTTCACCGCTGACATGATGCTGTAGTTTCTAGAAACAACCATGGGTGGATTAATCTGTGAGGGGCCCCGGGGCAAAAGTTTGTTGTTGGGCCCCCCCCCCCCCCCACAGTGCAGAGCACACAGCAGACTTCAAATGGCAGCTTCATTATTTGCCCAGAACTAGTACACATGTATGTGAATAATAGTGTCTGGCACCAGGCTGTCAGTTTGAGGCAATTTGATTAAACACAACTTAATTTAGGGAAACTAGATTTTAGAACAGGGCCACAAGAGCCATGGCCAAACAGCACAGTATCCGTCTGTCTATTCGGTAATGCAGCATCCCACGATTTACGTCCACAGTCAACATTCAGTTCCAAGGCAGAAAAATAATCTTTTAATAGCCTTTCATGCAACGACGCAGAAAGCAAAGGTCTGGAGGTCGAGGGCGTGCATGGGCATGTAGCTCACCACTTGCATGCAGGAGACTGGGGTTTGTGTCCCATTACAGACCTGCAATTAATGTTTGCTGTTTTTATTGCCTCTAACCATAATCCTTCCCCCAACCTTAACCGTGGCCTAGTTGCCATGTAAAAACAGTAGAAAGTGAGCAATTTAAAGCCAGCGCCAAGAGACGTTTTCGTCGGACGTTCCGTCATCGTTTTTCAGAATCGTCCAATATTGATGTTCTTGTCTCACATATAGTCCTCTGTCCCCTCCAAGTCCACAAAGCAGATTATACATGGCAGCTTTATTATAGGTCCAGAGCCCCAGAAACGGATCAGTACTCCTACAACTTCCCAGGGTTGAAACAGCTGGTTTTATGCCACCAAAAGTCCATAACCCAAAGATATTCGGTTTTCTATCATAGAAAACAAATAAGAGCAGCCAGTCTTCACATTTGAGAATGTTTGTCCTTTTTTGGTTGAAAAGTGATCAAAATTGTAGCTGATTCATTTTTGATTACTCGACTAATCGCTCAAAAGACTAATCGTTCCAGCTCTGCATTTAAAGTCGATGGACAACAAAGCAAACGCATGCTTCATTACAGGGTTGGTTAATGCTTTCCATTCTGCACGTGCACTCATTCACACACACACACACACACACACACACACACACACACATACCCATGCATACATGAACAATAACAGCACTTGGATGCCAGTTGGACGTTCACTGTTTTAGCCCTGTGATATTTGGCAACCTTGCTCCACAAACAGACAGTACACACAATCCCTGTGGGCAGCTTGCTATACCACAGAGTGTGTGTGTGTGTGTGTGTGTGTGTGTGTGTGTGTGTGTGTGTGTGTGTGTGTGTGTGTGTGTGTGTGTGTGTGTGTGTTTACCCAGCGAGCAGCAGCAGCTGTGTCAGTAATAGCTCTCTAAGCTGCAGGCTAATGACAGAACTCAGGGAACGGGACTCTAACATGGATAGATGTTTAACCCCGTTTAGCCCCGATCTGGAGACCACTGGGCAAACACCACGCACACACACACACACACACACACACACACACACACACACACATAGGCATTATCCTTACCCCTATTTCTTTTCTGGTGGCTTTAGTTGTGTGTGAATAAAGGGGACAGAGAGAGAGAGAGAGAGAGACAGGAGTAGAGAACAGAGAGGGGGAACAACATCCTTCACCCTATATATCAGTCCTGCCTCTTTCCCCTTGTTCCCGTGGCAACAAGACCCCACACACAACAACCAGACCCCAAATCACTGACCCTCCCACCACGTACATACACACACATGCACACACACACACACACAACGTTCTTTGGAGAGCAAGAGGGGTCAGGTGGTCACATCGGTAGAGTGTGTATGGGGGGTTGTTAGCTTTTAGGGTTAGTGTGTCTGTGTGTGTGTGTGTGTGTGTGTGTGTGTGTGTGTGTGTGTGTGTGTGTGTGTGTGTGTGTGTGTGTGTGTGTGTGTGTGCGTCACAGCTTGCTCATCGCTCAGCCAGCAGTCTATTGTCCAGTCCCATGAAGTGACTGTGAGGTCTAATTAGCAAGTTAACAAGTTAAGAGGTGGAGTCTGTCAAACGCTTAGCTTTTTCACCTCGAGGGTCAGCCCACCACCGCTGGGTATGTATATGCATGTGTGTGTGTGTGTGTGTGTGTGTGTGTGTGTGTGTGTGTGTGTGTGTGTATGTGAATATGTGTGTTTGGTATATGTGGTCAATTCCCAGCATCATTTTAGAGCTTTCACAGCACTTGTTCAAATATAACTTAGTTTTTTATGACATCGTAATTTTGACCTTTTTTTTTTGTTGTTGTAAAAACGACATTTTCTTTTTTTTGTGAAGCGAGACATAATCTGGGAGGAAGGAAAGTTTGTGAAAGTAAAGTCAAGTTAAAAGAATAATTTGACATTTTTGGAATGTCAAATTTCATTGACGAAGGTTAGAGGAGAAAATTGTCAAGCTACATCCAGCGGTTGGTTAGCTTAGCTTAGCATAGAGACACGAAACAGGGTGAAAGAAAATTTGAATATGAAAAGACAGTAAAATGGAATAAAGTGTTGTTTTACTGAGAAAATTAAATTAAATTTTCGCACAATGGTTCAGCATTCCTTCGTAGCTTACATGAATGGAAACCTAATAAACAGAAGCTTCGTAGCAGCCGTAATAGTAGCATTAACATTTAAACAAAGCGGAAGCTGTGAAAGCACCAATAATGTGAGCGGTATTTGTTGTAGTGCTCTCTCTCGGTCGTGTGTGTCCATGTTTTGGCTGAGAAGCCGGCGGCGTAATAATCCGTGCGGTGAGACGTCGGGTCTATTCTGGGCGTCTTTACGAGGTTTGTCGAGACTCATTTGTAATTGAGTCTGCCACGGTGACAAGAAGAAAAAAAAAGTGAGTGAAGTTGAAATTCCTGCCTTTACCAACAGTACTGAAGGTCATTATCACAGGATTTTTAAACTTTCTTTTATTTTCCTTGTGGCCACATTCTCTTCAAACCACTTCCTGTGCTGTATTCCTTTTGTTCTCTGCTATCATTTCCGGCCCTTCCACATGAGCGGCTGATCCATCTCGCCCTCTCTTTTGCCGTCTTATGCACTCTCTGTCTTTCTCCCTGTTAATCTGTCCGTCTCTATATCACTCCCTCAATGAACTGAAGCTCTCTACCTCCCACAAAGGCACCACCATATTTCTCCTCTTAAACATCGGGGGGCAACGTGCATTGTGTGGTATGCAATGGAACTGGCCCACAATAGAGGTGGATGGCTCAATGTGTGTGCGTGCGGGTGTGTGTGCAAAGTAGGGGTTCCCCCACCCCCCTTTAAGCAGACAAAGACCCCAATTTGTCACCTCATGTACAGCTGTTGACCGGGTGGGTTCAGTTTGTATGTGCGCATATGTTCGCATCCGTGTGTGTGTGTGTGTGTGTTGTGTGTGGTTGTGTGAAATTGGGGGGAGGAAAAAGCAGGGAGGAGGCAAGGAGGGAGAAAGTGAGGCGGGAGACCCTTTTCTGCCCCAACTCAACCTCGGGGGGGGGAGGAAGGGGGGGGGGGGGGATAGTAAGTAAAAAGGGGGTAAATGGTTTTCTGCCTCTTTTCTGTGGGAATGTTTGTGTAAGAGGACAAAGCGGCAGCCACTCTGTTGCTGTGTGTGGGAGAGTGAAAGTGTCGGACTCGGGGGTTGGGGGGGGGGGGGGGGGGTGAAAGTAGCTCTCAGGAGGGGGAGGAGTCCCTCCATCCTACATTTATCCAACCTCTACATCCTCTCAAAGTGCCCATCACTGCTGTCGCTGTGTTACTTACACCTGTTAACATCACATGAAAACGCCCAAAACACTTATTTGACGACTTTGTCTATTTGCGAGGTTTTCCCCCAAATTCACCAAAAGTTACCGTTAGATAATGCCTCATTTGCATATTTAAACATAACATTTTAGAAAACGTGTGTGACAAAAATTAATTATCTGAATGTCATCAACTGGTAAAGTTTCATGCATTATCTAATTGATTTTTATTTTTTTTAAAGGACGTTTTTCTCAAAATGACCTTCTTTTCAGACTCCACTTCAGAAGCACTTTCAAACACCAAACTCTCCACTTTCATGTTCATATATATATTCGGAAGGTTCTTACCAAAGGGGGTTTGTTCATATGTCATTCATATCCTGATTTATTCAACATGTTTGTCCTATAATCATGGCAAAAATTGATTTTTTTTTAAGAGCTGTTGACAGTATTTTCTGATTTATGGAGCAAAATTCACTCTGTGAAGAAAAATGTCCCTCTGTAAAAACCTTTGACTCTAACATGTCAACAAAATGAAACAATGTTCAGATTTCTGTTCCGGAAATGTACGCAAATGATCACATCGATGCTTAATTTGCATATATTTCAGAAAACTTGTAATACAAGAAAATAATCGTCTTAATGTAAGTAATCGACTAGGGTTACGACTAAGTTATGGTATGTATTAGTTACATATTTGACCCTCTTCACCTGTAGCTACAAGTCTTACAACTTGATTATCATGGTGTGAGCCAGCTGTGTCCAATGGAGCTATCAAAGCAGAACACCTCATTAGTTTGGAAAATACTGTCTCTAAATGTGTTTAAAACACTCAACTTGCTCAATTTAAGGGGTGGGAAAGATCTCAACACATCCTAATACTAGATTCAATTATAGATCTAGATGTTCCCCACATCCCATCATGCCCCAGGCCTTCCTCTCGTTCAGCCACCAGCTCAGCGCCATCCTGCCTGCAGCCCTTTCCGTCCCCTGGCTGGCCCCTCATGTTGTGACTCCTGACAACTTCTCCAATTTGCTCTGCTGTGTGAAGAGGCAGGGAGCACATTGATATCTTCCCACCTACACACACACACACACACACACACACACACACACACTCACACGGGCGCACACACTCCCCTGCACACACACACACACACATGCACACACACGCACACACATCAAGTCATCAATATCCTCCCATTTATAAATGATCTGGCCCCGGGATAGAGTTTCAAACCTGCTGGGCCCTTCTGCCCCCTGCATGTCACACATACACACACACACACACACACACACACACTCACAGTCACACAGTCACACTCCTCATTGGTCATTGATTGCCTTCTCAGATTTAACACAGCTCCATCCGTTGTTTGAGTAGCAGTGGGGACCTCTGTCTCTGTCCATGTTTATCCCTCTGAGTGTGTGTGTGTGTGTGTGTGTGTGTTTATTCGTGCAGCCAGGCACATTTAACCACATGGTGAATGAAGGTCAAAGGACTAGAGCAAGATCACACCCTCCTGTTAGCCTTTTTTTTTGTCAAATTAACAGCAAGAAACAAGAGGGAGAGAGACATTGAAGGAGAGAGAGAGAGAGCGAGAGAGAGAGAGAGAGAGAGAGAGAGAGAGATGGTGTATCAGTGTGGATGATCTACTCATCGATTAATGTCAAACTGCTATTCATAGTTTCATAGCATGTGGACATGTGGGGCCCTGCAGTCGATACGTGGACAGAAATATCACACTGAGATCCAAATGATTTGCCAAGTAAAAGCAGCAATAACTCAACGTGAAAATATTCCTCAAATAGATAAATAAAAGCGTCCTACACTCATAATTTTCAGAATAAGTACAAAGGTGTTGTGAGCAAATGTAGTTAAAAGTAAAAGTGGTAATTATGCAGAATGCCCCTGTTATTATTATTATTATTATTATTAATGTATTAATATATAAGAAGCATTTTAAAGTTGTGGCTGGTCATGTTGGAGCTGATTTAAACTACTAAGTAATATACCTTGCACCATATTTTATAAAAGAACAATACGTTTTGAATGTAAACCTGGATCAAAGTAAAGTAGACCCAACTATCGCCATCAGTCAAATGTGGAGAAAAAAGTGAAATATTTCCCTCTGAAATGAGTTTATGTATAAAGTAAGTACTTGAGAGTAAACGTATTCCCACCACTTATATTCAAACATGATATAGAAATGAATGCAGGGTCACAGTTGAGGCTGCACCCACATAAAATCTAAACGCTCCACTCTTTTATAGGCAGAATATAGTACACATTTTTACAGCTGTCGTAAATCTTTATGTACAATATGCTATGAATTCACATTACAGAAACGGTTTGCAGCTGATGACAGGTGGTGTTTGAGGTAAACACGGACAGTGAGTGAGATCATTTCATTTCTTTCGCTTCATGGTGTGTAAGCTTTGTGTGTTTTTTTTAAATGGCAGCCTCTTAAACCTCAATGACCGTGGGTCAGTACGGACAAACTCGTGTCGTGACGCAACTGTGTTTTAAATTGGAACAAAGATTCAAAAGTCTCCAAAGAAAACCAAGCGTTTCGGGCCGAATTTGACATAATAACTTGGGTTTGACGTACCATGTGCGCATCGTGCTACTTCAAACTTTAAGGCTGCTTAAGGAGGAATTAAAGGGTGGAAACTGGTGTTAAGGGGTTTGCATCAATCTGGAGATACAATCACTGACTGTGTTCATATCGATGGCTGTTTACGTCATCGAGATCACAAAGGCCATAGTTCACCGCAAAATCACTGCATCTTCGACATAAAGCCGCGTGTTGTTTCCTGGATACCAAACCAACCTACTCTCTCCCTCCCTCTCTCTCTCTATCCCTCCCTCTCTCTCTCTCTCCTCACACTCCGGTGGGCCGCGTCTCGCTGTAGATTCCTTAAAACCTGATCCTGTCTAAATTTGCAGGCCTTTCCTCATTGATTTCCCCGGGTGAAAATAAGAGGATAGGAAAGCATGTTAGACGTCTCCGGAATCAGAGCCAATCCATTAGCAACGATCAATACGCTGGTAGAGGAGAGAGAGAGAGAGAGAGAGAGAGAGAGAGAGAGAGAGAGAGAGAGAGATGGAGGGGGAAAGAGGGAGACGTGAGTGTTGACAAAACCAAATAAATATAGACGTGCAAAGAGAGGAGAAATCAGATTAGTGCTGAGAGAATCTAAGCACAACACTTTTAACCCCTAACCTAACAATCTGTGTTTACACCACAGTGTAAGGAGGGAGGGGTTGGGGGACGGAGGTGGAGGGAGGGAGGGAGGGAGGGATGGAGGGAGACGCAGAGGGAGGAGGGAAGGTTGCGGTCGCGTGCAGTACGTCTGTTCCCGACTTGAATTTAACAAGGTTTTTCTGTGTTGCTGGATGGCATTAAAAAAACCTGTACACCCTCACACACACACACACACACACACACACACACACACACATACAACATAGGACACGCATAGAACTGTTGACATGCATGCTATTCACATAATTACTGCGGTGAAGAATAATGTGTTTTTGGATTTACGGTCATCTTGCGGCGATGTGAAATAAGTCCTTTTTTGTTCACAGAAAGATCATTACATGGTTTCAGAGAGGGCTGGATGTGGAAATACATGTTGCTTAGTAAAGTTCCCTAATCTTGTCTCTTTCTGTGTTTTCCATGTGCCTGCTTGTCCTCGGCTTATTCTCCCAGGTAAGTCCCTCTCGTTTGTCTCTTTATTTGCCCTGAAACCAAAGAAACATCACACTTCTGTCAGAGATTGGAACGCTAACAGTCAAAATCTTGATTCGCAATGTGCGCACACACGCCAGAGTGACCCCGACACCCTCCGAATGAACGCGTATTTCCCACATCATCTCCTTGAAATATAAATGGAACACATGGACATGACACACGGCAGCGAAATGCGGCGAGACCGATTCTTGCCGTACGAAATGATCCTTATGTGCCATACACAGTGACTCATGCAATGCACCCCGCCCTCTGTGTTCCCCTCTCATACACACATCATCATCATCGCCGTGATCATTATCAATGATATCTTGGCGTTCACCGAGTTGAACATGTGGTCTTTGCATATAGAGCAGCGAAGCAGTAATGATGCCAGTGTATAAGTGCAGGGACCTGAGTGAGAAACGCAGAAAGGAATGCAGAAAGTCCTTTCTTCTAATCCTTCATTTTGAGGTCACAAAAACACACACACACACATACACACACACACACACACACACACACACACAAGCGGGCTCGGGCTGCTACCCAGATGGAGGCATAACCTGGCAGAAAATAACTGGCACTGATTAAATATTTAGTCGTCACTGAAGTGTCACGTTTTTTGGATGTTTGCTCGGCTGCCGCAGTAGCGATGCTTCTCGCCAAAGAGGAATTCTTTGGAAGAAAAGGGTGCACTCATAATACGAGTTATGCACGCAGGTAAGATATTGCTTAAAATATATGGTTTATGGCAACTTATTTTCTCATCAATCCTATCGGTAATAATATGGTTTTACCCACCGAGTTTATTCCCCTGCCAGTCTTGCTGTATACATGTTGCTGTGCGCGCACACTCTGGCATTGCAGGTACAGATATCACCACCTTGACAGGCTTACAGTAATGTGTTTTTGTGCAAACCACCAGTGTTCAGACCAATCAGCATCCTGTGAGGCGCCGGCAGCTGCGAGCTTAGGTGCGTTGTTTGTTTTAAACAAAGAGGTTAGCATGGTTTCATTAGCATTAGTTATATCTCAACTGGAGAGTATTTTTTCATTGAAAGAAGAGCAAATAACACCGCTGAATGCTGTTCAGCTTTAGCTCATCATCTGATTGGCTTCGGCAAGAGTTTGATTGACAGTTCATCCAAACATTCTCCAATAACGGCTTCTCAGATGGTTCTGTGTAACAAACGGTTAGGTCAGGTTAAGAAGCAATGGCTAACATTACGAAAATGAGAGACAAGTTGAGATAAAGCTCTACTTTTCTAGATTTTGTAGTCTCATTCTCTACTTTCAAGTCTTCTATACAGCGTGACGTTCATTTAATAAATGATGGTCCCATTAAGAGTAAAATAGACCATAAAGCAGGGTATGCTTTAGGGCGGGGCTACCTTGTGATTGGCAGGTCGCTACTTTGGCGTTCACCGGTCTGGGAGTTGTCCATGTGTTTTCCATGTGTTTTTATGTTTTCAGTTCATGCTTGTTAATTGTAACATTTTGGTCAGCGTTCGGTTGTACTTATCTGCCTTCTCTCGTGTCATGTCTGGTTGCAAAAAAACAAGATGGCGACAGCCAAAATGCCAGACTCGCGGCTTCAAAACCGTAGCCCACAAACCAATGGGAGACACCACGGTGACTACGTCCACTTCTTATATACATGGTATGATTTGGTTGTTTTTATATTTCAATTTGGAGAAAGCAAGAAAGTTGCTCCTGGTCTGCTCGAGGTTAGCTCATTACTCAACACAAATTGACTTTCCCACGTCTGCTTGTTACTTAGTTGTAGCACCACAGACAGATGATTTGCTCTCACACACAAATACGTGCTCGCAACCGCAGTTGGCGACTGATTGACTGACTGGTGAATAGCTTCTGTAACAGTCAGCTCCTGTGTGTGTGTGTGTGTGTGTGTGTGTGAGTGCTTACGTAGAGCATAAATCACCCTTTCTGGAACAGGAGAGGTCTGTACAAGTGTCTGGGGTTGACTTTGTTACACACACTCAAAACCCTCTCAAACACTCTGAAAATAGATGGCCATTTTTTCCCCCCCTCTGGAAGATAATCGCATTCAGGCGATCGTTACGCATTACCATGTAGTTCCCGTCAAAGAGTTATATTGAAGAGTGAGGAGGCGTTCTCCTCGGCTCTGACTTTGATAGATGGTTCCCGTTTTGGACGCGAAATACTGATGTCATTACCTATGGATTTGTATTCAATCAGCGTCTCGTATTCAATCTATGTCTCCTTTTCATCCCAACCCTCCAGGAGTTGGTTTGTAAACAGAATATTCTTTTAAGTTGAATTAGATGCCTCATTGCACTTGGACTTCAATTCGAACACAAGCCGGCAGTTTGTGTTTTTTGCGAATCCCTTGCTGGCTGGCGAGGCCTCGTGGAGAAGAGCGCAGGGAGGAAGAGGAGTATCATTTCTGTTCCTCCCGTCTAGACTTCCTCTTTGAACGTCTCTTTTTTCTCCGTCTCCCACCCCCCCTTCTCGCTATAACAGGCTAACAAAGACATAACGTAATTTCATCTGAGGCTCAACTGGAAGTTAACTACATATATGGCCTTAACAGTGCCCGACTCTCTAAATTCCCTCCTTTCCTTGATGGTGTATTGAGTGAAAGATAATAGCCGGTTTGGCTATGAAGACACTTTGCTTTGTTGTGTTTCTCCATGTATCCTAATGGCTGATGATTACCCCGCAATAACAGTGTCTGTGTCTGTGTGTCAAACAGAGGAATGGTACGAGTCTGTCTGTCTGAATGTGTGTGTGCGTGGGTGTGTGTGTGTGTGTGTGTGTCGTGCATAACGTCGTGTTTTCGATGGAAGTGTCATTGGTAGAAACTCGGCAGCTGTTGAGTGTCAGGCTTTTATTTCTTCTCGGTTTCGACTAATTGTCACTCGAGCCGGCTCGCCAGAGAGACCTTGATACATTATATAAACAGACAGATGAAAAGAGCATTCATTAAGTCTGCATGCTAAAAACTATGTTATATCCTATACCATAATGTAGGAAGAAAATGGAGAAAAATATATCTTAATAACACAAGGCCAAAGAAATGTCGGCAAGTTCTTCAAACTGAATGAATATTGCCCTAAAGAAGGACCCATACGAGCATTTGGGGTATGGCGCCCACATCATAGTCATAGGGTTATGTTTTAATAAAAGAGGAAACAGAACGCAAAGAGCGATCTAGAACCACACATTTAGGAGACTTGGGGCACTTTCTGAAACTGGAAAGTCCGGTCAAGAGGATATATATCGAAGTGTCTCCACCCAGTTTGATAACAGCTATTGAGAGTGTGCCGATATGTCATATGCTGGCCTACATTGAGGGAGAGCTAGATGAAAAAATGGAATATAATTAAAGAAATATTAAAGGGTAAAAGTGTAGTATAGTCAGCAAAGAAAACAGACAGAGGAGATGAGGAGATGAGGAGAGGAGAGGAGAGGAGAGGAGAGGAGAGGAGGAAAAAGCTATTAATGTCGGCTAATGATAGGGCCCGGTAATACTTATCAGTGTTTTAGGGCGAATATTATGGCCATGTAACGAAGGCCTTGATTACTTTATTAGCCTCTTCAAGTCATTCGGCTAACACTTACCAATGTGGACCCCCCCCCCCCCCTTCCCTGAGACCCCTTTACCCCTTTCCCCTCTCCTCTCCCACAACATAACCCCCCCCCCCCCCCCGTTTCCCGCTGCGCCCCGTGATGATGAAATCAAATTAGGTGGACTGGATGGGCCTAAATCACGGCTCGCGTTGTGGCCTGTGACATAAAGAATGGCCGCGTCGAGGTTACCAGGAGTTCACGGCAGATAATGAAAGAGACAGGGAGGTAATAGCATGACGGAGTGGTGGGGTTCAGTGTACCGGGGGGGTGGGGGGGTGTGGAGGAGATGGGGGTTAATACGAGGGGAGGGGTGGAGGTTCATTTGGAGGGTACCTGCCTATATGGCCACTCCATCTGCTGAGGGACGCTCGTTCACCTCCTCCGTCGTCTTCCCCTTTCTCCACCTTCTTCCTTCCTCTCCTGACGTCTCTCTCCCCTGTCCTCAACCTTCATCCTCGATCACCGTCTCTTCCCTTTCATCCATTCATCCCTCTGTCGTGATAGTGATAAAGGTTTCACACTCAATTAAGTAAAGTATCACCTCGATGGCGTTATCAGGAGAGGTTCACTAAGTACTTCAGTGATGGTTAGCCACTTCCATAATGGCGTATCTCCTCCAAGTCTATTAGTTAGAGAGAACCTGCCGTGTCAACTTTTGTCAATTGCTTTAATTGACAACTAACATTGTCTCCCGTCTCCACTTGTAAAAGTAGACCATGTGGTCAAAAGTAGGCCATGTCCACGCATTACACCCATATGTGATTGTTCAAAATCGATAGAATCGATAGAATCGATAGAATCGATATATATCTGAGGCATTGATATGGTTTTACAACAGCCTCTACTCTTCTGGAAAGGCTTTGCATGAGATTAGTAACATAACTTCAGGGATTCGCTCCCATTCAGCCAGAGGAGCATTTATAAGATCAAGCTCCAATGCACTGAGTCACCAATCCTGTGCCGGTCAACCAACTTCAACCACGCCAGATTGGAAGAGGCCATTGTCAGCCATCACTTAGACAATGTCCCATTACTTTGGGGGGCGTTGCCTTGTTGGAACAGGAGAACGGGCTACCACAAACTGTTGCCACAGAGTTGGAAGCACATGTCATTGTACGCTGTAACTCTAAGATTTGCCTTAGTTGAAACAACGGGGCTAAACCATGAGAAACATGCCGAGAACAAAAAGTACACAAAAGTATTCAGACGGAGGTGTCCATGCAGTTTTGGTCATGTACTTTACTGTATTTCCCTGAACCTGAGATAAAGTGAATCTATTAAAATGTGAACATAAGTGCCAAGTCCAAACTATAAAAACAACCGAGACCAAAGTGAAGTGTCTGGACATGGGTGTCTGCATACGTTTGGCCATGTAATGTTTTTCTACGTAGTGTATTTGGGATGAAGTAAATAAAGTGAAATAAGTTGTAAAAGGCCCAAAAAGCAGGTTTAATGTAGGAGATTTTTTTTTATCATTACTTTCTTCCAGGTTTACAGTACGTTGATCATCAGATGAACTTTACCGTACAATAGCTTACATCAGAAACCAGAAGATGACTCAACAGATTAGGACAAACCCAGAATGAACCAGTTTGTCCCTTCATTGATAACAGCAACCAATTGTATTCTTTCATTAGACCTGGTTAAACATTAAACGTGGGCACCGTAAGATATTAATAACCCCTGATATCCCTAATAAAAATATACCATCATTAATAAAATGGTTTAGGTTATCAACTCGTCACTGGTATCTGCTGCTGTCTCAAACTTTGTTTCTGTCAGTTTTACCTGTAGAATCTAAAACATTTACTAATTGATGACTAATAGTTTACCACGTTAGATAATCCTGTCAGTTACAAAAACAAAGTGCTCAAATGTTTCTCCAGAGCATTACCAGATGGTGGCTTGCAGGTGTGTGTGTGTGTGCGTGTGTGTGCGTGTGTGCGTGTGTGCGTGCGCACAAGACACCTGTCGCTGTTTACAGTCTGTTCCTCTGTTGTTTTTTCCTCTAATTACCAAATACCACCACATGGTGTATCCTGTTCTCACACACACAACATGCCTTCGACACACGCCGCCAGTTAGTCAGGCTCCAGCACCAAAACATGGGCTGACCCCTGACCTTTTCTTTGCAGAGATCATTTGCTTCCTGTTGCTCCCTAAATGGGGCAGGTATGGGGAAATGAGATCGCCGGGGGTCACAGTGGATTTATTTATTTTTTGCTGCCAATCTGCGCTCCTCATTAGCGTAACGCGGGAAGCACACCGGGCTGCGGCAAGGTGCGGCTCGCTGCAGTGATTACTGTTGTTCTGCAGCCGGGAGACGGGAAGAGATTATTTCTAACATAGGTCATCTTGTGTTGCGGGACCCTGATTGGCTGCAGTTGCTCTCTGGTCGCGAAATCCACCACCGTAAGTTTAACTATCCCCAACTTGCTGTTCAGCCGCACTTCTCCGCTAGCTGATCTACGCCAGCTCGCCGCAGGCCGCACTTCACCACTGCTCAGAGTGTTTCAGTAGTGACTGCTAACTTTTCACTAGAAACGGTGCCAGCAATGACAAGCGTTCGGTCTCTTCTGATTGCTATGCAACATATTCGGTGTTGTGTTCTCGTTAGGGAGACTGTGCCTTCACTGGAAGGAAGCCTTCCAGTGAACCTGAGGATGGCTGCAGAGTTAGACGTGTCCATTTTTAGACTTCAGCCACCATCATGGTACAACGTGTATTTGTCAAATTTGCTTAGAAAAGTGTAAGCGCACTGTAAGTAGGCTACTGTATACTTCATCCATGTTGTGTTTTGAAGCTGATAACGCAACAAGGAGCTGACATTTGGGACCTCATTTAGACCCCAAAACAGCTTAAATTTAACACTCACATTGTGACCACGGCCACACCTGGAGATGCTGACATTTCTCACCCACATTTGATGCTTTAATCCGTATGTCTTCGTCTCAGAGTGTCAGATTCAAACTGAAGCTAATATCCAGCATCTTGTAAATTCACAAAACAGACTCAGATAGATCAGATGAAAACTTTTGAAAATGAAATATATGTTCCATCACATTGCCCTCTGAGGACCAAGACCTGTTAGTATAGTGGAACTTGGTTTAAAACCTGAAGGTGCCCCCCCCCCCCCCCCCCCCCCCCCCCCTCACCCTCTAGCTCTCTCAGTGACCTTGAGTCCACCTTGTCCTCCATTCACCAAACTGGGCTGTAATACCGCAGGCTGGGGCGACCAAACGGAAATAAAAAGCCCATTATGTGTTGCCCGCGGCGGGGGCTTGTTGACTGGGTTTTATTACAGCGGGGGATGAGAGCGCTTGATGCCTTCATTTAGGGCCCTGAGCACCCGGCGCTGACAGCACCGTGACAGCACTGGCCCCTGTGGCACCGCAAAAAAGAGACCGTCATTGGTGTGTGTGTGTGTGTGTGTGTGTGTGTGTGTGTGTGTGTGTGTGTGTGTACAACATCGTCTGTGTCCTGGCTGTCTGTAGTCCAGGCTGGCATGGTGGAGGCCCGCTCGTAAAGCTGACAGCTAGACATATGTATGGATCCCCCATTACAATTTTACTACTAATCACTATGGATGGCGTGCCTGGCTACTAGCTGGCTCACAACTCAAACACAAGCATACACACACACAGTCGCATACTGTATGCACACGCAAGAAAATAGGATAGGGAGCTGAAACATGTGCGCATGGAGACACATTGACACACGCGTATGCACATGCACACATATCCAAGCCATGCAGTTATCAACCTGGCCGATATACTGACACACGTTTTACCATTGGAGTCGGTGGAGAATTAAACAGAGCTACATTGGATATGACTATTGTACCATAAGTGGCTAGACCATGGGGAGCGGTGTTCCTCCCTAGTTTGGACTTTGCTGTGTCCTTATTGTATCATATACGGCACTATAAAGTTAATTAAGGTGATTATTGTGTGATTTGTCTTCCACACCAAAACTATAACTGATATATTGGGATTACCAAAGTCTGCATTGTCCACGTGGTTATTTATAGTAAAAAATGATGTTATAACTCGGCGTTCTGCCATATATCTCTCTTCGTGTATTCATGCATTCTCTTGCGGCGGATCGAGGTAAAGTTCATCAAGGGGTTGGCAGACCCATAAAAGTCTATGTTGCGTATCTTAAGACCCTTCCACGTGGTGTTGTAATGTTATCAGCTGAAGTGTCAGGAGGAAGAGAAAAAGGGGGACGGCTGAGAGGGCAGTGCAGGTAACATTGTGCTGGATAAAAAGCGAGCAGGTGGAAGGGTACGTTTGGAATGTCAGGTTCCCTCTACTGATAAACTAGATCCTTCAGTGACCTCTTGACACCCCTGGGACGCTTGAAGCCTCACATCCGGTCGTCTCTCACAGATAAGACCAATTTATTTGTGGATGTGAAGATGATGGTGAAGTTCTTTAGAAATAAAAAATGTGTCTCTCAGTGGGCCAGAGATTAGACACGCCCCAGTAAAAGCGTTTATTTACAGAACGTAGACTGCAGCCATCATCGGTCCGCCGCGTTCTCTCGCCTCCTAACATTAATTCCCGTCTCCGTGGTCTCGGGTGAAGCTGTATGACTTAAGGAAGGCCAAAAGAGTTACTCTCAGTCCGCCCTGTGCTGTGAGGGTTATCCAAACCAACGTTACAGCCCCGTCGCTCATGTGTGTGTGTGTGTGGGAGAGAGACGGGCGGCGCGTGTGGTTGTGTGCTGGCAATGGAGTAAATAAACACATCGTTGGGGAGGTCACGGAGGCAAAGGTGAAACGGCGGTTGCAATCGATACCCCTAGGGTGTGTGTGTGTGTGTGTGTGTAGGCAGGTGTAAGCACCCCTCCTCCCTCTGCCTCTCCCTTGCTAACTCTGTTACCCCACTTGTTAGCCAGTGAAGGGTGACCCCACACACTCTCACACACACACACACACACACACACACACACACACACACACACACACACACACACACACACACACAGAGCTGATAGAAGCACCTGACTAATGGGCCATAATGAGAGGCGACCACAGAGGGAAGCTTCTTTAACGGCTCGCCCAGGGGATTTGGGTCTGTGTGTGTGTGTGTGTGTGTATGCATGTTCATAGGCCATTTGGTGTGTGTGCATGTCCACATGCATGTGCATAGGTGCACCGTGGGTGACCCCGCTCCAGCACCAAGGTGTCTGTCCTAATGTCATTAGCTGAGGGCAGTGTGAGGTCAGGCCGCTGCACGTGGAGGATCCTTCCTTACTGTAGAAGCCAGAGGGCGTATTAGAGAGGCAGACGACCCTGGAAAGACATTTTCCTTGTTATCACAAATTATTACCTGCATTTCCTCGAGTTAGGTGTAGATTTTAAGGTGCGACAGCAAATTAGATTCCCCCCCCCCCCCCTCCAGCTCCCTGGGTCGGATATGAGAGGGGATGGAAGGGAGATGGATTTTAATTATTTAGCTTTCCAACTGTTTCAAACCCAAAGATTTTTCTTTCAAAAATTATTTTCTCAAGAAAAAAATCTGCAAAATCTCACATTTGAGAAAAGACTTCAAAGATGATTTTTGTTTTTGACAAATCTTTTCAGCAGAATTTGAGAGTGAAGTGAATCACTTTGGGAACGTTGTAAGAATTAGAGCGGCATGGATTTTTATAATCATTTGGACTTGCCGATCCCAATTCCCTCTCGCCCCAAATTGACATTGTCAAATTCCTCGATTTGTTTGAGAATCCGTTCCAAACCCAAAGTTTTAAAAAAAGGAAAAATGATGAAGCTGGAGCCTTAAGTATTTTCACACCCATCCCCATCCTCAAATAGTAACCGCTGCCTGTCTGTCAGTGTAATGCCTCCAGATTAGATCACCCACAGTGTGTATTGGCTAGACGTGACCACCAATCCCGACTCCCCCTTTCTCCCCCTGTTCCGTCAGCCTCTCTGAGTCGATAAGCCTCTATTCTCCTCTTTTTCGCTGATATGATCGGTGTCTTCAGAAGCACTCAGGCCACTTTTTACAGCAACCCGCTAACTCGCGGCTATCAGGGAGAAAAATCCCGCGAGCCCCGTCCGCCTGCGTAAGTGTGCGGCCGCCCCTCGCGCGTGCGTGTGCGCGCGACTCTCTCTCGTCCATCTAGCTGTCGGCGTCTATCGACCAGGGCCATCATGTGTGTTTTGGCCCGAGCGAGGCCACAGATGCTGCAGGGCTATTAGGTGCCCATTGTTTGTTTTGAATGGCAACGGAAACAAAATTGGTCTCATTCTGATCTTATTGTGGGTAACCCTACCTCCCTCTGTGGCCAGGGGAGGCAAAAACCAATCCTAATTCACTTACCCCGCCCCAGCATTGGCTTTTCTAATGCTTTTTGAGGGATGAAAATATGGCGACATGCAATAAGTGTCAACAGCACGGAGGCCTTAAAAGCAGGAGAGAGGAGACAGCTAGATGGACAGATACGAAGAGGAGTGGATGGATAAATATATCTGTATTGCTTTGTTCCTTTCTTTTATTTCCATGTCACTAAAGTTCCCTCCTTCTCAGCTGCTTTGCTGCCTCTTTTCCAACTGTCCTTCTTTCCTTTCCTTTCCTTTTCTGCCTTTTGTACCTCCTATGCTCCCTTCCTCCCTGCGCCGCATGGCTCCAGCCGGAGCATTAGTGAGGCATCGTGATTGGCCTGTAATTTATGGGGTCCATAAGTGGGTCAGATTGATAGGGCTGTTTAAGGGGAGCACACTGAGACGCCACTTTATTTAATACATAGAGACAGACCCTGAAGATATAGGTTTAACCTCAGTCAGTGTGAACGCACACGCGTGTGTGAGGACATCTGTCTTATATGTGTGTAATGTACATGCACCGATATAGCTGTACACACGCTTATCCTCCCAGTGTTTATCGACCTTACCAAGATATCTATAGGAAATGTTGTTGGAAATTGTGTGAACTGGCCCTTTAACTGAGACGCCGTCATTTGTACGTTCTGTGCGCATAGAGAAGAAAATATGCAGAAATAAGAAACACGATTCAGCGTTTAGGAGAGGAGCTGGAGAGTGGATGCGCATTTTTACCCTTTTAAACAGAGTTGACATTTTGGGAAATGTAGGTCAGGTCAATGGTCAAAGTTGTTAGAAAGCAACCTTATCGCCCTCTTCATAATCCCTAGTAAATAATAATCAATGGCACAACCATATCATCTGACTTCTGCAAAATCTCCCTCGACTAAGATATTCCAATAAGCTACTTTTCCCGTGCAGTCTCCCGTGTTTGCTTGTTTGTTGTCTGCCCAGCCTCGTCCTCCCAGTCAGAGCAAGCCCTCCAAATCTCAACCCAGCAGCGAGCAGCCAATCCTCACAGGCCAAAGCTCTGGAGAGAAAGACGATCTGCCCACAGCGGGCCAACCCTGCCCTCTCATCTGCCCTTCACACAAACACACACACACACACACACACACACACACACACTCAGACCAGCTCTCTCCTCTGCCCCCTGCACACCCGCTGTAATGATGTCTGTTGACCTCTGACACAAAGGCTGCCCTGGCAGATTAGTTTACAAGTGGCCAAGGGACTCTGGGTTTCAAATTCTAACCCTTACAATTTTCTGCATTGATTATGAATCTTTTTTTTCCTTTTTTATTCCTGTGTGGTCATGCCACCATTGTCGGGACAGCCCTTGAGTGATGTAATACCAATGTATCCACACAACTACATGTAATATTTTTTTAAGCAGTGCGAGTTCAGGAATACTGTAAACCACATATTAGAAATTGTGCTGGTAAAAAGTCTTAAAACACTTGGGGGAAAATTTGTTTTTGCCCATTCCGAATTAAAAAAAATCTCAACTCAAGATTTACTTACGGGCCTTTTTTTGGAGCTCCGTCTCATGGTCTTCATCAAGATGTGGAGTTTGCTGATGAAGACCAATGGATGCGGTTGAGAGCTCCAGAAAAAGGTGCCTCTGCTTACGTTACTGTTTATGGTTGGCGTCCTCCGTTCCCCTACAGGTTAAAGGAGATCCAATGCTGACTTACATAATGTGAAATAAGCTAAAACACACACCGACCCCTAAATGCATTCTCCGTCACCTCTAATATATGCACGCATTCAAGCGCGCACACACACACACACACACAGCCGGACGTCAGCGATGAGAAGTGGCAAGTGAGTAATAGCCTGGCTGTCTGGCAGCCAGCTGCTGGGCCTACTGTTTACATGCCAACTGATTACCCTAATTTCAAATGCATGCATGGCAGCTAGGCTGATAAATAGTCCCCCCCTCCTCCTCCTCCTCCACCACCACCACTCTCTATTTCCCTATTGTCATCCACTGCAGGCTAGTCAGCCAGGCTGCAGGACCCATAATACCTTTTTGATTATTCAATAAATAACCCATAATTTGACATTGATTGGGGCCGCGAATGGGCTATGTGGGGAGGAGGAGGAAAAGGAGGAAGGATTGGTTAGGTGGGTGTGCAGGGTATCGACCAGCGGTGGTCAGTGCTTCGATGACCACTGGTCGTTGGGGGTCATTGCTTTGCGCAAATCCACAACAGAGAGAAACGTGTGTGTGTGCGTAGGAGCCTCTCCTCTGATGTGATTAGGGTAAGGGTCATTAGTTCAGCCTCATTGCTTATTGTCCAAACAAAGATGTCCAAGACTAATGGAAGCTACTTAATAATTTGGGTGAAAGATGTGCAACAGTGACGCATCACAGATGGGCCTGTTTTTGTTTCCCCCTGCCCTCCTTATTTAATTGACCCATCACGGGTCACATTTGCTGGAATGTCTTTACCCACATTTGATTCGTTCTAAAGCTCGAGCCCTGACGTGAAGGCAACTAGTCAAGGGGATCGCTGCCGTTTCAACCCACCATGAAGCTAAGCGGTGTAGCTCGGCGTGGTGATTATAACCACCAGGATTTGGTCACATTTGTTGGCCTTAGGCCCATTATGTTAACCACCCTGATGAACATTGATCGCTGATTCTTATCTCTGCTTCCGGCAATACGACCTCACTTCATTGCTTTTCAAAAAATTTGCCAATGTACCTCGGCCCCAAATTATCCCCATTGCTTTTGGTGAGCGCTTCACCGTGACATGGTTAGTATGGACCGTATTGAAACCTGTCCCCGGATGGATTATTCCTTTCTCCTAAGTAGGATGGATTTTATGGTGCTTGCCTGATCACTATCTGAAACCCACTAATCGTTTGCATGCATGTGTGTGTGTGTGTGTGTGTGTGTGTGTGTGTGTGTGTGTGTGTGTGTCTGTGTGTGCTGCCTTGATGTTGCCATTGAAGTGTCCCTGGCGTTGTACTTATTGGAGTTCCCTGATGTTAGATATTGGAATATTGATCTGGGAGAATGTTTAGCTTTCACTCTTCTCTGGTTTCATTTATATGCTCACACAGCTGACGCCCGCTTCACACAGCGGTACAAGCTGCAGATGTGGCAGTACATGAGGGACCTAGATCAAATCAAACTCTCAATCAATGCTGGGGAGGAGGGAGGAAAAAAAAATCAGAGGGAAAGATTTGGGTTTCAGAGGGATTTCACACACAGTGTCTTGCATATCTGATGGGAGATTGGAGCCACATTGAGTAAACAACAAGTAATTGTGTAAAAAGGAACACTTAAAATGGTATGAAATGATTGTATTTGTATAGGCAGTATGGGGAAAACTTCTGAAGGAGACCGCTAACACTACAGTCAATTCTAACAGAAGAAGAGAAAGCCATCTTACTGAAGTTTCTGTTGCTTGATGACGTTGTGACATTTTTTACCCAAAGATCTCCACCTGCTTCATACTACCTACATTCTGCCAGGCAATGGTTACACTGTGTTCTACCAGCAGTCCCATTTCTGCAGAAGTTGACATCACAGCTCAGGACACACACACACACACACTCAAGTGTCTTAAGAACAGACTCATGCAGTCATCGCCACTTAAAAGGCAGTTGATGACTTCAAAAGGGAAAAAACGGCGAACAGCAGCCCTCCACGTTTCAGAGACAGCGGCTCAATGAGTCTCCCTTTTAACAACAGTTGCATTACAGCGCAATGTCGGCTTCCTATTAAATACCTTCTCCCAATTGCCCATTATTCCCCGCTATAAAACCACTGCAGACTGCATCGGGAGGGCTGCCCCCCCCCACATCACCCCTCGTCCTTTTGTTTCGGAAAACATGTTTCAACTAAATGCAACTAAGAGAGCTATGAGAGAAGGAGAGAGAGAGAGAGAGAGAGAGAGAGAGAGCGGGGAGGGGAGGGGAAAGAAAAGGTAATTTAATGAAGTGAAACGTTTGATGTTGTAAATAAAAAGCAGACTGGTCGTGGGTGAGAGGCTGGGGCTAATGGACTTTGTTGGATGGTAGGTGTGGAGCTGCTGATCTTTAAAAAGCCTAAATAAAAAAGTCAACTTCTCAGAAACGATGCCAAGAACCCCCCCCCCCCCACCCCACCCCACCCCTCCTCCTCCTCTTCCGACCCCCCTTTGCTAGATCCCTCGCCTGGGGCATTCACTTCACTGGTGGGGCTTATTATGCAATTACAGCAAGGTAAAAAAAATAAAATAAAAGCACCGCCAACCCGCCTCATCTGAGTGTGTGGGTGTGTAATTATGTGTGTTTGCATCCATGTATGTGTGTGTCTTACATACCGTACACTCCTATAGTTTTAATTCCAGCAGACCGCAGCGGTCTTAGGGAAATAAAAGGTTAGGAATGAAGGAGACGAGCAGTGGAGACGAAAGGAAAGGAATAAAATATTCAGGAGTAGTTGAGAAGTTAACAGGATAACAAAAAAGAGAGAGTAAAGTACAAGTGTGGAAGACGAGGAGCGGAGAGAATGGGGAGTGACAG
This sequence comes from Pholis gunnellus, assembly GCF_910591455.1. Taxonomy (NCBI): domain Eukaryota; kingdom Metazoa; phylum Chordata; class Actinopteri; order Perciformes; family Pholidae; genus Pholis; species Pholis gunnellus. The sequence goes on along the minus strand of NC_136541.1, from coordinate 19,327,670 downwards.
GAATGTAAAAGTGGAAGGCGAGAATAAAAGAAAAGGACGAGAGTGGTTTCGAAGTTAAAAGGAAAAGGGGAAGGGAAAGAAATGAGAACACACGATTATGAAGGTTAAACAATGGCAGTGGTCATTACGCTTCACTTTCAATGAGAAGGAGGAGAGAAATCACCCCCCATTTATAATTCATATCCTCAATTACCACTAATAAAGTGGCATGAATGGGGCCAGCCCAGGGAATGGCGCAGGCACAATTACATGTAGTATAGCCTGGCATTAACATTTTCTATTTGAACATTTTTCAGCCTCAATTTCTCTTGGAGTTAATAAGAGCGATGATCCCTCCTTGACTTTTTCATGAAATTATTGTATGGTTATAATATTCCAATCTATTAGCCCCCCTCTTCTCTATAATATATTCTGCCATTTAATAGCCTGACCTGGCTGGATAGAGAGATGGGAGAAAGAGAGAGAGAGAGGGGGAGAGAAGGGGAAGAGAGAGAACATGACATTGATGAGAGGAGTGGGTCTTGTCGTTTTGACCCAAGAAGGGGTGAGACAAAGGTCTCATACATCCCATACAGCCTTTGAATTGAGGTCTCTCACGAGGCCGTGCCTATCATCTGGAAAGCTTTCTGTGGAAGGTGTGCTGCTTTTTTCCATCACTCTGTCGGGGCTGATTTTGAATCTCAAGCAAGCAACTTGGTCAACCCAACTCGTGAAATACCGGTGCTCGGTCACCGCCCATCGGCGTCTTGATAACAATGCACGAGGCACGCTGTAGCGAACGATGCACCCGGCTTTCAATGTACTCCAACGTAAACCCATCTGCGTCATTATTAGATAAACAATAAAACGTATTGCTGACATTCCCGCTATTTTCTGCAACAGCCCCCATTTAACATTTACTTATTTAGTATGGGCTAAAGGAATACTTCGATGCACGTATCTGGTAGTTACACATGTAAAGTTTTGCCTCGCTGCTTTACCCTAGGTGAACTATAACGCCAACACTGGCTGTTTGAATGGTGTTGGAAATGTTGGAATTGCATGAGCATCAACAGTGAAACAAATAATGAAACGTCGTCGGCATAGATATAAGTTCTGCAGGACGCAAGTTGTAGTAACTGTGTAAACTCCGGTGTTTGCAAAAATCAAAAGAAGCTTACAGTATTGTCTTACCCAGGGACACATACAAAAGCATCAAAGGTCCAGGGCCATGCTCCAGCATTCGCATCGCATTATTACGCCAGTTGGTCGCTGCTCTGCTGCAGCGTGGAGCCACGTGCCCGATCCTCGGGCTAGTCGTCTAATAGGCCCGTTTACTCCACCTCTCTTTATCCTGCTCTTTTTTTTCCCGGCCTCCCCTCTATCCCTCCATCATTTCCCCACGTAACATGGCAAAAGTATTCAGCAAACCTGCCTGCCTGCTTTTTATATAAAATAACAAAGTGTTCAGAGCTTGTAAAACACCGCGGGACTGACAGTTTAGCAGACTTCCCACAGCCCCGAAAACTTCTATTATGTAGGCGGCAACGAGGATTCAAAGGATGTAGAATTGCGTAGAATAGAATGGCAAATTTAAAAAGGCGATGAGCTGTGCCAAGTACAGACACAAGTCATTATGGTAGAACTACTACATATATCCTTTTGTGGTGAGGCAACTAATTTAAGTGCTACACCTCCGATACTGGGACATACACACACACAGAGATGGAGAAAGGAGGAGACAGACTAAAAACCTCTCGCTTACTATCTCTTTTCTTACATTTACTCATGAAAATCATGCGCCACACACACACACACACACACACACACACACACACACACACACACACACCCCATGTGGCTAGCTGAGAGCCAGCTGTTCCTTTCCACTTCACATCACTATGGGCTAACGACTGCTAATCCCCCATAGCTTTTCCCTCAAAGGAGCTAAGGCAGCAGCCATGATCTAACTCCTATTGAATTCCAATTACCCTCCACCGGGATTTCACAATAAGAGTCCCCCCCCCCTCTACCACCACCACTAACACCACCCTCACTTCCCTCATGGTTCGCACCATCACAACAAGAGCCACCCACACACATACAGCCTGGAGATACAGTAACATCGGGAACACATGTTTATTGTTACACACTAGTTATTTGTTTTTATGATCTAAATTCAATTATATTTAGAGGCTTTGGCAGTACCGAGCGCTTAACTTTGACTCGAACCAAATTGAACTGAGGGAGACCCTCCCTCCCCCCACATAGCAACAGTTGCATCCTTGACTGGACTTGCCCACCCCTTTCTTTCTACCCTGGCAGGTTTGCCCCTCTCTGCCAGGCAGGGTCCCTTGTAAAAGAACAGCTTCAATGAATGGAGGCCCAGCAGGGAGCCAGGCATGCTCGCACTCTTAAAACCCTCCCCTCTCTTCAAGCACACAACACCCTCCCTTGCCTCCTTCCTCTATCCCCTTCTTGCCTCCTGCACTCATGCTCTTTCAGTTCTGGTTAATAACTTTATAGGCACCTATGAGGAACAATTGTGCGACGCACAACATCTCTAACAAGCAGCTCTTTATGCATTCAAACAATCACTGGGTGATAAATCTTGTGGTTTGAAAACGTGTACAATGCTAATCAACAATATCTATAATCGAGTGTAACAGCTCCAAAAACCAGAGGACCTGTAGCACTACAAGTCTTTCCCCCTCCTTCTCTCCCCCCTTTCACCCCACATATCTGGTTTGATTTTACCCCATGAAGCGGTGAATTCCAGTCTTTCAGAGAACAACACTGGGCAATAAAACAATGGGTGGCTCGGGGGGCTGCACTGTAGGGACGGAGGGCGATGGGATTCCTGGTAAAGTCTGAGGGAAAATGCTGCTATGGTTACAGCGGGTGGGACTAGGGCGGAGAGGGCTAGACGTGGTGGGAAAGTAGGTGCTGTGATCGGAGGAGAAATGCCAAGAATCAGGGATGTAGTGGAGGTTAACGCCGACGACACCTTTTAGACACTGGCATGCATTTACAGTCAAACTCACTTTTCCGTGAGAAAATAAAGACTGTTATGAGTGCTATTAGTGTGTGTTTTTTTCAAAAGAGTAAAGAAAAGTTTCTGCATCTAAGCGTTTTTATACCGTTAACCGTTTAGCACATTGGTCCCTTTTATAACATTTTGGAGGGCGCACCATGCTGTAAAGTTTGTCTTTCAAAACTGGGAGCTAGCAACTGGCTATCCAGCCTCCACTCAGAAAGCAGAAGCCAGTTAGCCTAGGTAACGTTAGCCTAGGTAACGTTAGCCTAGGTAACGTTAGCCTCGGTAACGTTAGCCTACTCTTCATTCGCCTGCTGAGTCATCAGGAGGGTCCGGCTAGCATTAGGTGGCTGTGGGGTCCAATTGTGTTGGTGGAAAATGACCAGACTGTGAAGACTAACAGCGACAGGTAGTCCTCTAACATAGAGGGACTAAACATGAGGAGTAACTAATGTGAGGAGTCCTTGGAAGTGCTCAAATCAAAAACGTGACAAAGCCAATTGCGAACAATGTCAGCCCCCGAGCTGGTTAACTGCCTGAAGGGCCGTTGGAATTAAAGAGTATATTCTTAGTGCCCACCCTCACAAATATTGGACCAATCAAATAACCAGAACGGCCAAAATTAAAGTGAATAACACTTCTAATCAAAAGAAAAAAACAGGAATATTCATACTGATTGCACAGCAAAAAATGAAATATAATCATGTCAGTTGGTTTATGTGATTGTTTGCCATAATCGTCAGCGTCTGGTAATGACCTCGAGGTGGGTGAATGAAATAACAGAAAACCGTTAAACTGGTAAAATGATTACATCTGCAGCACCCAGTGTGTCTGGTGTAAGTGGGGTGGAGGCTAAAGGTGAAAGCGAGTTTGTGTGGCACTCTGAACTGTGGTATTGGCCCTAATGTTTTTTTTCCCTTTTTAAAATGTCCTCATTCCCACTTTAATGTCTCTCTACTTTTAGATGATGACAGTATAATGGAGAGATGGAGTCATGGCATGGTTTATTACTACACACACACACACACACACACACACACACGCATACTAGCATCCAAATATCCCCAAGGACACAGGGAGACTTAGCAACAGGAGTAGTCCAAAAAAGAAGATTACATTTTGAGTTTTCCATGCTTAGACAGCCTGGTATGTTTTGACCTTTTGAATCTGAACATGACTCAAACGCTGTTTACAGCCGAGCTAAATATGTAGACAAAGTTCCTGTTGAATTGAATGGTCTGAACTTAAATGGACATTTAATATGAACGTCAAAGACACTGTGAAAACAGCAATCAGAACAGGTCGAAATTAGAAATTTGTCCTTTCTTTTCCTTCCCTTTAAACCTTCCCTTCCTTCCTCGCTCTATTAAAGCTACACCTACAGTATTTATCTCAGTTTTCTGAGGTAAGGTCTACTATTCGGCCAGAACTGCGATTTCTAACATCAAAGCGGCATACAAGAAATTGAGGGAAGAGAAAAAGTGTTTCTCACTTCTTTTTATTCACTTTTTCCGCTGTTTTCTTATATCCTTGCTCAAACTTTTGCTCTGACGTGTTCGAAGTTAAAGGTCGTGCAGTATGTAAAGCTACTTTCAAGGGAAAATTGAAGTCGTATAACAATACGACTTCAATTTTCCTTTGTTGCACTAATGCAACACGTCGTTTTAATATCACAGGGGTGCAAAGTCTGGAAAAATAACAAGCTTCTTTCTGAAGAGGGAAAGCGCGGCCGTTTTCACCAAGGAAACAGGCTGATAAAGACATCGGGCTCTTCAGCCAGAAGAGTTTTGTTGTTGATGCCCCCCGATTATCGTGGCAATATATCAAAAGTTTTACAAGCCCCGCTGCGCAGTCCAGCTGTTAAACGAGACTAAGAGACAAGCAGAAGAGGGGAAGCGATCTCAGAACCATCAGTGATACGAGGAAAGTGACGGGATTCACTGCCAGTCGGAGACGCCTTACATGGCAAATTGGACATGAGGGTGCATTGATGGTTATGACTTGAACGGAAAAACATGAGGGAGGCATTGTTCGGTTCATTTTGATTCTCTCCTGCAAGTGTGTGTGTGTTTGTGTGCGAGTGTGTGTGTGTGTGTGTGTGTGTGTGTGTGTTTGTGTGCGAGTGTGTGTGTGCGGCACGGCCATCTATCCTCTCAGACATGTTTAATAGGGCTTTGGCTGGGTTGACCGAGGGTGTAAATGTGTCATACTTTATTAGAAATCCCAAAGAAGAGGGCTAACATTAATCACTGGCTCTTGTTTATGAAAGTCATAAATGTTTCACTGAGTGCTTTATTGTTGGCTGCCAAGATTTGGAGAAGCGTAGAGGAGTCCTTAATGTGTGTGTGTGTGTGTTCAGTCGGCCACTGTGTCACGGTAGCACCCCAAACCTATGAGAAACAATCTCTCTCTCGCTCCCTCTCTCTCTCTCTCTCTCTCTCTCTCTCTCTCTCTCTCTCTCTCCCTCTCGCCCTCTCTCTTGCTCTTTATTTTGTCATGTTGTCAGGCAGTATGACATCACCCTGCCCTTTGACCCACATAGTCAGGAGAGCGCTGATTGGATGATTGGCTTATGGAGGACATCCACATTGACTCCAAACTCGATTCTGCTGATGTCAGGCGCTATTAGAACTGACGACATGCACACACGCCGATAGGGTGGGACAGTGTGTGTGTGTGTGTGTGTGTGTGTGTGTGTGTGTGTGTGTGTGTGTGTGTGTGTGTGTGTGTGTGTGTGTGTGTGTGTATGTGAACAGTGTGTGTTGGTGTGTGTGCAGTCATGTTCAGGGTTATATAGGTCAAATGTCTGAAGCTAAAACATCTTCCAGCTGAAATACCAGGCGAAATGTCAAGGTCTGCCACCGTGCAATCCCTCAGATCAATAGTTCAATTGGACATAAAGACGTCGTTCTATCCACTGGGGCTAACGTGATACATCATGTGGCAGGCTCCGTCTGAACCCCTTTAACCACAACCAGCTCGAAACCAGTACCAAGGTAGCCCCCAATACGGCTCTCATCCTGTGGAGAGGAGGTTGGTTTTAAGCAGCTTCATCTTTTGGGAAATGTGTCAGCTTGTAGTTCCTTACCAATGCTTCATGGGAAGTCACACAGAATGAGACATCTATTTTTGATCATCTCTGTGGCAGGTGTTGAACTTTCATTTCCCGCCCAGAATCCTGAACGAAAACTACATCCTATACGGACATATTATGGAGCTGTACGATTTCCGTTCCAGTTGAGTCGATGTCCCTCGAAGGGCCCCGCCCCGCTTCAGACGCTCACTTTAAACACGCCATAGATTCATAAGATCACCGCTGCACGGTTCCGTTGTATCTCCTCTCACGACCTCTGTGCAGTCGTCGCTGCTCTTTTAGCCCCCCCCCCCCCCCAAAGTCCCACTTCAAGGCATAAAAGTGATAACGACACATCTAAAACGGCGAGGGGGCGCACAGCAGCTACGTTGCTCATGAAATCACGACAAACCGTAAATTCCAAGAGCCTCCGTCGCCATCCTCCTCCTCCTAGTTAAGTGTGGAATAATGTCATCTTAATGATTATTTTTTTACACGGTGTGCCATAACAGCATAATTCAGGGAGGGCGTAATGATTTTTTATGCCCCTGACATATTGTTTTGCGGGGAGTGACATAAAAGCGCGGTGACATGTGGCATTTTGGGAAAGGTCAGGCGCTCCATCTCGGCCGCCCGTCCATCTTCATAACGTCGCCACTTGTCATATGGAAACTGGCATCACCAATCTTTGTCTCTCCCTTGTCGCTCGCTGACCCCCGCCATCCTCCTGATTCTCCTCCTTTTCTCCGTCTCCTTCTTTTTTTCCCTCCCCCTTTCATTTTACGTCGCTCTTCATTCCCGTCGTGTTTTGTTGAGGGGATTTTTTATTTTTGGTAACACAGAGCAAATTATCACTATAGGGAATAGGAAAAAAAAAAAAAGATTTCACACACTCATACAGACACACACACACACACACACAGACACGCGCATGCAGAAGGCCTCGGGGATGCTGCGGGGGGGGGGGGGCCGCATGTCAACACCAGCTGTGAGGATTGCGGTGACAGAGAGAAGGGCTAATACTAATGTGATAAATACGTCAGCACTCACTCCGGGCACATTGTGTGTGTCGGTTCGTGTTTGATGATTGCACAAAAATCTCCACAGAGCCAGCTGCTTCAGCCGAACGGAGATTTAGACAGCGTTCTGTCACAATTCCCGACCTCGAAAAGATGCCAGTTTGCGAATGTCGATGCCACGAGTCCTTAAACGATTCAAACAAAAATGAAGTGCCGTGAACAAAACTGTCACGTTTTGCACACGTCACCATCTGCATCGCCATCGCTCTAACCGCGCTCACTCTTAATGGCTGAGTGTATAAGAACAATGGCAGTGTGGAGACAGTGGACGTTTTGTTGAGTTCAGTGTGAAACACGATAATGCCAGTGGCACATAGAATGAGAGTTATATTCATGATTCTGATGCCCCAATGCATGCTGGGAGGTTTCCCTTTATTGATTTTAGGTATACAAGTAAAAAGTATTCAACGAAAAGAAAACATCTTAAGCGTCAATCCTGACTAAAACAGGGAGCAGCTGTGCTCCTGGGAAATGATTTCCTCTTGACAGACTCTGATAGGACTATGAATAAATAGAGGTCACCAATTCATTGTTCCTCCCGTTTATTCTAAATGATGCCAAGTTATTGCATTTCTTCGCACTTTAATGACATATTGGTGGGTGAAAATTGCAGAACGTAGCGCCTTTTCACAAGATGCAGCATCAGAACATCTTGCAATCTATCCGTCTTCTCTCTCCTCCCCCTCCGCCTCCGTCCCCTGTCTGTTCCCCCTCAATCTCCTGACTTTGTCAGACCCTCCTCTCTTGTTTTGCCAGCCGGGCGGTGGGCGTGGCAGCCCCCGCCGTCCTCTGTCCTTTTTCCACTTCAAATTACCGTTTTTCTGTGTCTTAAGGTCCACACCTCCCCTCTCTCAGACCGCATCGCTCCATTCCCAGCTAAATACAACGTGCATGCGTGTGTCAAACAGCGGCGGTCCGTGGACTCCCGGTTAAAAATGACATGGTCCCCCCCCAACGCACGGTGGGGATAATTCACCCCTTCTACAAGGATGGCAACACACACATGCAGTCAACAGTACATGTGCATAGAGTCACTGGGTGTGTGGGGTGACAGAGGGAGCGCTTGCATGTGTTTGCAGGGTCACGCGGTGCCATGCGGGGTGAGTGAGGTGTAATTTCTCGGCAGTAATACTCAACACTCCGGCCATGACAGCTTTAATGGTGATGGCCTTATTATAGAGAGGACGCCTCGTGTGTGTGTGAGTGTGTGTGTGTGAATTCTAATGGTGATGGCCGTATTATAGTGAGTGGAAGACGGCTGAAAGGCTTGGATGTATACCACGCCACGTTTACTGACATAAGAATAATAGGGCAGAAGACGCCATGTATGTTTGTGAGCATGTTGGTGTGTTTCTGTGTGTGTGTGTGTGTGTGTGTGTGTGTGTGCGCGTGCGCTAATGAAGGCCATCTGGTGACTGGCGAAGTAGTATTGAGCTGTTTTGCGCTGATAAGGAGAACAGTGCTGTCCACACATTTGGCAACTGCAGAACAGAATAGAACAGAAAATATTGTCAAATCTCTGTCGTGATATAATCAATTTCCGGTATTTTCATCAGAAAGTGTACCCTTACTCAGAGAGCGTGTGTGTGTGTGTGTGTGTGTGCTTGCGGTGTGATCTTCCTGTAGGTAGGGTAACACGACTCTTATGGGCCTGCGGTTCGTGTTGTGACGGTCTGATTTACAGTCAAACACATGCCTTCCTCCCTCCTTTCCTCTCCTCCCCTCCCTCCTACCACCACGATTGTTAGCTAATCCCCTCGTCCGTCTGCGTTGTACTCACTTCCTGTAACTACATGCTGCCACCGGGACCAGCACCTGCTGAGCCGTTGCAGCACAGAGAAAGGGCTGCGTGTGGTTTCGGGAGAGCTAACGGACAGGCTGTAGCCGCACAGCAGCGCCAATTGTCGGGAGGCAACGTGGGTTAACCTCTTCCTTCTATTGCGAAACTCAGGGTGCGCCAGGCCTCTTTCGTTGTTGTTTTTTTTTTCTCAGGAAAAATAAATCACTCGTGACACGAAATATAACAGAAGTGTGTTTTAATAAGGCTCGACTACAGGCTTTCATTTGAGTGCAGGATTGAAAACAGTTCAACAACACAGAACAGATGATTCACTGTCTGCACGTATGCGTCCGTGTGTCTGATTGAGAGCTTAAAGGTAGTTTATGCCGAGGACGTCCCTCCTCTGGAACAGCGAGAGCACTTGATCCTGAAAGATCCGCCTCTCATTTCAGTCTGTAAACAAGCTCGCTGTTGTGTGTTTACCCTGGATCACCATGACGGGCCTAAACTCCAGCTCCCCTGCTGCCTAAATGCACGATACGTTTCCTTAATAGTTCCCCTAAATAGGCATATCTGAGTTATAAGCAACATTATAACTCTCCCAAATTATTTTGTATGATTTAACAGGTACATCCTGTGGATAACAAGCCTCACTTAATATTACCGTAAATTACTTTTATGCGTCCGAAATTATGTTTTTGTTTGTTTGTTCTGGATCACCATGCAAGCCTCGATATGACTGCCATACTTCCTTATTAGTAGGATAATAAGGTCCATTAAATAACTGTTTTAAGTACATGCACATGACAGCTATTAGTGAAACATTAAACATTAAAATGTGGCTTTTACTGTTAACAACAAAACTTTTTTTAATGCTAAAAGAGACCTTAATAGGAACATGTAACACATACAGGCTTCTATCCTTTACTTTTGCATAAAAACATAATTAGCTGCACAACACAATGCAGAAATCGCATTATTTAAGAATTGCTGCTTTTGTCACAAAACTAACGAGCTAAATTCTGCTTCAAGTCACATGCGTGTCTGTATCCAAAGCCAGCACGGCTGATACCACCGCATGTCGAGGCTGAGTTCACCGAACAAGAGGCCTTCCGGTGTGCCGAAGGCTACATTTTTCATATGTAGTCATCTCTCAAATATGCTCTTACTTGCGCATTGAAAGCGCACACAGCCGATCGGCTTGTCACATCCTCTGTCTGCCTGCTCCAGCACCGTAATGGGAAGGGGACACAGTTGAAAGTCCCGAGGCTGTGGCAGTACAAAGTGCTGTTGCCTGAGGTGTGTGAGCGGGTGGGTATGTATAACACACGCGTATTTACATCTCTTTTTGTGTGTGTGAGGCTGAATGTTTCTGCTTGAACTGACTATAAACTTGTGTGTGTGTGTGTGTGTGTGTGTGTGTGTGCAGACGCCCACAGAGACACAGGTCTGTCACATCCTGTGTGCGCGATAAGCCCTAATGACGACACCTTGTGATTGATTGAATTTTTGATTCGTCTGCTGAAGTCTAGCTGGCATCCTTTTCATCTGACGTGAAGAAGGAAGAAAAAAAGGTGTCTCAAGTGTGTGTGTGTGTGTGTGTGTGTGTGTGTGTGTGTGTGTGTGTGTGTGTGTGTGTGTGTGTGTGTGTGTGTGTGTGCACGTGAAGGAGCCTGTCTGCCTCTGTACACAGCAGGTGATGTTTGCCAATTTAACTCAACAAGAAGAGGCGAGTACAGCTTTATGTGGGTTAGCAGTGTGTGTTTAGAGAAAATTGTGTGTGTGTGTGTGTGTGTGTGTGTGTGTGTGTGTGTATGTGCAAGGGTTATTACACTTATATTAATTCATCAGGCTTGTCCTACTGCTCTGCCCCCCCTCCTTCTAACCTCACCTGACTCAACTCATATGTCACAGGCTCAGAGTGAAATGCTGGTGCAACACATTTAATTACAATAGTTGCCTTTGAAAAACACATTTATAACTGTGAACACTGATTACACAATATCCATAAACATCTACATGTGTACATTGCACCTAAATTTGATTACATTCTCTTCACCAAAGTGAAAAAAAACACATATACAATAAACCCAATTCTCTCAGCAGCCTACAAGCCTTACAGGATACAAACCTCATATTGCAAGACTAACTGCATTGAGGCTGCTGGTGGGCTCAGTGGTTTTTAGCTAGCCCTGTTACCCGCTTATCTCTGCTGGCTGAGTAACTCTAAAGAACCCAGGTGTCCTGCCTACTTGACAGACTGCAGGCTAGCAGATACAGCTAACTCTGCTAGCAAACTGTGTTCTAACAATACTCTTCATTTTCTCAGTGAAAATAACACTGGACTAACTATTGGGGTTGGTCTACATTAATTAAACCTTTACTGGACTTTAGTGACGAATGACTCATTTCACGTGAAACTAGCCTGTGAATACTATTCACTTATGCTAATAGCTAGCACTTACCAGTATGACACATTGTGAGTGCTAATCGCTAACATTCCCAGCACATACATTTATCCCAGCCTTCCCAGCATGTGCAAATCATACGTATGACAATAGTTAGCAACACTTGATGGTATACCATCATCTAACTCAACGTGAATTAGCTATATATTATCTGTGTTGACTATGAACCCTTGCCCCCACCCCCAGTTGTAGCACTCCTGAAAAAGACCATTTCCTCTATCACAGTAATAATAAAAGGACGGTGTCTCCCTGCGTGTCTACGTCCGTGTCCTATGATCTCGCAGCTCTCTGTCCGGATCCACCCTCTTGCCCCCTTCTGTCCTCTAATCTTGTTTGTCAGAAGTAAATGAGCTGCCCACGGTGAGGTGTGTTAGCCACTAATGCATTTATTGCTTGATAAGAACGAGGCCCATGCAGGTCAACCTAACCACGGTCATAAAAAAAACCAAGGTAATTAACCTGTGCTAGTTGTGTCCATGGGTGGTGCTGCTTGGGACATGCGTGTGTTCCTGCTGTGTTAATAGTGAGGGGGCAATCACTATTGATAACGCTGCCGCGTATCAATTAATCGTTAATCTCGTTCTGTCAGATTAGCGCGTCATCCGATAGACTCCAGACTGACTGGAGACAATAAATACATATAGTCAATAAAAACGGCAAAGCATCCTGGGAGAACAGGGCGACACATTGGGGGGGGTGACACGTGTGCCAGGGCAAAAGCCATAAACCCGATGTCGGTTATGGCTTTACACTCTCTTGTCTTATCTGGGTGTACTCAATTAAAAGAGGAAAAACAAAAGAAAAAGACGGCAGCTTCCTGAGAAGAGAAGAGGAGACATCATTAAGACCGATGTCCACACTTTCCCCTCGCCGGTCTTTCACCAACAGGAAACCGCTTGTTGTCCAGCAAGACATATAAGACCGGCTATTCTTTCTCCTTCTTCTTCTTCATCTGCCGCTGAGCCATTTCCTTTATTGTCAAAGACACACACACACACACACACACTCTAATAGGTAATAGATAAAGGACTAATGCCTGGGCTGAGAAATAAAGATAGATGGATAGGGAGGGAGGAGAAGGGGAGAGGGAAGAAAGAGAGGAGTGAGTTATGAAGCGGTACCCAGGGGGTTAATTTCTCACAGGCAGTTTTCATACGCCACACACACACACACACACACACACACACACACACACACACCCGCAGAGAAGGAGTAAAGGTGATGTCTGGCCGTGCCAAGCCGGTAGCATGCTAGTTAAAAGTGAATAAGTTTATGGCCGGTGTAGGCCCTCGTACATCAAGGAGCAGTTTGTTTAGCCAGCAGTGTGACAGGGTACAGTAACATGGGCAGGGCCGGAGAATGGCCACACAGCTGTGATAAATGGGAGATTGCAGGAGGAATGGTGTCCCAGTGTGTTTATGTGTGTGTGTGTGTGAGAGAGAAAGAGACATCAAAGTGTGTTTTTAGCTCTCAGATTAATGGCGATTCCAGTATTTGATCTGAGTGATTATTTTTTATTTTTCCCATTTGAGGAATCTCTTTTTGAAGCTGTAAATATTGCAGACGCCCCTCACCAGTCATCTCGCAGTACCTGGTGTGAAAGGATGTTCCTCTGCAGTATTGACAAAAAGCTTACATGGTTGCACTGTGATGTTTTAAATTGAAGAATTTTATTTATTTATTTTCCTGCTTCGATTGAAGGTTTATTTATTCCCTGGCAGAACTGTGAGGGGTATAAGATAAGATTAAAAAAATAAAAAAGTGTGCAATCCCTCATGATACAAATTTTGCATCATTTTCTTTCTGTTTTGTTACAAAAAATGTGGCAATTCCAAAACACCGTTCTGTGCTCAGCTGCTATTAGTTTATGATTTAATGTTTTACGTTTGGCAAACGCACGTCCAAGTGCAACAGTACGAAGCTCGACATTATCAGCAGCCGTATTACAGAAACAGTTACATGCGACAAAAGCGAAAGCAGGATGCACAACAACAGAGAAAAGAACGTATCCTGTTCGTGTCATCACTGGAGGAAATCAAATAACTACATTCATACTGAAACTAAAGTGCACTTTAATGTATTGAGTATTTATGCTATTCCTCTATTTTTCAGACACAGTGTACTTTTCACCCCACTACATTTATTTAGCAGACATAGTTACTAATTACTTTTCAAATAATGAATAATAATAAATTCAAAACCTAACTCCTTACCCCCTCCTCATCCTCACCCCATCCTTGTCCCAGTCTCTGCCCTGCACCGCTCCAGCTGTGGATCTGGACTGTACCACGGTGCTGAAAAACAATAGTGTGTGTGTGTGTGTGTGTGTGTGTGTGTGTGTGTGTGTGTGTGTGTGTTGCACGGCTGCAAACAATAGGCTCATTATCACGTACCCACAATGCAAACAGCGACTTCTACTGTTCTCCTGTGCATCGCCCGTTAGTCGGTGAGACAGTCAGACAGACAGGTGGGGGAGGAAGACAGGGGGGCAAGACCCGGAGACAGTCAGCGCGCCACGCAGCCGGCTCCGCCGTTTCTCCACCCTCAATAACTCACTTTCCTCCCTCCTTGGAGAAGGGAAAACAATAAGATATAACAATTGGCAAATGGCTGAGGCAGCCGGAGCATTACAAATGAAATGTAATGTTGTTACAGTTTGGAAATAATGAATTACGAGGATAAGCGGGGATCTGTAAAATCGCTGTAGCGATTTACCGGGGTTTCATTTTTCAACTGTATTGAATTATGGGGAATTGGCCTCAGTCAACTGCAAAACACAGAACGAGGGAAAAGGAGGATGATTCACCGTTTCACTGTGTGTGTGTGTGTGTGTGAGTTTATGTTGTTGTGTGCAAGCATGTGCAACCCTGTGACTGTTTATTTATCCGTCCGTGTTTATGTGCATAGATGTGCACAGCTGCTTGCACATTTGCGTGCACGCAGGGTGTGTGTGTGTGTGTGTGTGTGTGTGTGTGTTTTTATGGACATCTCAATGGCGAATGTCTGGACATTTGTGTGTGTGTGTGTGTGTGTGTTCCTCCCCGTAGACCTGTTGAGGGCTTTCTCTCGCTCACCCCGCCGCACATGTGATAAATGTCCCTTATCGCCTCTGTCATTGTAATAACCCCACAACAGGCCCAGAGAGAGAGAGAGAGAGAGAGAGAGAGAGAGAGAGAGAGAGAGAAAGGGAGGAAGAAGGATGGAAAGAGGGATAGGGGGGGTAAGAGAGTCACAGAGAGAGAAATAAAACAGAAATGTTGAGAGTGGGAAAAAGAGAGGAGAGTGGGAGGGGATGAGATGGCGTGGAATGGGATAGCTGGAGTTATCAGCCGGTCTTGTAGGGAAAGAATACGCATCAAGCTGCCAATCACCCGGCCTGAAAATTGCTCTGAGATTTGAGTCCCCAGACGGTGTGTGTGTGTGTGTGTGTGTGTGTGTGTGTGTGTGTGTGTGTGTGTGTGTGTGTGTGTGTGTGTGGTGTGTATGTGTGTCCAGAGAATGAGAGAGAGAGAGAGAGAGAGTACCCAAAGCCCCTGTCGTCTCGGTACCATTACTGCTCCCGTCCTTCCACCTGTCCCCTTCACCCCAACCATCTCGCCTCTCGCTTTTTCTTTTTTTTCTTCTCAAAGCTCTGACTCAAAACAACACGTCTCCTCTCTCTCTCTCTTCTCTGTCACTAAAACCTGTTCTCAAGTCCTTTCGAAACAAAGTCGTCGTCAGTGGCGCCGGCTATTAGGGGGAGGGCGAGAGACACGGAGGGAAAAAGGGGGAGAGTGAGGGGACGGGTGGTGGAAAAGGAAGGAGAAGAAAGCTGGAAAAAAAAGAAAGAGGAGAGGGGTTAATATGTGAGCAGAAACCATTTCAGCCTCTTTAATTTTCTATTGATCTGAGCTGCAGACTTGTCCCCTCAACCCCGTGAGTGTGTGTGTGTGTGTGTGTGTGTGTGTGTGTGTGTGTGTGTGTGTGTGTGTGTGTGTGTGTGTGTGTGTGTGTGTGTGTGTGTGTGTTTGGAGTTGAAAGCCTCCAAGCTGTCTCTATACAGAATCTGAGAGTACCTGAGGGTAAGAGGGCTGTCCCGTGAAAACCATGTATCTCCAGAGCAACTTTTCATGAGTTAAGAGAAACTGCCTCGTCTTTTTTGACACGGCAGTTTTAGTTAATGCAGTGTGTGTTTTTTTTTTCTTGGGGTTGTTTTTTCAGCCCACCCAACATTTAATTCTTCATCTCATCTGAGAGATTCTATATGTGGAGATACATGGTTTTCCCAGGAGAAGGCAACAACATGAAGAGAGAGTGAGAGAGAATGTGCTGCGGAAAAATACCAAAGAAAATGAAGATAGGTGAGGAATGGTAGTTTATTTTTTAATTTTTTTTATTTGCTTTATTTTGTATTATTTTCTTGACATTAGTGGATCAAAATATGTAACAAATTCTGACACGAGTTACCTTTTTTATTTCTTCAGATAAATGAATATGAGCATCACTTTTAGCTCAAATTCACACTTGTTTTGGAATATTCAAAGATATGTTTTAAAGCTGAAGGTGCAGACTAAAGGATGATGGACATGTAGACGAGAGCAAAGTGTGGAGAAACATCCCCCTCTATTGGACAATGTGATGTCGCCAGGCAGAGGGAGCGACTGGAGGGGGGGGGGGGGGGGGGGGGGGGGGGGGGGGGGGGGGCAAAAAAAAGTGGGAGGAAAGGACGGGAAATGAGAAGGGAGGGATGGAGGGAAGACATGATAGGCCTGGAGAGCAGAGAGATAGCAGATTGATAAACATCACAATGATGTCCAATTGCGGCTGTGTGATGCAATCGCACGCACACACACACACACACACACACACACTCACTCATACACAACATAGCCCCAGGTGTGACTTGTGCATTACCCCACTCCAGCAGATAGACATCTTTGATCTGCTATCGAGTCTTCGCACCTACATCTATTTTTTGTCACATACATTTTTTTTTCTCATTTCTGGCTTGTGTGTTATTGGAGTGAGAGACAGACAGACGGGGCGGCAGAGAGAGGCATTAGAAACAAAGTCATTCATGTATTTTAAGGCTAAACTAAAACAATCTTTGCATAACTCTTTCCATCTGGAATGCGTCTTTTCTCAAGTGGTACAAGTCGGTGTGGGTAACAATGCGCCCTAATGTTTTCATGTTATTTTATTTTATTTTTTTTATTGGTCTCTAAAAACCCCGTTTTAGAACCAAAGTGCTCATGTGAATTACATTATAAGTGGTGAACCAGTGATTATGTGACATTATGACTTAAGAAGGTTGTGTTTTCACAAGCACACCCTTGTTGTCTGGACCTGTTTGGTGCTGGGGGAGCGCTCCGATTTTCGGAACTCAGGGTCACCCGCAGCACCCACTGTCATGAGGACCCAAACCACAACACAGCACCCCGGGGCGTAGGCCTGACCAGGAACTTTTCATTATCTGGGTTGCAGTCATTTTTTCCAAAGAGTCCTTTTTTTTTTTTCTTTTTTTTTTAAGACAACTGACACCCAAGAAAATCACAGAATCCCCACCACAATAAAATCTCAACTTAAATGTTTATTGTCGCTGCAAATAATTCCATTATATCTGAAGCAAACTTCTAACCGAACTCTGTACCAAAAAAAAAGGCGCTTTTTCGCTCTCATCAAATTTGCCATCTAAGTCGTGCCAACAGAGATTACCGAGACACAGGAGGTTTGCTTTGTGTCCGTTTGATTTCTATTCCGGTGACACTCCGGTGAGACGGGGTAATATAGTAGACAGCTAGACAGACAGCTAGATAGATGGAAGGCCAGACTGCTCCCCTTGTATGAAGGATTATCCCCTATCCTCTGTTTGTGACAAGAGCTGATAAGGGCCTGAGAGGAGAGGCTGAGAGGGCTAGTGACACACACACACACACATATATGCGCATATAATCCACAGCGAGAGAGATATCAATCCATCATTTAGAGCCGGGGATTCAGCGAGAGGAAATAGGTTCTTCTCAAGCGCTGACAACCCAACACACACTAGAACGCAAACACACACTCACCTACAATAGCATCTGCTGTACAAAGGGCTCATGGGGGCTTCAGATTTGAAAACGGGGGCGGTTGGAATGAACGTTTCAATTTCATCTATTTATCTGATTTACATTTGGCCATTGTTGTGAGCACGGCTGCGTCTGTGTGTGTTTCGGAGCTGAATGACATCAGTGTCACTAATAGAAATCCGAAAACCCAGATGTTAAGATCTTTTTTTTCCATAAGCATTGTCGAAATGGAAAAGAAAGGAATGAAGCAGAACAAAATGCAACTCAACCTTTGTGAAGTATAGCTTTTATTAGCAGAAATCATATTTTAAGAGTCAAATAATCTGTAATTACTCTACAAGGTCCTGCTTTTTCAATATTGAGCGTGAATCAGCATGATTCTGAGGGTGAAATACGATGTTTAGATTGGGCATTTTTGCACTCTCTCGTCGGGAGGTTGCTATTTCAGAGAGAAGATGAAACTTTTTAGAGAAAGGTTAGAAAAGGCCACTCGACTGTTTCCCAGTCCGTCCATCCATCCTTCTGGTTGGAGAGAAAGGTCAGAGCGCGGGGAAGGAAAACAGCAGAAAGGTGTTGCGCTGCTGCAAAGGCTCTCTGCCTCGCACGTGTGTGTGCATAAACGGAATGTGCCCCCTCCTCCCCACCGTTTGACAGGAACACCAAAAAATCCCCGCTCCTCTCCTCCTCAACATGACCACATCTCTTGAGGGATATATGTGTGTGCGTGTTAACATGGATTTGATTTGTGCGTTTCCCTCGGCGCTGATGGGAAATCTTGTGAGCTTGTGACAGACAGAGAGAAAAAGACAGTAAAGGGATATCACACCACGGTGACGGTTTCATGCATGCATTACATCTTTTTCGCCTCTCTGTCCTCTATTCCCTCTCACCGCAACCTTGAACACATGCACGGATATCTGAGCGTGTAAGAGGAACGGAGGGAGTTGTGCTATTGATTGCAGGTCGAAACAACAGGTCAAAAGGGTTAACACGTGTGAGAGGATCCGTATTGCAAGGTGTGGGGGGGGGGGCTGCAGTGGGAAGTGGTTAAGGAGGTGTCCAAGGGTCTACAGTGTGGGGGGGGGGGGGGGCTCTAAGATGATATAATACACTTGCTTACGTTCTCCCAATGGCTGTGACGTGCTCAGCTCGATTTCTGGAGATTTTGAGCAACATGTGTTGCAACTGAAACGTGTGATTCATGAAGGGGAGCGCCGTTTATATCACACAGACTATGGCTCCAACTGCCAATGCGGCCCATTGATGGTCAGATTTTAAGTGTCATTTGCCCCCCGCGGTAAACTGGCAGAAACAAATATCTTATCAGACATGGAGATGGCAGATTTAAAGTGGGAGAATGAGCCTCCCTTCCTAGTTTCTGGCTAAAAGTAAAAGACTGCAACAAAAAGGAGGAAATATCAACAAAGTACGGTCAGAAATAATTCAGTCCGAGTTGGACAATGACAACATGTGAGAGAGAGAGAGAGCGAGAGAGAGAGAGAGAGAGAGAGGGGGGAGAGAGAGAGAGAGAGAGAGAGAGAGAGGGGGAGAGAGAGACGGAGCGGGGTGTGTTTGGCACTGCTTTGCTACAGCACCAGGTTAGGTGGCAGGGCCATTTGGCGAAGGCGCCGGTGCTAGACTTGATGGATGAGACAAACCGCGGGCTCTTTTCTCTTGTAACTTTCAAATCATTAAGCCTTTTACACGGCCATGCAGATTTTTATAGCCACCTCAGACAATCTGCCGCTCGTTCATGTCTCTAGATCAGCGGGGATGGGAGAAGACAGAGGGAGGGTAATGTGGATAATGTCATAACTTCATCCAACGTGGTCCACATTCCTTAATCGTTATACTGTGGATTTTCATTTATATTTTTTATGAAACGCTAGGATATAATATCTTATAGTTTTCCTGGTTTCAGTTTCTTTTTTTTGTATAGGAGTAAGAGCTTGGTTTTGATAGGTTTCATATAAAAAAAAGTTTGAAACTTTTTAGGCTAATCTCCCATATTACGTTTAAAAAGATTTTAATATGGTAATTGTATGCCTTTTTATCCCCAAAATATTTTTGTACCAAACATAATAACTTGCTCTGCCTTTGGACAGTACTCAGATTAAGTGGGGGAGAAAAACTAAATGTTTCACATCATTCAGAACAAGTTTGTTTGAGAAAATTAGCTTAATTTAGAATGTTTTAAATTTATAGTTTATGATACAATGTGTCGGTCTTTCCATCTACTATTAATATTTATTTTAAAGATTTGAAGGTAGCAACAACAAATAAATGACAATTTTACTGCTCTCGTGTCAAGCTACGCTAGCTTTTACCAGGACTAGCTTAGCTCTTTTTGTTTTCTCCATAATGACTGGATTATGCTGCACAGTACTGCATCATTTATATGAAATGTATAGCTAAATTACCAAAATGCTGGCACATCAAAATGTTTTCCATTAAAGCCAGGGTCAATGTATCTTAAATTAAGCTAAGGCTAGTAGTAGCTTTCTCAGTAGCTAGCTTTTACTTGACTTAGCTCTCTGTCTTTAGCTGTCTAGTTGACTGTTCTTCTGTAACAGAGTACAACAGTCACTGCAGTTTTGTTTTTAGCTCCGTTTTGTGTTATTTTTTCTTCACATACGGTTAAACAGATGTTACCCCTTAAAAAAGTATGTTTCTGCCCTTAACTCAATGTTGACCAAATATCTATGCTGCGTAGCCTCTTAGCTTCATAGAGCAGTTCTTGGAACTATTCTTAAATTATGTGATGGTTTATGTTCCCTTTGACGCTGCTCCTTTTCTTCAAAATCACCCAAAGGATTTGGTGCGGTTTAGGGTCAGGAAACAGAAAAACAAAAGTATTTAAAGGACATTTTAAAATATTCAGTTCGCCAAAATCTGAGTTGCAGCTCACAGAACACACGGCGCTCATTCACACCTTCTAAATGACATAATGTGGAATTTCTCTTGATCCATGTAAGACCTTTAAGATATGCAAACATTTCAAATCCCATCCCTGATGATCCTGCTATCGCAAGGCAGGCGGAAAAACAGACAAATGCAGGTATACGCAGCGGGTAATCTGGCCGCTGAGAGGACAGCGCTGACATTGATGTAAGATTTTAATCTGCTGCTCCTCTTTGCCGGGCACGTTTTGCAATAACGAGTACGGCTCGGCACAACCAGGAGATTCATGGTGAGGTTATGAGTTTCTATTAAGAAAACCCAGTTAGCTAAGACAAACTTTTACACAGTGACATAACATAATTGTACTTCTCTTCTTTTTTATGGCATCCTATTTATTTTTCCTTTGAGTGTGTGCGTGTGTTTAACACAGGTAAGAAAGGCCAATAATGTTAATGACGAACCAGAAGCGACAACAGGCTGGGTGTTCCAGCGACGCGCTCTGAATATTATCAATAACAGCTTGTGTGCGTATATGTACGTGTGCACATGCCACCATCCATCCGTCCCTCTCATTTCACCTCCACAGGCCTCCTCCTCCGCTGTTAGGATTCAATTAACACAGTGCAGGCAGCCATGGCACCCTCATTAAAGCTAATTAGTTAAAACATCAGCCAATCTAGCGTTAATTGGCTTTGGTAATTAATTCAGCCCGCTAGACCATATGAAAGCAGCAGGGAGGGGGATAATGAGAGGGAGCGAGGGGCTGGAGAGAGAGGACGGAGGAGAGCGGGAGGAGAGGAGGATAAAAGAGGACAGACTGAAGGAAATGAGGAGATTAAATGAGGGAGATAAAGAGAGATAACTAATAGAGCGGCGCTGTGAAGGGCAGCCTTCTTTCTGTAAGTGTCTCTAGTTACACTAGTCGGTCTGGTCAGATAAAAAGGTCAACAAAATAAACTCTTACAGGGAAAAAGAAGCATTAACGTTCTCATTCACAGCATATTAATACCTTCAAGTCTCAGTGTCAATTCCAACGCAGCACCAAAGAGCTGGAGCTTTGTGTTTGTGTTGATTAGGGCCGAGTCAGGGCGTCTATTTCGAACTTGCTGACACCCACTGACTCGGCACGTTCCCGTCGCGACGAGGCTCCCTTTAGGGGTGGAAATGAGTGCCGACAGGCCTCACGCCCACACCCCCTTCCGTCAGGTATCCCTGCTCCTCCTGGACAGCTGAGGGAGGAGAAACGGAACAGAGACAGTCAGCAGAGAGAGGAGAAGAGAGAGGCCGTAGGTCAGCGGAATCGTGTCTCCTGTTTTGAATAGCAAAAATTACACAGCAACAGAAAAACAATAAAAGTCAACGCAGAATTAGAAGTGCTTTCCATACTGAACAAGTATAATCATAAAGTAATTAAAAGTTCAATTTGTCTGCCTTTAATGTCAAATGTGCTCAATCTAAAATCATTAAATATTAATGATTAATTATGATGATTAATTATTCATTACCGTATATATTTAAAGCGTGGGTTGTGGTAACATGACTATATTCATTTTTTAAATATAGCATAATAAAGAACTATTGTTTAATCCTACAAGAAATCCTGATACTTTTGATTTTTTTTTCAAACCAACAGCAGGAGCCCGTTTATATTGTTTATCCACCCTTTCATTTTTTCCTCTATCACTGGGTACAATAGCTACAGTGACCATATATGTATTTCTTGATTCTATATAAATAAATGCTCACAATTGAATTTCTATTCCAGATAACATGTCGGCAGCTTTTAGAAACGTACACTTTAATCTATATGGAATAAATTGCGTTTGCAATTGCCAATCTCCTGCAGGAAAGACGATAGCTTGTAGCATGTGTGCGTGCGTTGGCGTGTGTGCGCGTGATATACGGGCTCTTGGATTGAGATTCAGCCTGTATAGCGGCTAGTTGTGCCTCTGCTCTGTGGGTCAGTGCTTGGTTAATGCTCCATTAATTTACTTCTTTCTCCCTCGCCACTGTCTCTCTCATTCACACACGCACGCACACACACACACAAACACACATACACACATGCGCACACACTGACAAGGTGATTGATTGGATAAACAGCTGTCAGTAGTTGGAGGTTACCTCACCAGCATCACGCTGCTGTCTTTCAGACGGACACGCTCAGCAGGGTCCCAGGAGTAAAACCCACATCACACATGCTGACGCACACTTGTAAACAGACGCACACACACACGCACACACACACACACACACAGACACTCATCAGATGACCATTTATCAGTGTAGGTTCAAAACCAGGGTGATTTATGACTTGTTTATGTCTTTGTGTTTCCCTTTTGTTTTCCCCGAATCCTCCAAATTTCTCATACATTTTCTTCATTTATTTTTTCTTCATATTCATTTATTTATTTATTTATCTCTTCATCTATGACGTCTTCAGGGCCCAAACCTTCCCCCTGTAACAGATTGAAAGAATATTCTACATGGAGTAAGCCACAGTGTTCCCATGTTGCCAAAACGTCCCGTCCATGTAAAATATATGCATTTTTTCCGATTTACATTTCACTCTTTCGCACGAGTGCGACACGCATGTGTTCACGCACAGAAATAGTCCCTTGACTTAAACAGACAGCAAGCACACTGCTGCTACACACACACACACACACACACCTTTCCCCTCTCAATCCCTCTATCCGGCCATCTCTTCATCCCTCCTCTCTCCGCCGCCGACATTTCATTTGCTTTTCTAAAAGTGACAACCCCAGGGAGCGCGGGGGAGGGAGGGGAGGGCGGGGAGGGACGGTGAAAAGAGCCCGGTGATGAGTTTTGAGCGGGGCGTGGAGGAGTGCTATTTAAAAGCGCCATGCATCATTGTCAGGGAGTGAGAACGCGCAAACACACACACACACACACACACACACACGTCCGTGATCAGACAGACAGGAAAAACACATACACACACACACACACACACATGCATGGAGAAGCGAATACGCTGCCCGGGTGGCAAACTGAAGTTGACCCCCGTTCCATTTCATCAAATGTCCTCTGAATGAGCCGCACAGCCTCATCTATTTTGCACACACACACACACACACACACACACACACACACACACCAACACACACACACACACACACACGGAGCTAGTGATCAGCCTAGTGTCTAGCCTGCTTAAATCACAGCTCACTTAAGAAAAAAACATATCACCTCACTGGGAGAAGCGCACACACACACCTTTGCTAGTCCCATTTGTGTTAATGCGGCCCCCTGGTTTTGGGCTTTAGGGCTCATATTTGCCATTATGGAGATGATGGCTTTACGGGGGCCTCTCACCTCACCTTGCGCTGGTTGCGGGGGGTGAGAGAGAGAGAGAGAGATAGAGAGGGGAGAGTGGAAATGAAGGCTGACACCTCGTGGGATTTATTTGATTGTGGATGCGAAGCGGTGTCATTCTGGAGAGGAGGGGGGGATAAAGGGGGGGATGAAGCAGAGACGAGGAGGCCTGAAGCCCTCGGGCTAAGTGAAAAGAAGGAGACGCGATGGCAGGGTGAAGGGAAAGAAAGAAATAAAGGAAAGGAAAAGGGAAAAAGGAAGAGACTGCAGGGAGGGGGGGGGGCCCTCTTTCCCTTTTCCGTGAATCAAATCAAATTCCCCTTATCGCACATTATTTGAAGAGGTTATCGGGCGCGGTAATGCGGTTACACGCCGGGCCGCGGCTGAGAGATTTCCTTGTTTACCGATGTTGGCGGGTGTTATAGCTAACCGGCCGGACGAGTGGTGAGGCGAGGGGGGGGAGGGAGGAGGAGGAGGAGGGGAAGAGGAGAAAAGAGGGGTAGCGGGCATAAACACTTGATGCATGTCAGAAAACTCATTTAGGGGAACAACAAGGAGGGGGATTGAAAGTGTGTGTGCGTGTGTGTGTGTGTTTTGGCACAAACAAGGAGAAGACAACTGTTCAAGGACAGAAAAACAGCCTCTACATGTAGACACTTTGTAATTCCATTTGGGGAAATGTGTGTGTGTGAGTGTGTGTTCGCCCCACCAACACACTGTACATGTGCCAACTCATAAATCTGGCCCTCCTCTTTTCTGACTCTTATTGTTGCGCTTAAATCCCGTTTACATGCCCAGTGCTCATTAGCTGATTGTGTGTATAATTTACAAGTGAATTCGATCGGTCGCAATGGACTTAAAAGATGTTTCTAGACGTTAGGTGCGTCTTTTGAATTGAAAGCAAAATGTTCCTTTAATTGCTGATTGCTGATCTATAGACGGCATACAAAAGTGTTTTCTAGTTTTTTGGTTTCAGGAACAGTCCCGAGAGGAGAGATAAAAGCGAAAGGGATGACACGCAGTACAGCTCATTAAATGGGATTTTGGACCCACCGTGTTGTGAGTACATGGTTTGCCTCTTAGCCCATTGAGCCATGAGGACACCCCAAATGGTTTTTTATCTCTGGCCCCAATGAGAGCCCGGTATCGAGCTGACAATCCCCGTCCTCTCTGGAGGTGGCCTTTTACCTCAGCCCATTGTAGTCTGTGACTGGGAGCCTGCGCTATCTAGCATCTATTGATTCCCACTTCATCTGGACCAAAGCAACGCAGGAGAGAGACAGAGAGAGACAGAGAGACAGAGAGAGAGAAGTGTGTGTGTGTGTGTGTGTGTGTGTGTGTGTGTGTGTGTGTGTGTGTGTGTGTGTGTGTGAACAGCAGAGGAGATAAAGTTAAACAAAATGTTTCAAGTGTTAAAAGGGAGTCAACTTTTTTAATATTATTGGTGCACTAAGAGGGGAGGGAAATATGGAAGATCAGAAAAATGTGTTTAAGAAGAAAAAGGGACCAAATGTAGAAGAAGAATAAAACAAGGAAGTGAGAAAAGAAAAAGAAGGAAAGAAGAAACGAAGGGCACAATGGCCAAACCGTGGAGAAAGTAAGGTTGTTAGGAAAGGAAAGCAGGAAGGAAAGGAGGAATGAAAGCAACAGCAAAAGTGAAACAATGATGAGGAAAGAAGGAAGGAAGATCAGAAAAACATGTATGAGAAGAAAAAAGGGGAAAAGATATAGAAGAAGAATAAAACAAGGAAGAAATGAAAAGGAGGAAAGAAGGAAGGAAGGTACCAAACCTTACGAGATAGTAAGGTTGTAAAGGAAGGAAAGGAAGAATACCAGGATGAAAGCAAGGGCAAAAGTGAAACAAGGAGGGACGGGTCCTCTTTGCTCTCCACTCTTCCGTATGATGTAGCTCTCTCCGCCTCACCATCTGGTGTCTATAATTACCTGTGTGTGTGTGTGTGTGTGTGTGAGTGTGTATGTGACTCCTTCTTATTTCATTTATTAAAAAGCTTCTATCATGTTAACTGTGGGTTATAATAGTCTTTATTTAACTTTTTTAATGATTATTAGGGGGTTATAAGCGTTTTTTTTAATTATGAAATCCAGTCATGCTGATTTATTTACACACAGCACATTTGACCCCTAACTCTTCACCAGCTCAAAAACTATACTTGCATCATTTTATTATGTCAGATGTCCGCTACAGAAAACGACTCATTACTTCTGCTTCCCAGAATTTCAATACACTGGATGTCTGTGACATAAAAAAAACACATTGGTGTTGACAGCAGAGGATATGCAAGGGGCTCGTTACAGGGAAATGTATGTCTCACACACACTGTACACAACATGAGATGAAATAGGATTTAGGGATTCTCTGGTTCCAGTTAGACCGGCCTAAGTGTCCACGTCAGCGCTACAGCAGCGGGTAAATAAATCAGGACAGGAGATCCCAAAAGTCAGTTGGATATGCTTCCTGCTAGTCGGGTGACGTATTGTTTTGTGACACGAACAATGACCAGCCGTGAAGTGGATCAAGTGGCAGAGATTAAAAGGACGCAAGAAGAAGGGGAGATGGGGGAGATCGGGTGGAATGAGGACAGAAGAAGAAAGAGAAGATAAAGTGAGCGAGGAATGGAGTGAGGTAGGAAGACAGACAAGACAGGGATTGAGAGGGAGATAGAAAGGGGAAGAAAGTCAGGGAGAAGCGGAAGATGAGACGATCCATCTTGGCACATTAGGGGGGGGATCAAGCCTGCACTCCATCATGGCTGTCAGAGAGAGGCGCACCTCCTCTCCGCTCTCCTCCATCCATCCCTCCGCCGGCCCGGGCGTTCTCACTGAAGAATCGCGACACTAAAAAGTCCTGTCAGGCCTATTTCCTTGTTATTGTCCAGCCCTCTCCCTCTCCCTCCTCCCTCCTCCCTCCTCTCCCCTCCTCTGACTCCGATGCCTTCCCTCTGCTCCCTGAGATTAAACGCACCCATGTTGCGCCGCAGGGAGTGTGTGTGTGTGTGTGTGTGTGTGTTTGAGCTGTGAGGTCCAATGCAGGACATGTGGGAGGCTCCTAGGTGTGTGTGTGTGTGTGTGTGTGTGTGTGTGTTGCCCCGACATTAATCATCTTTAAGGCGCTGACAAGCCATGGTGTGCGACATCACATCACATCAACCCCCCCTCCCCCCCCCCTCCCCTTCCTCCACTCCCCTCCTTCTTCGTCCCCTCCTCTGGATTTATCTGTCCGCTCGCCTCTCCCCGTCACTCACTTCCCTCAGGGAGAGAAGGGGAAAGTAGGGGGGGGGGGGGGGGGGGGACGGAAGGGGTGAGAGTGACACGTAAAGGGCGAGAGAACAGGAAAGAAAGTCAAGTCCTTAGATTTGACAACATGTTCTAATACGTTGCACATGCGCTGACACGATAACCAAGAAATCTGAATTGATGGCTGCTTGTTGGACCGTTTTTAATCAGTTTGAGTCTCTGGGAGACAACCAAAAATATGAATCAGTCAACTCGTGATCTGCATTTTAAATTCAAAGATCTGAGCCACGTCGTCATTAATTTAATGTTTACTCATGTACAAATGATTCGGACAGTAAAGGTGCGTCCTGTTCTAGCACATGACTACCTGTTCCATCACATCAAGTACAATCGGAGTGTTTGAACTCTGCGTGCACGGTGAACAGCTTGGTGCAGGACGGCCCCAATTCCAATCCGGCTCCACTTTCTAGTCTTTCCGTGTCGTTGATTGTTGACATTCTGTTGTCACACCCCGCGCATCTACGCTTCCTTTTTCATCACTGTTTTGTTAATAATACAAATAAAAGTCAGAACATTCCTCAATTCAAAGGAAAATCACCTCACATTGAAATGCAAAAAAAGAAAAAGAAAAGGTAAACTCATGCTGTGCAAAATAAGTATTTACTTTTATGTGTTTTACATTACAAAAGCCTAAAAAATAATCAAGGACGGGCATACGTTTGTGTCTGTGTGTGTGTGTGTGTGTGAGTGCGTCCATGTCCTCCAGGTGTGTGTTTTGTCCGCGGAATAGAAAGAGCCCCATCAGCTGCAGACAGGGATTGGATCTCTCTTTGTTTGCTGTGGCGGATGGCGACGGCTTCAGCATGACTCAAATTATCTTGTCAAAGCAATAAAGAGAAGGGTGGGGAAAGTGGGGGTTGGGGGGGGGGGGGGGCAGAGGAGAGCAGAGGGAAAGAAAGGAGGCGAGCAACATGAGGGGAAAGAGAAAGTGATGGGGCAACAGAAAAAGAAAGAAAGATGGAAAAAAAAAGAGGGGGAGGCGAACAATGAAATAATCAGAGAGGAGATGAGGAATAGGAGAGAGGAGGAGAAAGAAATGAAACAAATAAATGGATGGTCGGGAGCAGAAAATTAGAAATGGATGAGGCCGGAGAGAGAGAGAGAGAGAGAGAGAGAGAGAGAGAGCGCAGGGAGGGATAGGTGTGGGGAGAAAAAGAGTAAGAGGCAGAGGGAGAGATGGAGAGTAATCGATTACCTATTTTTCAAAGTCACTTAACGTGTCCAGTGCTGTGGCTCTGTTAAGTAGAGGTGCAGGAGAATGGGAGGCCGGTATGCACACGCACGCTCTGAGAAAGAGGAGGAGGAGGAGGGGTGTGTGTGTGTGTGTGTGTGTGTGTGTGTGTGTGTGTGTGTTCCCCACTAGTTGATGAGTTCTCTTGCAGGAAACTGTTCTGACACACCAATGTGTGAGCGAGGAATACGTGTCCCCAGAGGGCTGCGTGTATGTGTGTGTGTGTGTGTGTGTGCGGACAGGGAGTCCCCCCCCTTACCTGGTCCTCCCGTTGCCGTAGTGACAAGCAGTCTAAACGGGATATCCTGGCTGAGGCGGAGCCTTTTGTTCCCCGGACTAAAAAAAGCCTGTTTGATTGGCTAAATACAGGAAATCAGGAAGTGTCCTCCGACATTAAGCACTGAGACACTTTCAATAGATGTTATTTTTAGCCGGCTCAGACGGACTCAAAGGCAAACTTGAGAAAGTTGGGTGTATACTACGCACACACACAAACACAAAGGCACCAAGACAACAACATGCAAAAAAAAAAAAAAATGTAAAATGCCAAGTGCGCACTTTCTCGATACACACAATGACACGCACACACACAGGTGGGCCCCCGCCCTGTGCCCCGCCGATCAAGGACAATGAAGTGAGGTAGTGTTGGCAGACTCTATACAGCATTATCTCATCCACGGTGGGACACTTCTTTAAATCTGCTTCGACCTGAGAGGACACGCTGGAGACTGTGCGGCACTCTATTCCCCCTTTTTCGACTGTGTGTAAAAGCAGAATTAGAATGCACGTGCACTTCATGTGTGTGGTGGCACGATTACACAATCCTTCCTCGAGTGTCCTTGGTGAATTCAAGGGCTGCCGGGTCGACTTTGTAGAGTGTGTACTGCACGGCGGATGCAAAGTTGAAAACATTTGATTTGAAACAAGACAGACCCGACTGTATGTATTTGTGTGCTTGATACAAGGTGCAATCTGTCCTATATACATACTGATGTTCCTCCCTTTGTCCTTTGTCTCCAGGTAAAAAGAAGATGTCCCTGTATGACAGCCAGGCCCCAATCTGTCCCATCTGCCAGGTGCTGCTGAGGCCCGGAGAGCTACAGGAACACATGGAGACGGAGATAGAGAGGCTAGCCGCCGTATGCTTCAGGTAGGCCTGAAACACATGTGCATGTTGTTTCACACGCAGTGTCCGGTCTCAGTACCCCGAAATCTGGTCTCAGTACCACCTGGTCTCAGAATACCGCAGCATCCGGTCCCGTATACCACCATGCTCAGAGACAGCTTCACCCTGCAGGCCACTCTGAACGGTCATCACTAGCAAAACTACTTGGTTATTAAGCCTAATAAAACACGTTGTTTCTTCTCAGAATGGTGACGTAACAACCGTAACAACGTAACTACCTGTAGACAAACAACAACCGCCCTTACGTCCCATTACGTGACAATCGTAAAGTCAACATCTGGTATTGGTTTCACAGGAACAGCGGTCTCCTGGGTGAAAGTCCGTTGTTTGCTTTGCACATTCAATGAGCATTGTTGACTGCTTCTCTGTACGCGAATAAGTGACTTGAAACTGAGAGCAGCTTGCTAACCAATGATTTTTGACTCTTTCCTCGCATTTCCAGTCTTTCTGCTAAGCGAAGCGAAACACATCGCTGCATACCGTCATCGTGTACGCAGATAATTCAAACCGATGTCAATCCCGAAGACAAAATACTTCACTGGCTCGTAAAGATGTGTGTTTTTTAGGCCGAGGGTTGGAGGCTGAGCTTTAACTCAGCTTTCATGTCAGACTCACTGACCGCCGCTCTTCCCGAGCTGAGATTTCGGTGCCATAAATCTGCATAAAAGGCATCGGCATGCCGTCGACGTAACGCTAAGTGTTTCCTGCGGGGATTAGGATTCAAACCTGTGACCTCAAGTTCGATGCCCCCCCCACCCCCTCGCTTCTCCTCATCACAGTTGCACGAGCTGGTTTACGGCGAATAAATCAACTCCAAGCCGTTTTAACGATGGGACACAACCATTAGGATCCATATTTCACCTTGACCGCACGTCTGGCTACATGTTTGTGTACATACAGAACGTGTGTGGCTTGTGTGTGTGTGTGTTTGTGTGTGACCCGGCGTCCACCTTAGCGGCCCAGCTTTATGATAGTCCCCATTAACCTGGAGGAACGGGGCAACAGATAGCGTCACCCCACATATAAAATCACACTTCATTTACCCCCGTTTACACCTCCCTTACCCCTCCTCCCTTCTGTCCCTGTCCTCGCTCCTCTCGCTCCCGTTCTCCTCAGCTGCCCTCTTGTTCCCCCATCCGGCTCCGTCCTTCTTCTTTCTCCTCTTCACAGCTTTTCCACATTTTCTTCCCTGACTCTCTTTTTCATCTCCGTCGTCTTCTAGCCCGATCCTGTCATTTCTTCCATCGCCTCATTTCGGAGGGTTTCTAGAAGCTACAAGCTAACATCAGACCAGAAGCAGCGACCTGGGGTACGCCCACGGAAACATAGGGAATAAAGACGGAGAAGTAGATGGAATAGAGTGCTGAAGGAAGGAGTCTTTAAACACGGAAATTTGTTTGTATTTTCGCACTTCCTGTTCCATCCACCCATCCATCTCGGTCAATGTGTTTTTGATTAGATGCCTGAAATGTCTGTGGCTAACACAAGCTTAAGAGATTGAAAGGTTTTTGTTCCATGATATATACAGAGCACTACACGGTCAGGCTCCTACATACGTAGCTGATCTTCTTCACCCCTATCCACCCGCCCGCACTCTCAGGTCAAACGCTCTAGGTCTTCTGTCTGTTCCACGTACACACTTTAAAACCCGTGGTGACCAAGCTTTTGGAGCAGTAGCAACTCTACGCCTCGCAGATTCTGTAAACACTTTTAAAAAATCTGCTCAAAACGCACCTTTTTAGACTGGCGTTTGGGTAAAACCCATGTCCTAGATCTGCTTTTAAACATGTTTTAATTTCGTTTAGTTTTTATGCGTATATGTAACTTATTGGCCCTATGGCCACATTGTGTTTTTTTATGCTTTTAAATTTCTGCTCTGTTAAGCACTTTGTGACTTTTTTGTCTGTGAAAAGCGCCGTATAAATACATTTAATTCATTCATTCATATTGAATGTGTCATTAAATACTCCGCTCGCGCATTTTGAAGATTTTGCGTGTCTCAAAAAAGTGGATGTGTTGTAGTTGGTTTGTAGCTTAACGTTAGCTTTTTACTTCCATTTCTGAAGATTAAACGTTAGCATTTTTTAAGGGAACCAGTTACAAGCTAACTTTCTGTGTTGGCCTGGAAAAATACGTCGTGCCTGCCACGAGGAGTGAGGAGACGGATTCCTTTTTGTCATATGAAAGTAAAATAACAGACATCTACAGAACTAAGCGATACAGGAAATAGAGTTTGCTAACTTGTTCCGGAGATGGTTTAAGTTGTTGTAAATTCCAACGACTAAGCCATCTCCATGACAACTGAGCACACTTGAACCCTCAACAAAGGCCACGAGATGGTGGCTGAAAAAGAACAGAACATAACGAAATAGAATAGATCACATCGGAGAGCTGAGTGAGGGTCATCCATCCATCCATCGTCTGATATGGTGAGGTGTGTGTGTGTGTGTGTGTGTGTTTCAATAATTAATAAAGGTTAGTAGTCTGCCCTTCCCTCTGTGGGTCTGAGATACACACACACACACACACACACACACACACACACACACACACACACACACACAGGCGGTTATTTAAGGAAATAGCGTCATCCCCGGGTGAGATGGTGGCTAACGTCACGGCTGGCTGATTTAGCTACTCACCATTAACCCGTCCGACACGTGCACACACACACAAAAATACACGCACATATACACACATACACACACACACAACGTGGGAAAAAGAATAAGAAAAAAGGCGAGGAGGGAGGGAATAAGGATGCAAAATATCAAATTTTAAGATATTTTGATGGAGATGTTCTTTTAGAGAACACACGCAAACACAAAGTGTGAAATGGCTTTTATTCTAAGCAAGAGATAGAATAAAAGTGTGTGTGTGTGTGTGTGTGTGTGTGTGTGTGTGTGTGTGTGTGTGTGTGTGTGTGTGTTATATCGCAAAACCACATTGTATATCGCTCACACGCGCACGCTTGCTCTCCCTCTCCCCGGCTCTCTGCATGGTAGCAGCCATCATTGAAAGTGACAGTGGGAATTTGGTCCAATTTGTAGTAAATCTGCCTTTAATGACGGCCGGCGCTCGCTGAATGAAAGAGCCGTGGGTATGGAAACGAACGGCGCGTGCGCGCGTGTGTGAGAACACTCGCGCGTCCCATATACATCCGCCGGTTGGCCTCTCCTCTGCCAACATCTGCTCTTCTGTGCTGTTTCTATTTGTTTTGCTGTATTCCTCTCCTCCGCCCTCGCTGTGCGTTTGATTACGACTGCCACCCTGTCCTCTCTGGTGACTGTGAGCTCCGTCGCCTGTTCATGGGCCACGGCTCCTCGTGCACGGACACGGAAATCACACACACACACACACACACACACAGTTGAGCAAATGGTGATCTATCATGCCCTGTAAACGTCAGGTGGCTCGTGGGGGCAAAGTAATCTACATACCCCATCACCCCTCCTGTACGTACCCCTGCTCCTCTTCCTCCTCCTCCTCTTCCTCCTCCATAATCAATTTGCCTCCACGAGCCCCCCCCCCCCCAACCTCTTCCGGCAGACAACACAAAAAGGCAAAAAGCAATCAGCATCTCGAGGCAAGCACCATCCCTCCATTCCTCTTTTCATCCATTCCACCCAACTCCCACTGAAAAAGGACTTATTCATCTCTCTCTCTCTCTTTCTCTCTCTCTCTCTCCCTTAGGTGGGAGGGGCAGAGCCCCCTGCTCGCTGTCAGTCAAACTCAGTCTGTCTCTACCTGTGTAGGATGCAGATTTAACCCAGGTTTGGTGACATTGGGCGTATTTTTACGAAACAGAATTTAGCCCACTGGTCCAGGTTAAGTCCAGTAGTCTCAGAACTTCCTTTAGCTTTACTTTTCCTTCATTGTTCTTTAAATGTATTTTTCTTTGGGGTTGTAATTATCTAAAAGGGATTGTTTGCTCAGTTTCAGGTGGCTGACTGGCTGCCTCATTTATCAGCTTTTGACGTAGTATAACTGCTTCGGATCACAACACTAGACGATGAGCAGTAATTAACGGGAAAGATCCCTCATTACATTTTTTTGTGGAAAAAAATCTCAAATGAATTTTATACTCATTCCTCAGTAATGCATAGTAGTGCATATTAATATAAAATCACCTCATAGGAGCTCTGCAACTCTGCATCCGGACATTCTTTTATTATTTTCCAAAGCTGGACGTTAAGATGTCAAGATTGAGTCTTGTGTTTGCTTCCTACAGTGATCGGTCGGAGGTGCATACAAGTCAAAACCAAACAGGGTTTTGTTAATACAAAGCCTACAACAGCCCGTCTCTGCACCTTAAAACTTGGAAAGAAGGGTTCTTAGCACATAGCAGGACACGTTGGCTACATTTAAAGGGACAGTGTGTTGGATTCGGTGACATCTAGTGGTGTGGTTGCAGATTGCAACCGACTGAACATCCCTCCGCTCGCTCCTCCCTTTTCACTACAGTGGTAACGTCAGCCGCAGAGAGCAAAACTGTGGTAACGCCGGAAGTCAGGCGGCGGCTGCCGGTGCCGCGGTTTTGCACTCTGCGGCTCACGTCCTGCCCCATACGTAGATATAAAAGGCTCATTCTAAGCTGACGAAAACACAACGGTTCGTAGTTTCAGGTGATTATGCACTAATGAAAACATAGGCACCCCATATAGCTAGCTGTATTCTTGTTCGGGATCTCACGCGTTCCTGCCCCTCCTTCGGGTTGTAGCAAGTTCAGAGAGGGCACTGCGTGACGCGGTGGAACAATGTGTCGTAATCCTGGTTTGTAAGCACCCACATGCCCTCACCTGTCCTCCCCCCTGTTCACACGCGGGCCTCATTACCGCAACAACCTCTTAAATTGCTTTGTCTCCCGTCTCGTCTCCCTTCCTTTTTTCCTCCCGTCTGTCTTCTGTGTGTTTGTTTCGCTTTGCTGTGCCGCTCATTTCCACACTCTTTCCCCTCCATGCTTTGACATGGCAGGCATCTGGAATTTCCAGCCCCATAACCCCCCCCCCACACACACACACACACCCATCAAAAATTCATAGAACCGGGCAAACAGACATGTTGAAGCTGCGAGAAGAGGCGGGCGACACACCAACTCTCCCGTCAATCCCTCCCTTTCTCTCTCTCGTTTTCCTGTCTCCCTTCATCTTTCCCTGGCTCGATCTCTCTCTTTACGTCGCCCGCTCTCCCTCTCTCGCCTCACATTTCATCTCCTTCTACCTCCCCTCCCACCCTCTTTCTCACTCCCTTTCATCTCTCTATCACCCCCTCTGTCACCGTGGCAATTTTCTCCCATCATGGCAGGCGTGCAACTGCTGTCCTCTCTCCCGCTCTCTCTTCCCTTTCGCTCCCCCCCTCCCTCCTGCTCTTGTCGCTGTTTGACACTGTCAACAAGCAGGTGGAGGTGGCTGTTATTGTTGATGCCTCTGCAGAGGTTCCAGGTAATGAATAAAAGAGAGATGGAGGGAGAAGGAGAGAGAGAGAGAGAGAGAGACGACAGAGACAGAGATAGGAAAGGGGGGAAGACAGGTGTGGGGTGTTGGCAGGTTCCCCTGCATTACACAGCAGCTTGACTGTGTCACCCGTGTTTATTCTCTTTGTTGGTGGAGGTGAGGCCCGCTGTTCAGCTTACACACACACACACACACACACACATAGTGGCAAGACAATATACAGACGCAAACACAGATCCACGGGTACACACACACACACAGCACAAAAGCAGTAATGACACGTTTTTACAGACATGTTCACCAAAGACATTTAATACATTCACATACACAGACTCCTGTATGTACACTACTACACATGCACGCTCTCACAAGCGCTAGCTACTCACCTCAGATACTAATGACAAGTAAAATGACAACTATTAACTGATAATATTCTCATTAATTTGTTGCAGAGAAATGATAAACCAAACATTTGCTTTCCTAAAGTTCAAATCCTGTGTCTCTATTAATAGTACATTTACCTTTTGGTATATGCCAAATATATGAATATATATATATATATATATATATAAGTTATGACATTGAAATACTTGTGATGACTCATCTTGAATTTAAAAGCGTGAAAATGTATCCAATCACATGTGAGTTGGGGCTATTAGCTAACTGATACCAGTTAACTTGTAAACCAGGCGGCAACCAATCAAAAGTAAAGCCAATGCAGAGGTGCCTTAAACTTGCATTCTTTCTAATGGCCAGCAGGGGGCGAATCCTCTGGTTGCAAAAATAAGTCTGCTTGTATAGAAGTCTATGAGAAAATGACTCTCCTTCTCACTTGATTTATTACATCAGTAAACACGTTTACGGTCTCAACTCTAGTTTGAAGTCTTCTTCAAGACAGCGTGATGTTCATTTAGGAAATGATGGTCCATTTTGTGTCAAACAGACCATAAAGTGTGCTTTAGGGGCGGGGCTAACTTCTGGTTTACAGGTCGCTACCACGGCATCTGGATGCTGTCCATGTTTTAGTTTTCTAACTTAAACCCTTTCACAGTGTGTTTTTTGTTCATACAAGTGTCACATTTCCGTCGCCTTAAAAATGTCTTAGCTCCACCCTCTCGTGTCACTTCTGGTTGCAAAAGCTGGTGACGGACATAATGCCAAACTCGAGGCTTAAAAATCGTACTCCACAGATTTCAAGTTCATATGGGCACCTGAGTACAGCTGTTTAGTAGAACTCCACTGACCTTTCTTTGTGAAATCAGTGGAGTTCCTCTTTTAAATCCATGGACTTTGCGCCCAAGAAGCTGAAAGACCAAGTGATATTGTGTAAGAACATGAATGACACTCCACATCACCAAATGTGTCAAAGGGAAAATACACTTTCCCAGAGCGTCCATCCCTCTGTCTCATCATCCATTCCTCCCTGTCTCTGAGCAGCTATGCATTACGTTCCTCCCTGTCTCATATTTTCCTGGCCTTGCTCCTGTGCGCCACTTTGTAAAATCTTCTCCCCGATAAGTGACATATAAATAAGGCTTCTTATTCTTATCATCCACCCATCCAGCCATTGAAAAAGGAAATCCCTTGTCTACCAAGGCATGCTGTCAGATTAGAGGTCACGCTCAATTCCGTGTCCGAGAGGGTCTGGAGTGCTAACAGGGTCTCAAAGCAAACATGACAACCCTGTCTCGCTTTGTCAACCCGCCGAGGCCACCGCGACGCTTCGGGTAGCTCGGAGAGAAGTATCTCTGCGTTCGGGGGAGAGAGAGAGAGAGAGAGAGAGAGGCTGAGGGAGGGAGAGAAGGACGGGGAGAAAGACAGAGACTAAGACAAATTCCAATCAATCATTTTGATATGGCAATAAAGTATTGAATGCTTAATCTTCAGAGAGAGAGAGAGAGATAATGGAGAAAGACAAGGGGGAGAAGGCAACAAAAAGGAAGGAACAACAGATCAATTGAGAATGAAGAGGGGGAGAAAATGAAAAGAATCAGATTAACGTGTCAGAAAAAGAGGTCGTAAATAAAGCAACTTGTGAATTGAATGTGTCGGTTTTATTGGAAGAATAGTGGCCAGTTGATACATTTTTGACTTCCTATCATTCTTCGTCTGTAATCTAAAATGTCACACGAACACACGCACCTATGTGTCCCTCTACTGGCAACTGCTGGAACATATTCTCTATTTCATGTCGAAGCGACCGCAGGCCGACCGCACCGACAAATCAAATCACCGCAGAATCAGTTCTTTCCTGCTTTTGCCGCCGCAACCAAGGATACGTGTGACGTGACAAATGTGGAGAATGATTTCCTCGGCGGAGGAATACCCAGCTGGTGTTCTTGGTGATCCTGACATCTGCAGCAATGTTTTCAATTACCATAAGAAATGGAGTGGCGGGAGATGGACGGATGGATGAGAGGGAAAATCAAATCTAGTATAATTAGTAAAAGACCCTGATACCGCGTGATTTCCAACTATTTCTGGGGCTGCCGAATACGCCTTCCAAAAGAAATTATGAAATATTGCAAGAACAGCTTCAACAATGCCTTACATAACATAACAAACCCACTGAATTGTACATTTGTCTTCTTTATGTATTGCAGTAAGAACCTTTCACCCAAGGATGGAGCAGCCACTCCAGGAACCCCGAAGGTGAGCCCAACCTCGATTTCTTCTCGTGTAATAGCGTGTCTGTGTTTGGAAAATGACCTTTTCCTTCAGGCCGACATCAAGTAAGCATCACATGCAAGAAGACAAAGGAAGATTTTCAAAGTTTGAATACGAAATAAGATGTGTGCAATGTTAGATTTGACAACATTGTGACTCTTTTTCAATGGTAGGTTCTTTACTGTCCGTGTATCAGAGCTGTTACTCCGACGCCTCTGTTCCTCTCTGCTGCACTAAGGGGAAATCAGCTGTACTGTGGGGCCTCTGTCTCATATCTTTACACACAGAAGTACCAGTCTCCCGTGGTCCAACAGGCAGCGGAGCCAAGAGGCACTGTACTGTGATTGTTCCAATTAGAGAGGCCGACAAGACAGATAGTGGGAAGACAGATTCATGATTCCATCAAGTGGGCATTCCCTTATAGCGTCTGCATCCACTGACTCATCTGAACACATCACCAGCTGCCTGACGAAGAAAAGAAGACCTTTCTATGTCCTTCATATAATGTCTAGATAGTACATTTAAAGCTGCAGTTGGTAAATTTAATAAAAATAACTTTTTGAGGGCATATTTGCTCAAACATCCTGACAGCTGTGCCAGAGACAGTTCCTCCACCTACCCTTAGTGCTCCTAAATTTCAATCAAGCAACGTAATCCAACATGGCTGAAAACATGCAATTGACCCTTTGCTAAGCCCCGCCCCCTGCTACTATCCACGCACCGTGTATCTACATCACCACGGAGCCCACGCGGTCACTAACTGCACTCCCTGAAGCAGCATGTGCATACATTCAGTATACCTTCAGTAACTAGCGCGGCATAGACGCGCTAATGCTACTCAGTGATGTGCTAACGTTCTCTACTGACGTTAGCTCCATGAGTTTTTACGAAGAAACACGACGTTTTACAAACGTATATATCTCCTTCCAACCTCTGTAACGAGTATCACCATCACACAACGTTTAACCATGACTGGCTCAGAATCCTCAAAACCAGCCTGAAAATGAAGACGATCTGAAACGATTGCGTGAAAGTCTACGAAGCAAAGCCGGATATTTTGTCGGACTCTGCTCGTAGCCAGCTAATGCTCCGCTATGATTGGCCAGCCTGCGTTTGACGGGCGGGACCTAGCGGAGGGTCACTTAAATAGTATATATAGTTCTACTCTGCTCTTCATTACTGGTAAGATGTGTTTCCTGAAAGCACCCCTAAAGCAATCAGGTGGAAGTCAGATGCCCCACTGCAGAATAGGTATATCCGACGTGCACATGAATGCAACATAAGAGCTCTAAAGCAATTCAGGGTATCCACTTTCATTCCCGCACACCTTTGGGTGCTGACCCCCGGCTTAGGGAGCGGCACTCACAGCGCTGTGGGTGGGCGCGTACTCGAGAATGGCAGGCGGAGCAGGGGTGAGCGCCGCATTGGCCTTCCCCTCTCCGGCCGTGACTGCGCATCTCACCGCTGTTGTTTAGTATTCAGCGGCAGGCCGTGGAGAATGGAGAGGGGGCCAGTCTGAAGCACCATGGGCCTGTTGTCGCTGTCTCCACCGCGGTATGCACCGCCCACCCCTGTTGGACAGGAGATTAACCCCGACGCCCCTCCTTACGGGGTGTTCGGAATACTCTGTGAACTCCTTGCTGAGCTAAAGGGAATTGGGTTCGACTGAAAACACGTGACGTCTGTTCGGCCACGCACATGTTGGATACTCGGACAGATTTGGACACATTGCCCCTCTTTATGTGTTAATAAACATGTTCGAAATTTTAATACGCAAATTCACAAAAAACACATTTTATTACAGTCTTTACCGTCAAATGTGAACTTCAAATGTCTGCGCCGTGAGGTATTAGTCCAGTTTACTCACCTTGAATGGAGCTTTAAACGCAGCTGATCTTTTTGCATGTTGATTTAATTGGTTGGTTTAAAAAGACCAAAACATTTCAATGGAAGATCTCCATTTATAATCTCTTCGTTGAATACCCGTTAAATGTCATATTCTAATGATAAAACTTGAGCATATTCCCAGAACGCACGCCCCCCCCTCCCCAGGTAAATGATATTCCTGACCTTTTTAAACCTGCGTAAAAGAGACGAAAGAAAAAAAAAAAGAAACACACACACAC
This sequence comes from Pholis gunnellus, assembly GCF_910591455.1. Taxonomy (NCBI): domain Eukaryota; kingdom Metazoa; phylum Chordata; class Actinopteri; order Perciformes; family Pholidae; genus Pholis; species Pholis gunnellus. The sequence goes on along the minus strand of NC_136541.1, from coordinate 19,287,989 downwards.
ACACTCACACAGAGGCATAAACGCATCATGCATAATGTTCAATTTACTGTGGCAGCACTGGAGGTTGGTCATTTCTCACATATTATTATTAGATTACTGCTGTCGAGCACTTAAGCCTCTGCTCTGCCCCTTTCCGCTTGATTAATAGGAGACGACTGTAAATACAAATATTTCATAGCTGCCTTGTAAAAAAAATAAAATAAAGCAGCAGCACAGTCAAACATGGGAATACAAGCACACACACACACACACACACACACACACACAGCAAGAGCTCTGACTAAGCCTTGTAAAAAAAATAAAAGAAATAAAAGTGATATTGCTCCTTGTTCTCTGTCTTCACCATCATTATCTACTTTGTTCACTTGAGGAATTCCCTGGATTGTCTTTGTCACTGAGTGGGTTAGAAGAGGATATTGCTTTATCCGTGTGTGTGTGTGTGTGTGCGTGCGTGTGTGCGTGCGTGTGTGTGTGTCTGTGAGAGAGAAATAGAGTGTGTTTGTGTGTGTGTGCGCAAAGCATTGTGAGACCGATTTATGGACGGGCGCTGTCGCGTAATGTCAGACACTTATGGCTCCTCCTTTTCAGATGTTTACCCTTCCTCCTCCTCTTCGCCCCTTTCTTTTCAATCACTCGTTCTTCCCTAACTCCTCTTATCGTCCCATAAACATTAACTCTAATCAGTGGAAGGGAGTTTATAGACAAAGTCAGGCAGGTTACAGTCATCATCAATGACGTGGGGCTCCCAGCATCTGTGGCAAGAACGCTATTGAAATTCTCCCAAGGGTAAAGATTCCCCAGTCCCGGTGTTTTTTTTCTTCGCTGTGTAAAATCTGTCGTAATACAGAAATAAACTTTACATGTCAGACGAGAAATGAATTATTGTCATTTTTATATGTATTCATTTGATACAAACAACAAGGTCAAACATTTTTCGGTAGTTATACTTTTTTGCTTTGACTTTAGCACTTCCTTTCAGCTGCTTTCAATCTCTTACTCTTCCAATGACATTCCAACTGCTGCTCTTCAGCTGACACTTCTGCTTACATCGCCTTTCACCTATAATACACTTGAAGTGGTGCTAATTTCTTTTATGGTTTTGCACAGCGCCAGCACCTCAACTGACATTTCAACTCCTTTCAGTGCTTGGTCTTCACTTAAATCTCAACTGACACCCCGGTCAGAACTTACATTTAAATGAACACTTTCTTCAGAACAATGTATGATTTCCGAGTTGTTGCATTGAGTTTGCACGGACCTTAATGGCCGTGTTAAATCATTCGTGTGATCTTAGAGTCGAGCTAAGGTGTGGGTGGCGACGTGTGTTATCTCTCCAACTGTGAAATGCTATCTGTTTTCCTTACATCTGAATTTATTTTTTTGAAACAGCGTTACTCTTGCCCTGTTCATGTTTATTGATTGTTCCCATGCTGCAACTGTCAAGCACGGACAGGTTCTGCTGATAATATAACAAGATCATCTGCATATAGAAGACATTTTATTTATCTCTCTCTCTCTCTCTCTCTAGTCAATGCTGTTGTCGGTGCACATCAAGCGTGAGGGAGAGTCTCCCGTGGTCTCGCCGATGTCCTCCGAAGACGCCCACCACTCCGACAGATACCAGGTCACACTCTCTGACACACACACACACACACACACACACACACACAGAAGGGTCAGTCTAGATTGACACCATTCTGTCCTGTTTGTCCCAGATTATTTTCTAAAGATATGTGAAATTCCCTAATGCTGACAAATGCATAACAGTGTAGCAGCAGAGGATTATTGTAGATTTTGGTTTTTTGAATGCCGTCTCAGCAGTTCCGTTGACCAGCCAATCTCCTTAAATCTCAGATGTCTCGAAAACTCCCCCCCCTTCCCCCCCCCCTGACTGCTTTTATCTCTTAAATTCATCAAAGTTTGTTCGGGTAATTCTTTTGGCCATGATGTATCTCCGGGTTAAGTGGGTTTCCCCCCCTTACACCATAAAATAGGAACTATTAAGTCCACACAGACGTTACATCCATACGTTCAGGATGACACAGCTCATAAAGGCCTCATAGCTATAAAGCAGATTTTCTCATTAAGTGAAACTGCTGAAATCACCTTATATTATACAAATGATATAGTCAATGGGGACTCTTTTTACCACCCGATGGCAGACTCCGCCACCTCCTCCATGCCTGTCAGTCCGCCCTCCTTTCCTCTCCACCTCCTCCCTTCCTCCTCTAAAAAGGTTACCTATCCGCGGCCGTTCGGTGAGTGTATCATAATGATACGGTAGTCGTGGCCACGCCAGGAAAGTGGGCCGATAACTCAAGTGGCGGAAGGGAGGGTGAGGGGAGAGAGGGAAGGAGTGAGGAGACGGACGGAGGGCTAGAACAGAAGGAGAAGGCCTGACTGCTCGTCGGCTCTCGCTGATGGACGACGGGCGCCGACAGTGAGAGGGGCCGCCGCCCACTCACTGTTGCCGTGTCAACGAGAGGGCATCCATAACTGCGACTGGGGATGCTTTAGTCAGCACATAGCTAAAGACGCAGCGGCCTCGGGGTTTGAATCCCAGTAGACCTGAGGTGCACATTCTGCAAGAGACGGACGTGGAGATCTGACCTCACTGAATTTATTTCTCAGCGCGGTACTTTTAATGATGAGAGCATTATTCTAACCGATACAGGGGATTCACCCCGGGCCTCCTGAACTACCCAAGACCCCAAATGTTCCTCGTTCATTAGATAAATGTAGAATTTAATTGTTGCCAGTGGTGGAAAGTAACTGACTACATTTAATCAAGTGCTGTATTAGAGGACAATTTTTAAGGTACTTTTACACACTACTTTATACTTCTACCCTACTACCTTTCACTACATAGCTTACTTTGCAGATGTTGCATAAAAAACACCGGATAGAGTGAAAACAATGCTTTATTCAAGATTAAACATTACAGTGACATTCCAACTGTATTATAATAATGAGTACTCATACATTTGATAGTTTAAGTACATTTTGATGATAATATCTAGTTTTTACCCCATGTAGGATATTGAATGCAGGGCTTTTCCTTGTGATGGAGTATTCTTTCCAGTGTTGTTTTGCTGCTTTTATTAAATAATTGAGTACTTTTTCCAGCACTAGACAGATTTGATATTGCTGAATACACAGAAAATGCTGAACATAACTTACACGCCCCCGGGCAAAAAACATTGTTTTTCATGCACTGGTCAATTTCTAGATTTGGAATTATTTTGCCTCCATAACATGTCGTCTTTCTGACTGGTGGAGAAAAATCATCTAAAATGCACATTTATATTTTATTCCAGTACACTTTGAGTATTTGCGTCTGTAGATCTCTCCTAAATCCACCAAAAGTTAGCATTAAATAATGCTGTATTTGCATTTCAGAAAGCTTTTGATACAACAAAATAACTGGCTTAGTAATTATTGTTCCCCTATTAACTTGTAGTGTCTTGAAATAAAATGCAATTTTACAATGCATAGATTTAAAGGTTGTTTTCACAAAATTAGTTTTTCTCTTACTCTGAGAATCTTTACTTCAGTAGCACTTACAAAATCCAAACTTTCCATAGATTCCTATCTATATTCTCAAGATCTTTACCGAGGGGTTTGTTCATGTATCTTTCATGGCCTGATTTATAGAACGTTTCATCCCTAAAAACATGGCTAAAACAGATTTTATTACGGCTGTAGACTGTATTTTCTGATTGTCTTGTGGTTGATCTGGGATTAAAAGAGATATTCAAAAATCCCTCTGTAAAATTCTTTTGACTCTAAAATGTTAAGAAAATGAAACAAGAATTTTTAACATGGCTTTGTTGAATGTTCACATTTATGTCCTGTAAATGTATACCATAAGCACATGTTTAATAAGATAATGTATCATTTGCATATTCAAACATACATTTTCAGAAAACCTGTAATATTTAATGTAAGTAATCGACTGGCGAAGTTTCTTGGTGATATCTATTTACCCCATTCACCAGTAGTGTCTCCCCTTAAGAGTGAAAGAATGTTCACTAACGCCAAATCGTCAAGCTTCGTAACATCTCTGACGTGGTTTTATTCTTCGTATTATATTAACATCAGCAGTTAGTGGAGCATAGCTGTGCATCTTGTATGGTCCTGTGTGTAAAGCTCCAAACCCCATTAATCACATGCAGACCGTTTAATGAAACCCGTTGCTTCCCCCTAGCGGTTGACATCCGCAATGACAAGTGACGTTTCCCCACTTCCGTCTCTAGCGCGTCACGTGATCAAAACAAGCCAACATGGCGTCGGACACGAGCAGTATCTGCCGATACGAGCGCCACTTTCAATCCTTTCCCATCCGCGTTAAAAAATAGACACAAGCTCTGGTTCGCAGTGATGTACAGTGTCTGGAAACGCAGTCGGGTAGTTTTCAGCATTGAGTTTATGGCGAGTGTAGAATGAGCCATGAGTGACCCCCGACAGTCATGGAGGATGAGGAAAACAATAGAGAAGTAGGTTTGTTTACAATGCCCCGCTCTCAGCATCCACAGCAATCCCATTCCGAAAAGTTATTCTTGTGCTCGTGAACGTGTTGTGTTGTTTGTTTATTATCTAATGTGTATTTTCTCCCTCTCTTTTCCCCCTCTTCCCTTCTGCTTGCAGACATTTTTACGAGTTCGATCAAACAGGCAAACGAGATTGAATGGTATGTATACGCAGCGGTTCATCTCCCGAGTGCTTATTAATACACATTATATGTCGTTATTAAAAGTTTATTACTGTACTCAGGATGGTTTTTGCTCTTGGAAATTAGTTATTTTTAAATACAGATTTACTTGAATGTCAGAAAAACCGATTGGCTGTGGTAGGATAGATTGGAAAATACATTCAAATCGATATATGGTGATAATTAAGCTGACCAGTACAGTTCTATAAGTTCAATTTAAAATTAATGTTGAAAATGAAATAAATCTTCACCACAAATGAAGATATAATATCACTGGTGTCAAGGCACAGGGGACAAAGTAGCTGCCATGAAATGTGACTAAATGATCACGTGACGTTGATTTAATGCAACATATTCTACTGTATATGAGCTCGGGTGTCAGGTGACGTTCATCCATCCTCCCTCATCCCTGATGTCATGTGACAGTCACCCTGTGGCCCCTACACAGGGTTTAGTGTTGTGGTTTAGCTCTGAATAGCCCCAATGTGGAGCTTAAGCATCCGTGTTTCTGAAAAAATAGTCCCCCCGACAATCTGTGAAAAATCCATCGTGTTATTAAACAGCACTTTCATAAAAATGTCTGCATCTGTTGCACAAATTAAAAAGAAGTCAAACTTTGAATTCAGCTCCAGAGTATGGACATCATTTTTGTTTATTTTTTATTGTGCAGGGATAATAACAGAATCATTTTTTCATCCAGATGGTTGAACAGCCTCAAACAGTTTTTTTCCCCTGTTTTTTATTTTTTACTTTGGATTCTTAGCTCTGTGACTTGAATATTATAAAATATAATTAGGAACAAACTGGGACTAAGCAATGAGATGAGGACTCTTCTGATCAACACGCACCGGCTGACCGGGCCAGTGCTTTACGTTACCACACTGACGTGCCGCTGAAAAGTAGAATGATTCCATTCTGGCTCGTTGTCGTGGCTTAATTGGGACGCTTGGAATAGAATGCAGCCACCATTCATGTTGCTACCTGATGAATAAATGTCCTGCGTTTTCATGAGCCTGGTTCCACACTGGATTTCTAACATTATATTCAACACACGTGTTAGTTGACAGTGTTCCTTGAGCCATTCTTTTTTTAAAGTCACCTTTTTCTTTATTTTTTTTATCAAGGCACACTGAAGCAGTGTAAGCCAAGAAATTCAGATTAATACATCACCATATCAGTTGTTGTCTCTATTGCAAGAAGTTTAGTGTTTCTAGTCTTGAGGCGCCACACGGACGACTCCGCCTCTTTCAGTCAGAGCCTGTGAGGAGAGACTTAGTTTAAACTTCGCCCTCCATTACTGTCTCTCTGCCCTGATGTGGAACCAGGAATCATTCTCATGTGGGGCGGAACGGCTGATGGGGAGGGGGGGCAGAGATCCCTGCCGAACCTAATTAGCGGCCCTTTCCCATCTCTATTTAACAACGCTCCCCTCGATTAGCGTCAGGAGAGAATTGGCTAAGAGGAGGAGGAGGAGGAGGCCGTTTCCCTCCTTATGCCCCCCTCCCCCCTTCAGTTATGGCGTCTTGCCTTGTGTCCTCTCCCACCATCCCCTCGCCGCGGTGCCTCTTGGCCTCCCCCTTTGCTTTCCCGGCCAGCTAAAAATTAATGTCCCCGTGCGCCATTCGCAGTTAAGAAAAAACGACAGAGACTCGGGGCGCAGTGACGGCTGTTCTGCTCTGTTAAATTTCTAATTAAGTGCGTGTGTGGGGGGGGGGGGGGCGTGGATGTTGAGTGTAGGAGGGGGATTGAGACCGCCACGTCCGGCTCGTCGTTTCTTTTAACACATTTCAGGGCCAAGTTTAGCCGGCTCAGCTCTTGATTCGAGACTTCTAAGAAGATTTGTGTAACATAAATTCCTCCCAGGTCTATTTTAAGATTCTCTCCTGTGCCTTGAAACCAGTGATATATATATATATATATATATATATATATATATATATATATATATATATATATATATATATATATATATATATATATATATATATATATATATATATATATATATATATATACTGTACATAACCATCCAAGGAATCATGCTGGAGCACGATGGCGATTGAAAACTAAAGATGTGTCCGTCTGTCTGTCCTCTCCAGCCCGTATAGGAAAGATGAAGAGGAGGAAGCCTGAGGATGGGGGCCAGGTATGTCCGCTGTGCAGCGCCCCATTGGCTGGGAGCGAGGAGGAGATGAGTAGACATGTGGAACAATGCCTGATCCAGGTAGTACAACCCTGGGCCTCCTTAACCCCCGGTCGGACAGCCTGTCAACCCTTCTCTTCCTGTAGACGCTGACCAGTCACCTCTTTACTTTACTTCCACTACATTAGATTGGATACCAGCCTATAGCGACTGTAGCTCCTCTAGATGTTGACCACCTCTTAACGCGGCGGTACTGCAGACACGTCATATGGGAACAACTGTCTGAGAGACCATTAAGAAAACGCACCGTCCATACATTGTGCCACCGCAAAGCTGCCGTGAGCTTTGTCTGGAAGTAGAAGGCTGCAGTTCATCCCATATGACGGGGTCGCCTCTTATTCATCGGCATGCAGCTCGTGTTTCGAGCACAACCGTTCCATCTTTAGCTCCCAGAGACGAGGGCCAGTTTCTTCCCGTCACCTCCTCACTGGGTTTCGTAGTTGTCAGACCAGGTCCTTCTTCTTTTCTGTAGACGCTCCATCCTAGAGTAGACCGAAGGCAATGAATCACCACTAACCGCCACCACTCCTCCTGTATCTCTCCTCACTCACTGCTGTCCGTCACACTAGCTGTAGAGACACTAACCCCTCTTCTCCAGCAGCACGCTTGAGGCGTTCCAGAGCCGTACCGCGCCACACCAGCTGTGTTTTCATTGCATATTCGTAGCCAGCCTTGCACCCAGATGTTCCTCTCCCGCTTGCAACCAGGGCCTGAAGCGCCGTTCTTCCTGTTCTGTGATCAGCGACAAAGTGGTCAGAAGATTCTCTGTTTTGCCGTTTATCTAAACTAGAGTAACTTCCTTCTGTAACTTTGAAGTAAAATACATTGAAAGTATTTCTGGTCTTTGGCCAAATAACTGACTTTTTGTCAGAAGCCAGATGTGCTCTCTAAATATCGGCACAAACATGGCGCAAACATGTCACAAACATGGCGCGTACAGGAACAAAAAGGTTAAACAGCACAAGCTTGATGCACAACAGAAGAAGAAGAAAAGCCTGTAGTTCAGTGCAGTGTGCACACCTCACACTCTGTACGCGTGATCTCGACATGCAGGCTCTTCATGTTTGTGTCCTTCTGATATTTGCCCACAACACTGGGTCCTCATCACAGCTGGTCATGGTTCAGTACGGGGAAAGCGTGCTGTGGAGATCAGGCCTATCTTCCACCACACCACTATTCTGAAACAGTAAAGTCATGTTTGTGAAGTTTTCGCTGTGATTAACGTGTGTGTGTGTGTGTGTATGTGTGTGTGTCAGCGTGAGGGAGCGCTAGGTGACGACGACTCTGCGGACATGGATGGAGAGAATGGGCGGGGCTTTGAGGAGTACGAGTGGGCGGGGCAGAAGAGGATCAGAGCGACGGCTCTGCTGGAGGGAGGCTTCAGAGGTACGAACCCACACACACACACACACACACACACACACACACACACACCCACACCCCTCATCTCACGGCGCTGGGTCTTTATGTCACATCCGCTTTGCGTCCAGAGGCAGGTTGTGCACAGTCGCCTGCTCGTTAGATGGCCGACAGAGTCAGCGGTACGCAGACAGGGTCAGCCCAGTTCGTCCGTCTCCTCCTCCGCTCCTCTGCTCATCCATCATCCCCTCTGTTCCCGTCCAGCATTGAGCACTGTTAGCTCCGTGGGACCGCCGCTGAACGTGACCAGGGAGACCGTAAATGATGCCAGTGGTCCGGCCGCAGCGTCGGTTCGCCCGGGGTCAGCTCAGCTTGGCCCCCCCCCCCCACACACACACACACACACACACACACACACACACACACAGACACACACACACACACACACACACACACAACCCTCTTAGCTAGGGGAAGGAAAACACATTTAGCTGGGCAATTGACCCGCTGGTCACCACCGCCTGTGAGTGTGTGCGCCCAGAAATGCAATTATAGAAGTGGATGGGAGAGCTGGTCACTGGGGAGCATGGCTGCTCTGTGACACGTCTCACCTACAGTGGTCGCTCTCTGTCACCGGCTCTTCTTGGTCCTGTTTTTATTTTGTCCAACTTGGATTGTTGTGATGTTTTAACTATTGTTCCTTGAGCTTAGCTTATTTAAATTTCTCAAAAAAAGGGTGTCCAGACAAATATAACGGCAACGATTAAACGCCGTACATGTGTCATCTCACACCCTCCAAATATTAGATGTGAATTTAGTTGAGCTGATTTTTATCCAAACATTAGCTGCTAATTTGTACCTCTTAATCAGATGTCTGCTTCTTGTAGTTTATGTGAGATCTGAGCAAACTCAGTGGGTGTAAAATGTCATTGAAGTAATGGAAGAATAGATGACAGTAATCTGATGTCCCTACACTTGAGTTTATGTGATTTCTTTGATCATTAGTCTAATATTCTATAGTCGGTAAAGTTGCTTCTTGAAATAAATAAAGAACACACTCAGTAAAAACATAACACGGTTGGCTCAGTCTTTGTAGGAACGTTTCCTTCTAAGTCCGAACAAAACCTTCTGTTTACCGTAATGTCTGAACACACACGGTGCACACAACGGCCTCCCTGCGTGGAGCTCGGTCGGCTCGGGTGTGTTAAGAGACAGAAAGATGGAGGCCGACCACCGAGAGGCGCACCGGTGGAGGTAAAGAGCCGTCGTCATCTCTTAAGATCCCTTTGAAACCCTCTGGTCTCGGCCTCGGCTTTCATCCGTCCCCCTCCCCGCTTCTCTCCCTGTTCGATCCGTTGTTAAACACACACATGCTGAGCCTCACCTCCCTCCCTCCCTGTGAGCCGGAGAGAGCGGAGACAAGACAGATCAATGTTGAAATCCTAACTAAACCGCGCCAAAGAGCGGCTCGTTGGGGAGCCACCTCCCGCCCATCCGTGCGTCCATCCGTCCATCTCCACGATGCTCCCTCCTTCCGCCCATCTTCTCTTTCACGTCGTTAAAACGAGCAGACACAGGACCCTTCTGCCGCGCTCTAATAGGGCACCTTGTGATGTGACACAGATAACCGAGGTGGCCTGGGGAGAGCGACTTGAAACGCTCACACACACACACACACTCGACAAAAGGCTCAGAAGGTGGATTTTGTCTTGAAAGCTCCTCAGTGGTTCTAACAGTCGCCGCTGAATCCTGCAGGCTCTCGAGAGCCAGCGGCCTGCCAGACGGATATAGAGATGTTGCAGTGGGGGGGGGGGGTCTCCTCAGCTGGCAGGATGAAGAGAGGGCCTATCCCTCTGTGAAGTGCCACCATCCTTCCCTCCCTTTGAGAGCGAGAGGAAGAAAGGCAGAGGGAACGGGGTCCTTTCAAGGGAGGGGGAGGGAGGGGGAGAGAGGGAGGGGGGAAAAAATCGAACAAGATCAGTTTATGATTCAACTCTGTGTGAGGAAAGACTTCCCTGTGTCTCGCACCGGCTTAGCCGGGTTGAAAGGACCCGCAGCACAGACAGAGAGCTTTCTTTATCTCTCTAGTGGACCGTCTGTCTGTCTGAGTCCAAAGCTTCAACTTTGCAGGATACATTAGAAAGTCTGTATTTAACGGGGGAATTGCTTTTATTACAAGTTTTCATCTTAAACTCATGTCTTATGATGGGATGGTTTGAGCTTTTTCTTTTTTTTCTTATACTCTAGCGCCAATATGAGACCTGAGTTTCTGAACTGATTCCAAAAAGATTGTTTTTTGTCACATTTCACTTTTTGATATTTAACCTATATATGTTTTTGTTCAAAATCATTTTTTTCATTTATCAGAAGTAGTCAAAGTTCTCACAGAACAAGCCAGAAAAACACTTTGCCCGAGTGAAATAGTCTAAATTTGGCAAAATGTAATGAAGCCAGTGAAAGACTGTTTAATTACAGTACAATTACAATACTTCAAATGTCCATAGAATGTTCCCAGAGACTGCGGAGGTAGTAATAGACTGCGAAATAGTGTTTATTTTTGTTATTTTTGTCCAATAAATGATTTTAAAAAGCAGCAAATCCTCACATCCACAACATATCTGCCATTCTTGTATCATTTATGACTAAAGCCATTAATCCATCCTCCAAATCTCAGCTCTTGACCTGGCAAGTACAGTGTTACTACCACTATGAATATTTGGCCAAAACAACGAATTCCATTTAAATGTAACGCGCTCTATTTATCTGCATCATGTTCCGATTTGTTTCTCAAGTGTTTACACCGAGCATGGAGCAGCATAGTCGATCCGTCTGTCGGGCCACAGACGGATGGAGAGGCGGACAGATCCCGAGGTTTGATACCGGGCCGTCCTGAGAGACAGAGGAGGAGAAGAGGGGGATTATTGCGGGTCTAGATGGCCCAGGGAGGGATTGAGAAGAGGAGAAATCTGTGCTTTGTAAATGGACTTCAAAGATGGCCGGCTCATATCTTTGTGCCTGTCCCCCCCCCCCCCCCCCCTCCTTCCATCTCCTCCCTGACCTGTAAATGGCAGAAAGATAGCGCGATGGCCTTTGACTCCCCACCTCTCTGCCTCTCAGAGGGTCCCGATAATTGCCACGGCAACGCAGGATGTTGCCGAGGTGGGTCGATTTGGTTACCAGTCAGCCTGACGAGTCCTCCGATCCCGACCCGCCTCCTCGGATCTGTACCCGGTGGTGTCGCTGCGCTGACATGTATGTAGATTGGTCGTCTCCGGCGTTGCTGTCGCGAAGCGTGTAACTAGTTAGCGTGCTAAGAGTCAATGCTATTGAGGAGACGGTTATGATAATGAGACACACCGGGTTGGCCCTGTAGGAGTCGCCATGTGTGTCTATTGATCACGCCTGTCTGGCAGAATAGAGGACTAGTACAGGGGGGAGAGAGAGAGAGAGAGATAAAAGAGTGGGAAGGGGATATGTTGGGGTAATGTGAAAGAATAAAGGTAAGAAAGAGAGCGATGACACAAAAGAAGGAAAGAAAGGTGAGGAACGGATAGGAGGAGAGGTGAAGGAAGGAAAAAAGGACGGGGGGGTCGGTGCATAATGTGAGTGAAAGGCAGTTAGAGTGGGGCTGACCTTTCCCTGGCCAGATTAGATTGGCCTGCCAAGACTGCTTAGAGGGACAGATAGAAGCACTGGGACACACACACACACACACACACACACACACACACACACACACACACACACACACACACACACACACACACACACACACATATGCTCACAGTTAAAACACCTCAGACATGAACAGCGTGAACACGTGCAGAACCTCCACCGTGTCCGGTCGACATGCTCACGGGCTGGAGAGCAACTAGCTCTTACCTTTAGCTACAGGATGCTGTAAGAAGTCTTTATGTATTCACGTCTTCGTCATAACCCGTGTCTTATGATGGGAGGATTCAAGGTTTCTTTTTTTAAATGCTAGCAGAAATATAAGACCTGAGTTTTTGTGCTGATTCCAAAAATATATGTTTTTTAATATTTTTCTTTTAAGATATTTAAATGTGTTTATGTGTCAGTGAAAAAAAAGAAATCCTCCAACTTCTTAAGAACCAAAGTTGCTGCGTCTTGCTTGACAGCCACCTGCTGATCAGAGTGATGGTGATTAGCACCAAAGTTAGCAACAACTCCAGCTCTAGCTCACTTAAGGTGGGCTGACCTTTTTAAGGTGGACCGGCGCTATTGTCCTTTAAGTGACGAGGCGCTCCTCTGAGTTTTGCTCGGATAATTGCTTGTCGTTGCGGTTCACACAGACGCGCGTCTACTGCTGTAGTTCCAGAGACATTTCTGTCCGACCCAGGGGCATTCTGGGTAGCGGACGGCTCAAGCTTTTGTCATAGGAATAGAAGCCGGCGGGTTGCTAGATTTACACTGCGTCGCCATTGTTCCCCATATGTTCCCCTCTGCCGCTGGGACCGAATAAAAGTTAAACGGTCCTTTTTTATGTGATCACTGAAAACCATGGGCCTGTTGTAAAAACAGCTTAGCATTTGGCGGCGTTCACATTCCCTCTCATCCCTCCTCGTTTTTATTCTTTTCTACAGTGAGAGTGAAATGAATTACACAGTTAAGGAGGATGAGATGTTTAAACTCCCAGAAGGTCCTCGGAGACGAACCCTAGCGGCTGCTCTGACAGTGCAGCGAGACACTGCAGTGCACCGGGACCGACTGTTATAGGAAGTCAAGTATCGAGACTCAACACACACATACTGGGACAGGGGGTTAAATTAGATGGCTGTCAACTCTGCAGAGCTTGTATCTGGTCACACACACACACACACACACACTTGTCACATGCGCACTAGTCCAGCTGAGAGCTTGTAGAAATTGGGATAGGTGTAAATAAGATGGCTGTCAGGCCTGTCACTGGTAGACACACACAGACACATTCACAGTCACATCTCAAGTGAAACACACACACCTCCAAGTGATCAGATAGTAAGTAACATACACACACACACACACACACACCTTGCCTACCTAGACAGACACGCTGTAAGTGACAGGTAGACAGACTCATGCGTGCACACACACACACACACACACACCTTCAAGGGGCTGGAGGGTCTAAGTGACATAGGGAGAGACAGTCTCAAACAAACACTGAAGAGACGCCCTCTAAGTGACGGACACACACACACTCACTCACACACACAGCCGGCTCGGTGGCTAAGTGGAGCTGAAGGGAGCAGTCAGGCAGCGGTAAGGGTTTGTCTGAGCGTTCATCACTGGGTTTATAGAAGTGCCACTCACACACTCACACACACACTCTCCCTCTCTTTCTCTCAGAGATTGACGGCTGTGGTGTCATTCTTCATCAGTTCACCCCCGCGTCTAAACGCCGTCTCTCTGACCAAATATTTTTCTGCCTCCATCCGGAGATCCGTAATTGGTCTGGAAAAAGTTTTAACAGAACTAAATTCAAGATCTCCCAAGTTTGTCTCAAAATCGGTTAATAGAGGTCTTAAGAGGTCTTCTTCTTATTTCCCGTCTTTTGCATTTTTTCTTTTATATTTTTTACACTAGCTTATCTTTTTACTTATTTTGCTGGATGTGAAACATTAGACCCTCGATACCGTTTTTTACTATGACATTTATGACATTTGCAGTAAAGCAAAACAAAAGGCAGAATTGCTCAGTTGTACCGGAATCTGTGACCTGCAAGCTGTGATGTTTCTGTTCTTTTCACGTCGCGTTGGCTCACCTGAATGAAATGATGAGTGATGAAGCCAGTGGTTGCTGTGCGATTTATTCGTGAAACCAATTCCAAAGCGGGCCCAGATCACAAGAGCACGATTTTAAAATATTTGAGAATGCGATGCGGCGCTCTACACGTAACACCCAAACCCCTCTTATCCCTACTGTCCTACTAAAGTGGAAGAAGAAAAAGAAAAAAAAACATGCTGAAAATTCTCCTCGTCCTTATTTCCACAGGAACAGGTTTCGCCACGTGTAGCATCAAGGAGAGCGCGGCAGAGAGCGACGCCGACCTGGACGTGGACGGAGACGACACCCTGGAGTACGGCAAGGCCCAGTACACGGAGGCCGACATCATCCCGTGCTCCGGAGCCGGGGAGGACCAGGGCGAGGCCCGGGAGAGGGAGGCGCTACGGGGAGCCGTGCTCAAGTAGGAGGCCTCGACCAGCTGCACCGTCACAACTAGCAGAATAGTGATTTTTAACTGAAGCGCTGTAAGCGAAACGAAATGCGCTCATACCAACGTTTGTGTCTCTGTGTTGCAGCGGTGGGATGCCCTCCAACAGAATAACACCCGAGTTCTCCAAATGGGCCAGCGACGGTAAGATTCTCCCAAAATGCATCTATAGGATTTTTGTTCTTCATATAAAGTATACCTAGTCACGCACATGAATAGAAAAGTCACCAAGAATGATGTCACTGTCCAGCATTGACCACGCCCCCCCCTCCCCTCCCTGTTTGTGTGTTTACAGAGATGCCTTCAACGAGCAACGGCGAAAGCAGCAAGACGGACCCCATTACCCCTTCATCGTCCTCGTCCTCGTCCTCCTCCTGCGCCCCACGCACCTGTAAAAACAGCGAGATCGAAAAGTAGGTTATGCTTATATATGGGCACACACACACACACACATTATGATGTAGTAGTAAAAGGTGAGACAGAAAACGGCACGTTTCCCATCGCTGTATCAGACGGATTACACTCTCGTGGTGATTCCAGAGGGCCATAAATGATGCATTTTGTGTGGATAATGTTTTTGCCATGTAGGAAGGGGGGGGGAGGTCTCTTCAGCTATTGATTTTGTTTTTCTTCTGCAGCTGTGTTCCTTCAGAGCACAGAGCTGCCTCAGAGTCATTAATGGGGACGTAGACACAAGCAGACGAGTTTGAACACACATGCAAATGTTTGTGTCACGCTGGTACACGTACACAGGGTTTCCAAGCATCACACACACGTGGCGCTCGTACAGGCAGTATTTCAGATGTTGTGTTTTTTTTGCTATTGTTTGATTATATCTCCACTCCAAATAATACAATTAATACACACACACACATGGAGAAAAAAATGTTTTCTCTGTTGTTATAAACTATGAATACTGAATTTGGGGAGATCGTTTTAGATTTTTTTATTTTGTGCTTTTGAACAATTACAAATAAAAGATGGCCGTCCTAATAACACAGCCAACTAGAAATATGAGATTGCATACTTTCTCTGCACTTCAATCAACTCTAGGAATTCAATTAAAGACTATTTGTTTTCCAGTAGAGCAGAAAGACTCCTCCTGAATTAAGATTTTCCAAGTAGACTCAGTTTTTACTGAGAAATAAATAGCGTGCCTCCAGATCATGACTTCAGTAATACCAACCTTGTGCACAGAGCGTCCCTCCTGATTGGCTGCTGACTAGCGTCTGGTTAGATACCAGAACCTCTATCTGATAGAGGTTCAGCAGACTGGAGCAGAGGGCTTTCAAGCTGCAAACAGAGCGCTTCATTCTATACATCTGCGTTATTGTTTAGTTTTGCTATTAAGTTATTTTGAGACATGACTGGGCTTGTGACAGTTTGTTGTCCCTTTGAAATCATCCATTTAGGAAGCAGCCCTAGCAGAAATACTCCATCAATCTTAAGTTCTTGAAAGGATGCCATGTTGACTTGTGCACATGTGGCTGCAGCTGGAGCTCACAAGCACACACACACAGCCCTATTCATTAGAACACCTTGTGTGTGTGTGAAAGGCCAGCGCTCTGTAATCCATTCATTTCCATCTCCTCATCCATATTCTGCCACAAGTAAACAATCTCACACACACACACACACACACACACACACACACACACCCTGTCCCCTGCATGGGTAATAGAGGTCAGCTCATTGCGAGAGAGTAATGTCGGTGGGCAAGCGAGCAAAGAGAAAGGGGGATTTGGTTGATTGGTTGCTTCTGCATGTCTGGCATATTCTCCTGTTCTTTGACCCCTCCCATGCGATTGCACTCTCTCTCACACACATACACACACACACACACACTGAGCTGGGGTCAGTCTTGTCAGTTGCCTTCCATCCCACGCCCTATTTCTTAAAGTGATTTCCTTTGTCCACCTGAAGTGCCGTTAAGAATACCCCCTAAAAATCATCACTCTCATTTCATTTTCGTAACCTTTCCTTCTTCAGTCATTCCCCCAGGCAGATTGTTAAAGGGATAGTTGGGATTTGTTGTAGCGGGGTTGTACGGGGCACTTACAGCTGTCTGCACGCTCCCAGTTTGGAGAAACGGGAGCGAACACGACAGCCCTCTCAGACGGGGACACGAGGGCCCATATCTATGCTCTAAGCCACCAGACTTCACTGACACAAACGGTCATTTTAGCGAGCAGGAGAGGGGAGTCGCTGGTCTACCGCTGCCTCAATTGGTTCATTTGTTTGTGTGATTGTGTGACTTTGATCTTTTAAAAGGGTTAGTTTGGATTCACCAAAATCACCCAATGAAAGAAACAAGCTAACCGATGGAGGCAGCGGTAGACCAGCAACTTCCCAAATAATTGCTGTTTTTGGCAATGGAGTTGGGAAGCTTTGAAGTGAGGATAGCTGCAAATAATGATTTTAGCTCCTCGTTGTAAAGGGCTGTCTGATGGCAAGATAAAGCCGTGTAAATGTTCTAAATATAGCGCACACTTAAACGGCCTCCACGCTGAGTACAGCCGTGGCCGGAGACATGTAGTTTTGTGGGTTGTGTCCGTTTGTACCTCCGTCCTTGATCCGTTTAACGTGGTGCCTCAGGAACGCCTGGAGGGAATTCTTCAAATTTGGCACAAACGTCCTCTTGGACTGCAGGATGAATTGAATAGGACAAAATGATGAAGTGATCTTGGTACTGATCCGTACTGTCCCTTTAAGTTATAAATGATGGAGTGCTCTGTGCATAGTTTTTCCTCTTATTGGAAACCTCACTTCACGCTCAAAGCTCTAAAATGTAAAAAATAATTTAAAAACATAACCAACTTTTGTGGCAATATGCATGTTTGTAGCTTTATATAAGTATTATACATGTTTCACCCCCCAGTCACCTCTGGGAAGATAAATGCTTCATTTAAATGAATCAATCAGCGCTCAGTTTGTGTGTGTGTGTGTTCCCCATATTAAATATCAGCAGAAGGGAGGACTGGTGAATAAGCAGAGCAGCTTGAAGCGTATCGATCACACACAGTGCTGCGATGTGTGTGCGTGTGCGTGTGCGTGTGCGTGTGCGTGTGCGTGTGCGTGCGTGCGTGCGTGCGTGCGTGCGTGCGTGCGCCGAGCACGGGGAAGCATTCGATAAGTTGTTGTCTGTGAGGAGATCGTCCTTGTTTTTACTTTGTGTCTGAAGGGAAGAGATGTCGGCAGGTCCGTGTGTCTGACGGTGCTGATCGACTCACACACACACACAGTTGTTATATTACTGACGTCAGTCATGGAAAGGTGCCTCTTTCTCTGTTTACACAGCAGAGCTGCAAAGGACAGTTGTATCCGTCATCAGTGAGTCCAGGTTTCTCTTCAGAGCCGTCGCTTACTGCAGCTGAAGACGCTGTTATTTCATATTAGATATATGTTGGGGACTATTTTCAGGACATAAACTAAATCGAAACTATCTTAAATGCAAACAATTCGCGAACAAAACTTGACGTTATGACTTTGTTCCGGCCAAATCGAAGGCGTGCGTGTTGTTGCACGTATGTTCCAGCTGAGGCCTCACCCGGAGCAGAACATGCCCTTAATCTAAGCATCCATTTAAAGGCAGCCAACGAGATGCTGAATGATTGCAATGGAACAAGCAGTCAGCTGGCTGGAACAATTCCCTGCCTCACTCCTCCCCGCTCGCTGTAAATGCACGTATTTGTGGAGCTTCTGTGCCCCTCCGTCCCCAAATGAAAATGAGATTTGTCTCCTTTCGTTACATTGATACTGTGTGTGTGTGTGTGTGTGTGTGTGTGTGTGTGTGTGTGTGTGTGTGTGTGTGTGTGTGTGTGTGTGTGTGTGTGTGTGTGTGTGTGTGTGTGTGTGTGTGTGTGTGTGTGTGCATGGCTTCGCTTCGCACAGGGCAGCGTTAGTGAAATCTCTCTCTCTGTCTCTGATCCCAGATGGGTAATGATCTGGTCGCCTCCCGGGGCGTCCTCATTCCCTTGCTCATTCCCCCGCAAGATAAATGAGCTCTCGCGCACGCACGCACACACACACACACACACACACACACACACACACACGTGCGACGCCTGAGACGCTCTTTCCCCTCCAAGATAAATGGCCCCTCCAATGCCGCCAATGCGATTGCTGCCAAATTTGGTGCTCCAGCTGGAACAATGCGGAGAGATTTCCATGTGGTTTCTGCAAATAATTGAATCTGTCCTCAATTTAGAAGTGATGAAGCTAGATTTCTGTCCTCCACATATGCACACACACACACACACACACACACACACACACACACACACAGCCCAGTCGCTCTTTATTGTCATCGCTAAGCCACATCTCTCTCTTTCTCTTTCCCCATTTCTCTTTTCTTCTCATCCTTTGTCTCAATTTTTCTCAGGCACATACAAAAGCCCCCTCCTCCTCCTCCTCCTCCTCTCCCCTTACCTTTTGCCATCTGAGACCAACACACACACACAGAGATCGGGCTGAGGCTGGGGAAATCAATAGTGACTTAAATGTTTTATCATGGTGTGTCAGTGTAGTTAAGGCCTCGGTTAACAGGGCGCAGAAGAGAATGATGCTCTAAAGGGATTTACCGCCGCTTTCTTCACAACACCTGCGCGTGAGAGATTTATTCCCCTACCTGGTGAATGAAAATGTTTGCCGGGATATTGTGTTTTTCTTAGAATTAATTCTTACGTAATTTCATCATTTGCCACGTGCCCGTGTCGAGAGAGAGAGGGGGAGAGAGAGAGAGAGAGAGAGAGAGAGAGAGGCTGAGTGAGGCCAAAATCTAGGTAGACAGTAGATTAAGACACGGGGCTGATTGAGATGGATGGCGGAGGTCCTCTGCTACACACAGACACACACACACACTAATGAAATGAGCAATAGCACCACACACGTCGGGGACAGAGCGCTAAATAGAGGGGAGGCCCGGCCATCTATCTGTCTCTGTCAGGCTCCCCCGCTCGCTC
The DNA here is from genome assembly GCF_910591455.1 of Pholis gunnellus. NCBI lineage: Eukaryota > Metazoa > Chordata > Actinopteri > Perciformes > Pholidae > Pholis > Pholis gunnellus. Next base: position 19,268,541 of record NC_136541.1, on the reverse strand, counting down.
GTCGCCACAGGGCCGAGTGGGGATGGAAACGCGCTGCAATTTCACTTCCTTTCACTCGCATAAATGCACACGCCATTCAAAAAAAAAACCTCAAAAAAACCTGCGGGCCTGTAACTCAGTCGTTGCAGCGCGTTGCGTGAGTTGTATTTCAGTATTGGTGCCGCTGGTTTTACGAGGTCTTCAGATCAAGGCCACGGCTTCGGTTGAGACCTACCGAGGCAGAGCCTCGTCCCACAGTGCAAACAGATGTGCAGTAAATATCTCTAATGGGGGGGGGGGGGCGGCCAAATACACTCAACAGAGAGTCCAAGACATTAGTTATTACGTGTAGTTGTACGTTCTTCCATCTTGTTCCAGATCCTATGGAAGCCCTGAGAGGAGAGTGAGATTTTTTTTTGGTGTGATCCATTTTCTGAATCTGAACTTAATTGTTTTCTCTCCTGTGACTTAAGATCAGGTGAATAAAGGTTTTGCCAGAATAAGTTATTTTTAAAGTTTTGGCTGGTGTGTTTGTTGTTGTAGTACTCATATCGGCCACAAGAGGCCTAAGTGCACCACTAAGCCATGCAATACTGAAGGCCTGTGTGCACATAGCGCCTTCTTCTGGTGTAAAAGCAGCCGCTGGATAGCATCGTGGTATGATAGACGAGCATCGCTCCTGTGCTTTTTATTATCCATCTGGGCTCCTATATATTTGTTTTACATCATTTTTTCACCATGAGCATCAAGCGGAGGAACGTCTGCTTCGTACTTCGTATAGATGAGCTCGTCATCCGCCGATCTGCTCCGAAATAAAGGACTTTTTCATCCTTTAAAGTCTGATTTAGTTGTTCCTAACTTAAGCTAAGGACACATTGTGAGAGCCATCAACCGTAACACACCGTGAGACTCGCACCGTTTGCTTATGAGCCCATTAATTTTTTTGTTTTACATCGCTGTATCACCACCAACATCTGCATTCACACAACCTTGCAAACCCGGACCAGGTCCAGATCTGTGTGCGGTTCACACGTGTTAAAACAGCGTAAATAACTCGAGTCTCCCTCTGGGACCTGCACTCACGGGAAGTTGCTGCCACGACAGCTTAGACGGACGATTCTCATGCCTGACATTTTAAGGTCGTGACCCAAATGAAACGTTAGCTTCTTTTCTGTAAGTCTAGATGACATGTTTGCCCAGCCCGGGTCCCAGAGCGACCTCAATTTTTATATATTTTTTGGCTCGCACGGCTGAAAAGGTTGAAAACCCCTGAGCCAGCTTAAACCAGTGAGTCACACAAACAGCGTAAAGGGCTTAAACTCAAGGATTTCTCCTTGCTGGTTGAGAGGCAGTTTATCTCGCTGCGTGTCACATTTGGCCCCAGAGAGTTGTCTTTCCTCGGCACTGCGAAATCATCTCCTTTCTACCTCCATTAAATCTTTGCACCTCCCATTTCAACCCTTCCCCTCCACCTCTATGTCCCCCCGTTTAGATGGCCACGGCCGCATAAAGATAGATTTCTTTTTTTTATAGCATTGGGAAATTAAACAACTTTTCAACTATGGTGCTCTATAAACCAGCCGTGCTCAATGAATATTCATGATGGAGATAGGATAGACAATAGAGAGGAGGCGGGAGTTTTGTGCCCTTTGGCAGAGTTTTGTGCTCCACTGAGTGACAGAGGGCTTTATTGGAGCTTTTAAAAGAGAGCGAGAGCCTGGTTTTAGGGACGAGCCCCATCCGGTCCCGTCCAGCCCGGAGCCCGCTGCCGCTTTATAAGCTAGCAGGCTAATCAAGGCTAAATGGCCTTTTACAAGCCCGGGACTAATAAGAGGAGATGTTAAAGCGCTTTATAGGGCATGGAGTTGCGAGTCAATCCAGGAGTCCCGACTAGGTCTTTATAGGTTACAAGGGAGGAGCGGGAGCAGGCCGGCAGTGTCCCGACCAGCCTCAGTAAGGCACACGAAGGAAGGAGATATGAACCTCTATGAGCATCTTTGACAGATCTAATCATTGCATTGTGTGAGGGATAATACCTGACGGATCGTCCTCTAGTGGATTGGGTGATACAGAAGGAAAGAACCATCATCTCAAAGCTATGACGTTTAATTGTTTAGTCTATATGTCTAAATTAAAAAACACAAAAGAAAAGTCTGCTTATTACTAATGCTGTACGAGTTGGACAACCGCGAGCATTAGGCTTCACAGTGCAGCTCAACACTGGAGTGGCCATGCCAACCCTGCAATGTCAAACTTTCACTTCATCTAAAATGTTCAATTTATCTGAACGAGCTTCTTTGAGGTCGGGAATCAAGGAAATCAGATGTGAATCTACTCCTTTTGCTTTCAGTAGAAATGGATTCACAGAAACCTCTCTCCTAACAGGAGAGAGTTCTACTTGTGCTGTAGCCTCTGCTGTTCGAGCATGCGGCAAATGAAGCCATATCCTGGGCCACACACACACACACACACACAGCCACTTATCGTTCTATTCTGCTCTCGCCCTCTCTTCTCTCTCTCCGCTTGTCCTTCCCCATCCAGATCAATACCATAGATCAGCAAGCTATCAGGCTGCAAAATGACCACATCACCATAAACGCACACGCTCGCTCCCATTTTAACACACACACACACTGATATTGCATCTCGCCAGAGAGCGAGCGGATGGCTATAATAAACACAGGCCGGCTCGCGCGGCCTCGTCTCGCTGCGCCAAATCATCATCACCGGCAGCAGCAGCGATGGTGGTCTGAGCGTCTCCCTATTGATTTAGTTATGGCTGCTTCATATGCTGTCGGACAGCGTTAAATGCACATTTTCTGCGATCGCGCCGCACATTAATCAGAGGCTGCTTAGAGGCAGGAAGAATAGGGAGGACGGCGGATAGGATGAGGGCGGGATGAAATGAAGGACGCAAGGAGATAAATACAGGGGGAAGGAAATAAACTGCGATGGGGAAAAAACACGAGAGGACCGGGCCCTTTGCTTCAAGTCCAAACAGTTTAAAAGATGGTGGGATTGATCGAGGGAAGGTGGGCTAACGTTGTAAGTGTGTCTGATTTTACTTTGTCAATAGTTACACTCTGTTATAATGTCAAAGTTAAACATCTCTCCCTCTGTCGTTGCCCCCCCCCCCACAGGGTGACGGAGGAGGAGTCCACGGCAACCACCATGGAGGCTCTGAAGGCCCGAATCAGAGAGCTGGAGAGGCAGATACTGAGAGGAGACCGATACAAGTGTCTCATCTGCATGGTGAGTATGACAGTCTCGCAGTAGCAGATTATGGGTTTGTAGTAGAAGCTAGTTTCCCACAATCCCTGAGGAACCCCCCCCCCCCCCCCAAAACCACCAACCAAGAAGGATGCTGCTCTTGGCTTTGAGCTGAATGAACAGCGCCCTCCTCATATTCTCAAATCTGGCAATCTTCCAACCAGTTGCACCTTGTCCAAATCCAGTGGCTGGATCCTCCAAATCCTCCACAATTTACTGTATATAGGACACAACCACTGCAAACCAAAGTATCCCATAACTCACCGCACGTTGGGCGGTTTTTGAGAAGGAGGCTCGGTCTTCAGATTCTTTTGACGGATCCACAGCCCCTGTACAGGACCAACGTCGGTGTAAATCACCTGTTCTGGTCACTCTTCTTTCTTTTCACACATTTCATATTGTTCTTAAAGCGAGAAAGCTGAATTGAAGTGACCAGATCACAGATCTCGTTCCTCTCTTTTGGCAGCAGTCTCTCATGAAACGGTGTGAAAGTGATGTTGAAGTGTGCATGTAGGGAGCTGTCTGCACCTCATTCCCCTCCCGTTTGCGGACGTCCTAAGTAGCTCTCTGTGAGTGTGCGAGTGCTGGTGTCGTGTTGGTGGTGGTTTTCTGCTCTTGCATGGCTTTTGCGAGTCAAAGTGAATGTGTGCCGGGACGGGAGACTCCAGTAGGGAATGCAGAACTGAACTGAGATGCATTCATGGACAGGCAGCACATTTAAGACATTATATCTAGAGTGTGATGTACAGGTGATTGGAGCTCAATAGTATCAGCCACATGTTCATCCTCGACAATGACGGGCAGAATGACTGTCAATATTCATGTTCATCAGATACAGACCCCACCCCTACATGTCAAGAGTTTGTGTTCTCCGCTTTGTGTCAAGCACCCGTCCTGTCATCCTCCAAGCTGCAGTGCGGCGTCGAGTGTGGGAAAAAAAGCGGGTAATTACCGGCGCATCCTAAAGGTTGCCGGGTGCCCGAGGTGACACGGAGGGCAAGGCACAGCGATCGATCACTCACTGCCCCCTCCTCCCTGTGGACGCAAGGCCCTCCTCCGCTCATCCGTCACTGTCCCTCATCTCTCACTCACAATGTTCTCTCTCTCTCACACTCACACACACACACACACACACACACACAGGCGTCTTACTTCTAATCCGTCTTTGTCCATCCCTAACCCGTCACCGAGCCCCCCCCCCCCCTCCTTACCCGCCGTGGTTTGTCTGATGTAAAAGTCATCAGGGAGGATTTGAGAGAAGCTGGCGAAACATTTCGAGTTATTAGCCACCGTAGCACACGGGTCGTAACCTTCCAACGCTCAGGTAGCTGTATGCAAGAAGGAAACAAGTGCTCTCCTGAAGGAAACAAGTGCTCTCCTGCTGCAGCCAAGTTGGCTCAAGTTCCTCCTCCGTGCTGGGGTTTGGTCCCATCAGTGGATTTCTACCCCCATCTACTGGTCATCTTAGGCCCTGTTTTGTTAACTTATAGTAACGTAATCTTTTCTAAAATAGAGAATGTATAGAGATACATAAACGTAACTCTAACCCTAAGCAACCAACGAAGAGCTACTGTAAACACGACATGAATCAAAGCCATACATCTCAACTAGCCCAGTGTCGTCATGTTGGTTGTTCTTCTTGATAATAGTCTATATTGATTATGAAAGTAAATAAGGAGCACTGTAAACACATTCCTGTATTGGCATTGTCAACGGACGTTAAGTGGGCAATGAAACCATTTAAAGCTGCAACAATAAGTCCATTCATTGATCAGCAGAAAAACTAAATCTATATTCTGTGGTTTCAGCTTCTCAAATGTGAGTATTTTAGTTTTTTAAGTCCTCTGTGATAGAAAACGGAATATATTCGGTTTTGGACTGTTGGGTCAGAAATATAAAACAACATAATTGAAAATGTCACATTGGGCTTTAGGAAGTTCTCAAGTGCATTTTTTGTGGCCCAAACGACTTCTCATTTAATCTAGAACGTAATGGACAGATTAACTGACAACAGAAATAGATACAAACACAGACACAGACACACACACAGCGTTTTGTCTGTGGAAGGCAGTGGGTAATGAAGACATCCCAGCACTAAGGGATCCTAAGCCAAAAGACATTGAACGCACCGTTACCCAGTTTTTCTACGAGTCTCCTATCGACCTTCAGCAACGTAACCGAGTCACCAGCATTCATATTTCTCATTATTTGACGAAGCAAAGTCAGTGTGAATGCAGAAAGGAGTTTGTTCATCGTCTGTCCAAGCCGTACGCGCTCCCGTATGTGTGTTTGTGTGCGTGTGTGTGTCGCACCGCGGTGTGTGTGTGTGTGTGTGTGCGCGCAATCAGTACAAACCCCGCCTTTATGATTAGCTGCCACCTTTCGCCCCCCTCCTACCCCTTCCCTTTCCTCACCCACCCCAACCCCTCCCTTCCACACAGAGGAAGCCTGCAATCCAGTCAGGCGCAGAGATCAAGAGCCTAGGGGTGTGGCCAGGGCCCCGGCCACTGGCCAATAAGGTCGGAGAGAGGCAGCCTAAGTCCCTCCCCCTCGGCCTGTACTGCCTGTACAGGGGCCTTGTGATCGGTGGCTACGGCAGCAGCATAAAGAGGCTCCTCCCGCAGCCCTTACGGAGGGTAAGGCACTCCCTCCCTCCTCCGCTCCTCCTCCCCCTCTTCCCTCCCTCATCTCTCCGTTCTTTTCGAGAGGAAAAGAAAAAAGGGATTGGGTTCACTCATGGCTCTCTCTCCCTCATCTTGTCCTCCCTCTGCCTGCCTCCCTCCGTCTCTGCTCGATGCCTGCCCGATATCGTGTCCGTGTGTGTATGTGTCAGTGACCTGCAGGTTGCCGGTTCAGTTGCCCCCCCCCTCTCCCCATCCCACCCGACCCAACATGCTGCCTTGCTCAGTGGTTGTGTGGCTGCTGGCTGTGTCGTTTCGATGGTTAGTGGTTTGATGCTGTCGGTCAGGGAACGTGCAGTGTTGTTTTGGTGGTTACCTGGCATGTGTGTGTTGGTCAAATTTGGTGTAATTTCATCTCCCCCCCCCCCCCCCTCCCCTCTGTCTCTCGGTTCCCAGGACTCCTATACGATGCCGCTCACCTCCATCCAGTGCTGGCACGTCCACTGCGAAGAATGCTGGCTCAGGACTCTGGTACGCACAAACTCGTACACACACACGCACTCACACACTCCTCGGTGCTTCAGGGCAGCTCCTCACGACGTGTAGTTATTGCAGCCTCATTTCATAGTCAGTGAGTTTCTCTCTGAAGCTGTGTCCCGTGGGGAGGAACTAAAATGGAATATTCCTCATGGCCTGTTCTCTCACTACACACACACACACACACACACACACACACACACACACACACACACACACTCCAGGCAATGCAAACACTTCCAGTTCTCAGCGGGGGGAAATGGTCCCCAAAAGGCTTGTTAAAATGTTGGAATAAAGTGGTCAACTCCAACCTCCAATGACTTCTACACAGTGCCTCGGGTCTGCTCACACACACACACACACACACACACACACACACACACACACACACACACTCACGAGCGCAGTGTTTTTGTTGGTTATTAGTTATCTTAATGTATTCAGTAGTGTGTAATTAGCTGGGGCTAATGTGGTAAATGGAGCGCAGTTTCCTGCAGCAGAGAGAGTAAAGAGTCTCCTCGTTGGCTTCCTTTGGCTTCTTTGCTGTTGTCGCCTCTTTTCCTCTCTCTCACCCCACTGTCTCCTTTATTTCCTCTTCTATCCCCTTTCCTCCGCACAACCTCTTCCCTCTCATCTCAGTGGCTCTAACTACTGTACTGAACACCATCAGTTGTGACACAACAATTACCAATGAGCAGTTCCCCGCCTTCAGCTCCCGTGGATATTATACTTGTAATTATTAATACGCTCTCAGCATCAAACACACACAGGAAAACAGGCACGGCAACACCTGTCCAAATAAGCTTTTGTTCCCGCTCAATTTTCGTAATTAGAAAACAATTCCACCATAAATTGGTGCATGAAAATTCACCAGAATGCAGAAAATGAAGTGTTTGACTCTCAAAATGTAGCGCCTTATCCCTGCCACAAAGCAGGCATTTGATTAGTTTGATTCAGCTGCTTAAATTGAAACAAACTAAAAGTAAAATGAGGCACATGGCCTTAATGATGGCTGCCCTCTTTCAGGTTTTATTGGGCATTTAGATGTGCTAACGATTGTCTGGAACACGCATCCGAAACAGGATCAATACTAATTCATGAAGAACTTCACGTGGCTACAACAAAGCCGTCGGTGCGCCTTTCATAAATTACTTTAGTGGACTTCTAATTTTCTTTTATTACATTTTTTAAAAGAGGCCGTAAGAAGACATTCTTGAATGAGGCCCATTGTTTCCATCTCGCCATAGACCTGTGTACTGTGTGTGTGTGTGCTGCTGTCTCAGGTCTTATGTATGGGGCATTAAACTCATAGCCTGGAGACAGCAATAAAAAAACAAAAACGGGAAGGCCAGGCTGATCAAAGTAAATGCCTGGGAATCTAGTTAACGTCAGCCCGGCCCCTCGCCGCTTTAATGAGCAAGGCAGCTGCAGCGCAGCGCGACGGGCACACGCCCACGCACACTTGCCCGCCCACGCTAAACCGGGAGCAAACAAAACAAGAGGACTCGATCAGCACTAGCATAAAAAAAAAAATGTAACCCACACCCGACGCTGCCGTAGAAAACCATCCCCGACTCTTCAGCACATCTTTCCTCTCCTCCTCCTCCTCCTCCTCCTCCTCTTGTCTTTATTCTCTCTTGAGACATGAAGAGACCGTGTCGGGCGCTCCGGAGCCACAAATCCTCTTAGCGGGAGCTCGTGAGATCCGTCGGACTCCTCGCACCACAGCGGTCCTCTCGAGTGTGTACGCGTTCGCCCTTCAGACCACCTTAGCCCGTGCGCCCACTCCAAAGACTTTATTCAGCGGCTTACAGGAAAAAGAAGCCCATAAAACCTTTGGGGGGGGTCACATGAACCTGCACATTATTTGTACCGACCGGCAGGGCATTGGGGGGTTCAGGTACTCCGGTAATGAGATCTCTGCGTTCTGTTGGGCCCGTGTTAGATGTCACACACGCAGTGTTCCTCTGAGGGGAAAGACGTAACTCACACGCTGTGTATGTTCTACACGACGTCTACACACATCACAGTGGACTGATGAAAGTCTCCGCATACCAGACAGATACTTGTGGGATATCCAAGATAGCCCACATATTCTATCACGGCCATGAGAAGTCATGGCATAAAGAGAGGGGTGTGCGTGCGCGCGGCCAGCGGTAAAGAAAGGAGCTGACTGGTAGAAAAGAGGCGGGTGGAGGACAGTGGCGGAGGGACCACCCGGTCGGAATGTGTTGCCTATTATCACCCGCTGCTTTAATGCAGATGGCACACTATCAAAGTGTGGGGGGGGGGGGGGGGGGGGGGCTGTGAGATGGTGCTCTGCTGCTAACAGGCCAGTTTACGATCTCGAAGAGGAAGTTGGGCGTGAGGGGGGAAATATACAGCATAGTACAGAGATATTTAGCGTGGCAATATGGTATCCATACACAGCCTTCTATTAAAGATGTGATTAATGTGATATATTAAACCTCTTGGTAACAACTGCTTTTTCAGTCTACTCGATGGTGCTGTTTGGTCCCTGGAGCTGTTAAATGAAAAACGTGATGTGTTGTCGTAATACACGGCATTTGGCAAAATGTTTAAAATCATAATAATATCATATTATAACTTCTAGAGCTATGTCTATAGAGTGTCAAAAAGCTTGTGGTAACATCTTCAGATTGCTTGTTTTGTCCGACCAACACTCACCTTCATCACCAGCTGGAAATACAAATCACGTCACTCACGATGACGCCTGTGTGGCATAACTCTTATTAATATTAAGACGGTTGCTCTATATTCCAAAGTCTATGCGTTGGTGAAGTGACCTGGATATCACCTCATTCTAACAGTGACTCATTTCCTTCGCAACAATGCTAACTTTTGTCTCTCCATCCATCACAGGGGAACAAGAAGCTGTGCCCGCAGTGCAACACCATCACCTCACCCGGAGACCTGAGGCGCGTCTACTTGTAAAAGAGCACACACACACACACACCTTCCCTCCCCCCCAGCTCCTCTTCGTCGTTCTGATCCATTCCTCCTCTCATCCTGGATTTCATCGCCACCCTCAACGACATCCGCCCTCCGTTGGTTTCGCCCTCTCTCCCGTGGCCGGGGTCGCCAGCTCCAAAAAAAAACAAACTCTGAGAGCGAACAGAGACGAGACGGCTGTCTCTGGGACTCCACTGGCTCTTTGTTTTTGTCTTTTTTCGGGAGGCTAAAAACTAGAAAGTGAATGACTGAGCAGAGCTCACTGACTCTCCGGCTGGCAGCGTGGCCTCCCTCCGAAACATAAAATAAATGAAATAAAGAAAAGGTGGACCGCTGGCCGACGGGCTTGTTCCCGCCGCCTCACTGACGTACATGTGACACGGGGGGGTGTGGACCACTGGAGGACTGTTAAATCAGTGGAGACCCCCCCCAACACCCAGCTGGACCCTGCTGAGACCGGGGAGCTTCCTGCTGCTGGAGCTGGACCTGAAAGGAACTTCTTCATACAGAATATAAAGACTTCTCCCCCCCCCCCCCCCCTCCCCTCCTCGAGCTCTACTTTGACATTTCGATGGTGCTGGACAACGGGCTCGACCCTGAAGACTCAACAGAAAGCTTCTTTTTTTTTTTTTTTGTCTTAAGTATCCCAGAGAGACAGAAAACTCTAATCTTCATGCCCCATGTTGCTTAAGAGAATTAAAAAAAACAATGGGCCTGTCCATTAAAACCGAGCTTTCAACCAAACTGAGAATAACCTCACAACCTAGAAAAAGGAGTTTGACACTCCTCTTCCTCCTCCTCCTCCTCCACCACCTCTTCTTCTTCTTCTCCTTGCGAGTCCTTCCCCTCCTCCTCCTACTCCTCCTCCTCTTCCTCCCTTTTGTGGTGTTCTAGTGAAGTAAACCAAAATTTCTCCCCCTCCAAGATGCAGTGCAAGCACATGTAATATAGTTCTATGTATGTTTACAATGTTGGGTGTAAATGACATAGAGTTCACACACACATGTACACACATGCATACACACACAGAAGTATATAATATCAAAGTCCTGTTGTAAGTTGGAAGGGTCTGGGAATGTTTGGGGAGAAAAAAAATGGCTGGAATAAAAGAAGCCTTCTGTATTTTTAAGAAGAAAAAAAAGATCATTTGAAGATCGGTTATTTCACTGTACAGGAATAAAACATGTAAGTAATAAACTACTCGAGACTAGATGGTCAAGATCTAGGTGGTGTAATTTTTTTCTGCAGAGGGACCCTGAAAACGGTAGGACCTTTTTCGATTGGAGAGATTCCCATTGGCCAAGACTTACTGCGGACAAACCTCTTCTTTTCACCTCCGTCTCTGCTTTCTCAGTTGGAGTAACACCACGCTCAGATCACAGTCTAGAAACGTTTTGTTTTTTACCCCCTACATGTCTCAAAAGCAAGCTTTTTCCGTTGTTTTTCTCATACTGCTAAAAACGCTGCGGAAAGGTCCCAAAAATGGCAACTCCCTGAAGGGCAGGTTCTTTCTAGCTATAACGGATGAGGGAAGTCTCTGGAAAGGAAGGATGGGCCGAGGCTGAACTGGCAACTTCCGGAACCCGCAGCATTTTCTCCCCCCCCCCCCCCCCCCCCCCCTTTACGGCAGCAGCTGCAGCAGCAGCAACCAGGTGGTGGTGTGCTTTGTGTTTGTAAAACTATGTATTCTGTGACGTCTGTATTGTTGTAAGAAATGCTGAAAAAATAAATGAAAAAATAAAACTTCTCAAATACCGCGAGTGTTCTGGTTCACACACTGGGTGGTTGTTAAAATAAGAGAGATGTTCCTGTGTTCACTGAAATAAAGCTGAGGAAGATGGCCTTAATGCAGAAGACGCCTTTTCTATTCATGTGCATTTTTGATAGACTGTCTTCTTTTTTTTTTGTCTGTAGTTACAAGATTGCCATCACACTTTTATGAGAATAAGTTCATAATATTGCTAAAAAAGAAGAAGAAAACAAGCCGGTGTGACTCTCTTAGTGCAAATACCCAGATAAAGTTAGTGTTCCATATTATTCCAGCGGTATTGGGAGATCTGTGGTAAGCCACGTATTGTCTGGTGTGTGCAGTGTAGTTGGTGACATCAAACGTACACATTGCACAGTGTAGAAGGGGGGGGGGGGGGGGGCCTCTAAGAGCAAGTCTCTTGCCCCACGGTCCCCTAAAAGGTTAGCGTGGCCGTGTACAACACCAAAATGATAGTGCATTTACACAATATACCAATATTCCCACAGCAATGTGATTGTAAAAAGTGTTTCACATCAAGCATCAATCCATTTGCTGAGTGTGTAACTTAATATACGCTTGAAGGAGATGCTGCCGTGCCAAACGCCCGATTTCCGTAAGGTGAAATAATACCATGTACATATGTGTTTAGATCAGTGTCAGAGGGAGTCGTTAAGACAAGTGTTGTCAGATGCTAATAAAGTTTTATTGTGAGGGAGGAAACCACAGCAGGGGGGTGAGTCTTGCTAGAGTATTTTGTAGTCTCCAAGCCTACACTGATGCCATCATCAGGGTTGTTTTTTTAATATTATGAATATCATAACACTATTTAGCTGAGAAGAGGGGGCAAGACCACAATCTGACACACAACTATATTTTCCTATCACACTGTGACATCTAGGAGCGATAACACAGACACCACTACTGTTATCTGAGGTAGGGTCAGTGGGTTATTAAAGTGGAGTGTAGCTGCTCCCGTGTGTGGTCATGAAGCAGATACAGGAGACAGCATCGCCACCTAGAGGACACAGTCACTGCTCTCTCTCTCTCTCTCTCTCTCTCTCTCCATAAAACTCCACTTAATCCCATTACTGCTATCAAGGCAGCTGTCAGCAGATCGCCAGATGCCGCATACTCTTGTTAAACAGTGTTATAGAAACCAACCCTGCCAAACATCACAGCTAGATTAGCAGCCGCCAGTAACGTTACCTCACAAGAATTACAAACAATCTCCATCATCGCGCTCAGATCTGCGTCCAAGCCCGTTTACACAGGCTTAGATGAGGCCTTCACAGACCGCGGCCCTGCCCAGTAAGCGCTCCTGTAAATGCTGTCAGATGCTAATAAAGTTGCGGTGAAATATACTGACAATATTTTGTCAACAGGAGATGAAGTTTGTCGAATATTCCGGAGTTGCGTTGAGTGTTCTGGACAAGACTACTGCAATGTTCTGTGAGTGTTTATGAATATACAGTATTATTTAGTAATGAAGTTATTTTAGACGGTAATACTTTTTCATGTACTTATTGTTGTGTCTGTGTTTTTGTCATGTAAATGTTACCCAACCCAATGAAAACAGCTGCTAAGATGCTACTTAGCGTGACATTTTATGAGGGGTTAGCATGTTGTTAGCCAACGCTAGCCAGAGGTGTAACGTCACGTTATGTCGCTTTGTAAACTGTGGTAACTTCTAGCTGAGGAAGCTCGTTTTGGGTTTGTTTTGTGGCTCAGGCGGCATGCTAGTGGGCTTATTTACTGGTAATTTAGCTGGCTGCTGCTTGTTAGCATGGTATTAGCTGGTGCCGCTTTGTTGCGCCCTAATTTAAATTGGGCGACGGAGCTGGTAATTGTTGTTCGGTGGTTTGGTACCATGGGGGCACCAATGGGTGAAACACCATTTCCAACAGGATTGTGTTACGTCGAATGAATATTTTTTTAACATGGTGTAATCACTAAATTACAATTAAATGTACTCATAGGGCTCATAGTAATAGTTTCTCTGCTGTAATGTGAATACAACATCTAAACAATATAGAAGTGTAGACGTTTATGAAAATAATACAATACTTTTTTCAACCCCAAATTAGTAAAGTACTATGAGTGTGGCCCGTGGTGCTTGTAATGAGTGGTAAAGTTAGAAGTTAGTCTGGCAAACGTACACAATTTGAGTAGCAGTGGCCGAGTGGCGTTCCTGTGTAGGCATCTGAATATTTTATAACGGGCTGTAATCACTCATTCAATGAGTGTATTCAGCAACATGTTAGGAGTCACACTATTGTAATGCAAATACAACATATGCTGTAGTTGAACCATCAAAAAAAAACATTCAAAGTCTAGATTATTCATCAAAACTATTTTATTTTACAAAGTATTGAACAATAGTGTGTGTGTGAGCGTGCGTGAATCCCATGTCCCATGTGAAATGTGTTTTGGAGGTCAGACAGTGTGTGTCCTATATATGGATGTACACTGAATGAATAAATGATATTAACGATAATTAATACTATACAAACGTTGGCGCTCTGTGCAGCAGCGTGGGCGGGGCCTCAGGTCTCTGCAGACAGTTGATGATGTCGTCAGCGGGTCTTTACAGCCCTCTGCTCACGTCTGCTGCTGTATGCTGGATATATTAACCTTTCTAATGCATTTCCATGTCATAAAGCCTTGAATTGCAGCTGTGTTTGAAAGGTGCTGTGACATTAAATTAACCTTATTGCCTTAAGGCTGATTGGCTAAATTGTATGTCACTCATTTCTATCTAAATCAGCAATTGGCTAAACTGCTTCATAGACCCGCCTCGGTGGGGCCAGCCCCACCAGCTGCGCGTTCTCAGAACGTGCACACAAGCGGAGATGATGAGCAGACAGGCTGCATAAAAAATCCCCTTCAAAATAAAAGCACATGATTTATTTATTTATTTTTCTTCTTCTTTTTTTGGGCTGGGGCTCAAGACCAGCCGCCACTGATTGTATATATATATATATATATATATATATTTACAGTATATGATACCTATGTTTTTAAATGTACGTATGTAAACACATGAATGTATAAATAAACACAGTAATAAATAAATAGAGATACAAGGATCTGACTTTTTCCGTCCCTATACCGATAATGAAACCTGGGTTTTGTGTATCGGCCGATACCGAGTAGGCTACCGATCTGATACCAGTGTTAGACTAGAACAGGGGTGGCCAACCAGTCAGAGACCAAGAGCCACATTTTTTACTGTGTTTCCGCAAAGAGCCACATCATACACATGGGCACACATGAACATCACCCTATCCCTTCCTCACACACACACATACCTTTGCTCAGCCAGATTTATTGTAAATGTCACACACCAACATGATAATGACAGAAATTGACTCCTAAGACCACAGGCCAGTCATTTTCAACAATGAACATTGTGTACACTGTCTCACACAGACAAACTCTCAGTTCAACTAAGTCCACAAACAAAAATATAATAATTTACAATAGTGTTTTTCTTTTACTATGCATGTTACTTAGTGGGACTTCTGGCATTCCTTGCCTTGAACAATCCTCTTCAAATCTGGCTTGTATTCCGTTGTTGCCACTCGAAGCAATTCTTTCACATGGGTGTCAGTCAGAACAGATCGATGCTTTGATTTCACGTGTTTCAGGGTAGAAAACACAGACTCGCAGACGTATGTTGACCCAAACATTGACAGTATCTTAAGCGCAGCCCGTTTGACATTGGGGTATTTTTTCATTGGCACACTTTTCCAGAACTCAATGGTCCCTTCCCTTAAAGCAGGTTTGAGTTGGTCCTCCTCACAAAGATCGATCATCTCCAACTCAGCCGCATCCTCATCTGTGACTAGCGGGGCTTTCAAACAGTCCGTCTCGGCGTTAAATGGGTCGACGAGGAACGTAATCTGTGGCCGCACATGCGCGTTTGACGAAAATACCGTATTTAACTCAAGCGAAGCGAACACGAACATTAAAAAAACACAAATACAAACTTCGATATGAACGTAAGAGCCGCATGAAACCGGGCAAAGAGCCGCATGCGGCTCGGGAGCCGCGGGTTGGCCACCCCTGGACTAGAAAATGCATTTCCTGCTGAAAATGCATTGGAATGCTGAAAGCTGAAATGAATTGCAAAAACATTGCTGAAAATAGATATCCAATTCAAACAAAAAATTGCAAAAAGCTTAATAATTCAAAAGGTTTAAAGATTAGAAATATGAAGAGACATAGCACACGTGTCCTTAACGAGCTGAACATTTTGATATTTGAACAGTTTCTGTAGCTTAAAATATGAAGGAGCAGAAGCCTTTGAAAAAACGTACAGAAGAAATATAATATAAGGAAGAACAAAGCAACAGGATAACAATAATAAAATACTGTCATAAAAACGAATATAGTATTTAAATATGCATACATAATCTGTAAATATTAAACAATTAATTATACATAGACGTGACTGTGAAAACAAAATGGACGTGACAGATTCCATCGTTGCTAGGTTACATCTCAGTGCATCATTCATATACAATGATCATTTAAACATAAACAACGCCTCAGATGGTCAAGAAACAGTGTTTTCTCAACTTTCTCGACGATTTGTTGCAAAGTTTCTCTTCTACAGACGATTTAGTACATCCCGAGAACAACTACAGACTCTAGGAAGACTGAAAGAAGAAACACTACTGACTTCCACTATGGAAAACGTGAGATTTAAACACTTTGAGTGGTTTTTATGTGTTTTAGTGTCGAGACGTTTAAAACGTTAGCTAAGATAATGTTTAGCTAGCTTAAAAGATACGTTTTAAGCTAGCTAAACTTCGATCGGCTCTGCCATGAACACTCCCTCACTGAAACAAAAAACTAATAAAACTAATTAATATTATCATAAATATGATTCATATCATCATTATAAACATTGTAGAAGATGCTGTTTTTTACTGTAATGATACACACTGGCTAATGGATCAGGTAGACTACAGTACTGTACCGACCCAGTTCATCTAGTCATTATAAATACATTCAAATCACTGCCTGACTTACTATAATGTTTTATCATATTATTATATGTCTTTTATCAAATAATTCTTATCACAAATTCATATCAACCAGTTCCAAGCGAACACATTTATATTGGATGTTTAAATATAGCCTATTAAAAGTAGGCTCTCAACTATAAAGTACTTGAACTTTTATATTTTTAATATATTATAATTATATTTTCCTACAGTATGGAAATACTATATATATATATATATATATATAAGGAGGGTCCTGCTTTGTTATCAGACCTCGAGGTTCTGTCTTTGAGGAGGTTTTAACTCCTTCACTCTTTCAGTTTTATGAGAACATGCTAAATATTCCTGTAATCATGTTGTTAATCAGGCTACTAGCAAATCTGAAACACATTTAGATCCTCATATTCAATAATGTGTGACCAATATTATGTGTTTTAAAATGTTAGTGTATAGCTTTCTTTTTTATGATGATTTTAATGTAAAGTGTCTTTGACAATCATGAAAAGCGCTCAATAAATAAAATGTATTATTGTTGTTATTATTATTAAATAAGTCACAATGTAAATACTCCAGAGAGTATTCGACAGGTTTTAGTTTGACATCCTCTAATGTGTTGCTCACCAGGTGCAGACTTTGACCCGCAAGCGCCGGCGCTCTGCTGCTACTGGAGACCCTCCCCAGAAGAGGAGAAGGAGCTCTGTGGCCCGTCCTGCAGACTCTCCTGTCTCTTTGTGTTTTCTCCCAAAGCCTTGGGCCACCATCCTGCCTGCAGACCTGCCGGTTGCCTCCAGCGTGGCCCACAGTCTCCGGCCCTCCTCGACTCCACTGCACCACGAAGGCCCTCTGATCCACAACCACTCTGAGGAAGAGTACCAACAACTCTACCACCAAGTTGTGGACGATATGCTGAGGTGTGTTGTGTCAAAAATCTATCTGATGATTATCACATTTTCTAATCACTTTAGTTTTTCACTCAATTTATTCCATGTATCAACTTTTTAACCTCATTATGACTCTCCTCACAGGTTCAAGAACGGCCGTCTGAAAAAAAACAGCATAAAACTGTGACGTCTCATCAAGCAGAAGCTCTGGGAGAGACTGGACCGTCCCACGTCAACAGAGACGGTAGACAAAGACGGACGGGTGCATGTGGACGTCTCATACGGGGTAGGTGTTCATCCTCCGCATTATTTTGTGGACACTTCGAAAGAACCAGAGTGCTAAAACAAAATAATGAGCCTCTGCCAGCGACCTGCATTTGCCGTCTCCACCTGCAAATTCTGGCAGACAGTTGTAACCTTAACCTCCAACTCTGGCCTCCTCCAGCAACCAAGGCCTCCGCCTCCACCTAAGGATCAGGTTACATTCTTCTGCCAGAATCTACAGCCTCCTCCACCTGCACATTCTGGCAGACAGTTGTAACCTAAATCTCCACCTAAAGCCTCTGCCAGCAACCTACATTTGCTGCCTCCACCTGTAGGTTGCTGGCAGTCAACTGTATCCTAAATCTCTGCCTACCGCCTCCACCTAAAGTTCCTGTTGCAGCCTTCCGGAATCTGCAGCCGCCTCCAACTGCACATTCTGGTAGAAAGCTGCAACTAGAACCTCCACCTAAAGCCTCTGCCAGCAACCTGCATTTGCCTTCTCCACCTGCAGATTCTGGCAGACAGTTGTAACCTAAACCTCCACCTTCAGCCTCTTTCAGCAACCTGCACTTGCCGCCTCCGCCTGCAGATTCTGGTCGACAGCTGAGGTCAAACCTCCACCTACAGCCTCTGCCAGCAACCTGAAGGTGCAGCTTCTGCATGCAGATTCTGGCCGCCAGCTGACGTCAAACCTCCACCTTCAGCCTCTGCCAGTAACCTACATTTGCTGCCTCCACCTGTAGGTTGCTGGCATTTAACTGTATCCTAAATATCTGCCTACCGCCTCCACCTAAAGTTCATGTTGCAGCCTTCCGGAATCTGCAGCCGCCTCCAACTGCACATTCTGTTAGAAAGCTGCAACTAGAACCTCCACCTAAAGCCTCTGCCAGCAACCTGCATTTGCCTTCTCCACCTGCAGATTCTGGCAGACAGTTGTAACCTTCACTTCCATCTCTAGCCTCCTCCAGCAACCAAAGCCTCCGCCTCCACCTAAGGATCAGGTTGCAGCTTTTTCTGCCAGAATCTACAGCCTCCTCCAACTGCACATTCTGGCAGAGTTGTAACCTAGACCTCCACCTACAGCCTCTGCCAGCAACCTGCATGTGCTGCCTCCGCCTGCAGACTCCGACTGACAGCTTAGGTCAAACATCCACCTACAGCCTCTGCCAGCAACCTACATTTTCCGCCTCCACCTGCAGGTTGCTGGCAGCGAACTGTATCCTAAATTCTGGCAGACAGCTGCAGCTAGAACCTCCACCTACAGCCTCCTCCAGCAATTTACAGCCCTGGCCTCCACCTGTCAATTGTGGTAAACATCTCCAGACTCTTGCTCCACCTTCATCCTCTTCCAGTTCCATCCTGCAGCCTTCGCCAGCGACCAGCAGCTTCCATCTACACCTACGCCTCACCTCAAGACCCAACGGATGAATTCCTTCTGCAAGATCTGAGCATCAGAGATGCCTCTTCCTCCTCCTCATCCTCCACGTTCACCACCAACTCCTGCTCTTCTCAAAGTTAAATAAAGTCCATCAATCTCTGCCGTCATCAAATCAGATCATTTGAGTCCACAACAATTAGCATCAAACAGATTCCTTCATATTTGAGATCTCAGTGGATTTGTGGGATTTTTAACACAATTTTCTCATCAGACACTTTTCTCATTTTTATTATTTGTTTTGCAGTTTGCCAGCAGCTTTCTGTTATTATTAGTTTAAATGAGGAATGCTAAAGGTTTAACATAAAGATCACAACTTCTTCAAACTTAGAAATATCAATTATTATCATTCAGTAAAACCTTCAGTTGTAGCAACAAACCAAGCCAGTCCTCATACTTCACCGACGATGATCATTCATAATATAAAACGTCTCGTTTTGATTCAGTACAAAGTGAGAAATAATTATTGATACTAAAGCTGAACAAAACAGTTGTAGGTTTAACTTCATATCACACATTTTTCTACATTAATCTTCCAAGTCATGCACCGTTGATATATATCTTTAAAATATATAATATATATACAAAATATAGAAAAGTCTAGTTTTTATTCAGCACAAAGTGAGAACAACGTGTCAGAACAGATTGTAATTTCTACGTTTCTGAAATGGAATAATGTGTTACAAACATCAATAACACGTTATAGCATAACTTTATGAGTTTTAAGTGAAGTGACAGCACTGTAAGTTATTAGCTATTGTATGAAAGCTACTATAACACACTAATAAGGACTTATGAACAGTATTTGACAGCTGTGAGTGAAGTGTGAGACCAAATAGAAATTCACAATGATGATCAGAGACATGTCAAGTCTTTATTTTCCAATAGTTGTAAATATGAATAAGCTGTGTATAAACTGATCCAACATTCATCTTTCTGGTGAGGTAAAGACACAGCTGATGGAATATTAATATTAATATAATATAAACTTCATAAACTGATTCAGAGTTACATTTTTTATGTAGATGTAAAAGTCATCAGTTTGTCTCTTTGCATGAAGAGGTTCTCGATATAACTAAGACCAAAGCAACTAGAAAATGCATTTCCTGCTGAAAATGCATTGGAATGCTGAAAGCTGAAATGAATTGCAAAAACATTGCTGAAAATAGATATCCAATTCCAACAAAAACTTGCAAAAAGCTTAATAATTCAAAAGATTTAAAGATTAGAAGAAGTATCAATACCGGATCTGCATGTCGTCACCGATAGCTGATTCAGCTATTTGAGTCAGTTTTGGACTGATATCAGAAATATGTTTCGGTATCGATGCATCTGAATGGTGTGGTCATTATTGGCATTTTACAAACACACACACACACACACACACACGCACACACAGGCCGATCAATATTGACAGAACTCTCCCTGCCAGTCCTTTCTGCACCTCCCATAGACACACATACATATGAATTGTTCACAATGAGCATGCATAGACCCACAGATACACAATCACAAGTGTACACACACAATTTGACACTAACTACATATTGATTCAATCACTGACTTACTCTGGGCGGATGAAGACAATATTACTAGCCAGTTCAACTAGTGTGTGTGTGTGTGCGTGTGTGTGTGTTAAGCTCCTCGTTAGGTGCCAGAGGTACGAGGAAATCTATCCAAGAGGCACCGGCAGGAAATGTAACCAGTTGACAGAAGAACCCCCTCAAGGCTGGTTCAGAGTCATTAAGGCCATTTAGCTCATCAGCTAGCTCCACCTTAAACCACAAGCTGAGTTCCACTGCTGTTTGAGTCCTATGCACGTCTTCTATTGTATGCGTGAGTTGAGCAAAAAAGAAAACCATATTAGATTGCAAAAGTATGGAAAATGTGGATGAGCCATTTAAACCATGAAATCAATGGGAGAATGCTTTAGTCACCTGGAAATGTTAAAAAGAAAACATCCACAGTAAACCAGTGGTACACATACTCAATGTTGAGGTACTTGTACAGTACTTGTTTTCACATTTGATCTACTTTATACTTCTACCTCACTACATTTGACTGCCACATACATGAGTACACCTAATAGGCCGACACATTTACAAGCATACATGGGTCTCTGCAGCAATGAGTACATGTGTTTCTATCTTTATTACTTTACTCATATCAACCTTAGCAATCAGCATTGAATGGGTATATCATAGATAGTTTTATTTACTTCATTGTAATCTCAGCTAAACCGTACCGTGTGTTCCCACCGATGGAGATGGAACCTGTCGTCCTGTAGTGACACTACGTTTCCACAGGGTGGCAGTGTTGGATAGCGAACAGCCTCCCACCATGTCATGCAAGATCCTTTTTTTTTTTTTTTTACATTTAACTTGGTAAAATATGATATTCTCCATTCTTATTTTAGTTTTGTACTAAGTTATCTTGCACAAGATGGAAAGACATGTACTAGATTACCTAAAGGACAGTGATGTGCTGAACATTGAGTGTTTGAAGCTATGTCGCAATGTCCGACTGTCAGAAGCAGCAAAGTTGATACAATTTTACGCTAAAGCTCAGAGTAGGAATACAAGTATCCAGTATGTGAAAAAATGACGGAGCGAGGTCATCGCATCTGTTTCATCTGCTCCTTCTGTCCCCTTCACCACTCCTCCTTTCATCTTGGCAAGCCCCCCGGGGGAGAACACTGGCCCACTGTGTAGGTGTGTGTGTGTGTGTGTGTGTGTGTGTGTGTGTGGTGGGGGGGGGGGGGGGGGGTCTCCAGGTCTTGCCACAAGATCCTCATATCTTGAAAGGGAGATGACAACATGAGATACTGGTGAAAAGGAGAAACAGCAGTGTGTGGAACATGAGTATGTGAGTGTTGAGTCCCCCCCCCTAAAAAAAAAGAAAACCTGTGATATTGTATTCTTTTCTTTTATTCCTGAAATTGCTTTTGTTAACATTGCTGAGATGAAAAGCGTTATTCTAATAGTTCATTTTGGGTTTGCATCATGATCAGGGGTCATGGAGTGGGACTTGTTCTGGTGTGAAGGACTCACCATGTAACACTAAGATCAAGCATGAAACACTTATTGGAGTGCAGACCTGTCCTCAGACCTCATTTTTGTGGGACCAGATCCTATTATTGAAGCGTCATCATTATTTTATATATGGATAGAACCGTGAGCCATACAGGAACAGACCCCCCCCCCCCCCCCCCCCCCTTTGGTGTCTCGACAAAGGTGCTGGAGATGTTAATGTTAATCACACAGTGTGTGGACAGCCGCAGAGAGAGCAGCAGTTATTGTTTAAAAGCAACAAGACGATTGGCTCAAAGGGCTCATGCCAAAGATCTGATTGGTTGAATTGAAAAGTGTGAGGGCCCTCTCAGTCAGAGAGAGCATGAAGATGGTCGTCTTGGTTGCTTCATATGACAATAACCGCAGTTACATTTACTCCATTACATGAGCTCAAGTAACCTTTTAAATAAATAGTTTTTGTTGGAGTGGTTTCAATGCATCACACTTTTTTACTCTTACTTCAATAGACTTTTAGAGAAAAATCTTTATAATTCAATATAATTTGTCGCCTTTAAATGAAATTGTAGCATTAAGAGATCACACATTGAAATACCGTGATACACAATTATTTTGTTTAGATTGATAATAACAACTTAACTAACTTACATTTCTCAGAACAATCTAAATTGGTACCGAATGTGCTGATGGGACTACATCAGGCTGTTGTCTTCATCTGACTACTCTGAATTTGTTTGCATTAAACATTTTTCTTTTATTTCACTTGAAACTGTAGTGTTCATTTGTACTAAAGTCCTGAAATAACTGAGAAAATACTATTTAGTATTTAGTAGTATATAGTACTTTTCATCTGTATGAGTGTTTTACTCACACAGGAGTATGCAAAGTTAGGCTTGACCATGTGGTTATTTCATATAGACTATTTGTTTATTGACTTACCATAAAGCATGCTATATTATGATATATATTGTTATCGAGATATGAAAAAACCTATAACGGGATACAGGATTTCATATGGCCCACCCCTCAGGTCAAGGTACCAAAACCTCTGATTGTGTGTGTGTGTGTGTGTGTGTGTGTGTGTGTGTGTGTGTGTGTGTGTGTGTGTGTGTGTGTGTGTGTGTGTGTGTGTGTGTGTGTGTGTGTGTGTGTGTGTGTGTGTGTGTGTGTGTGTGTGTGTGTGTGCCTGGCCTATGTTCTTAATATATTAGAAATATTCAGATTTCATAATCTGACCTGTGATATTTCCTCTGACAGGAATCGTGCTATTAAAATCTCACATCGTGACATCCCGACTACGTAGCCTTCGCCCTAGAAACAATCGCGCTGTCACGTTGCACCAGACGCTACAATACGATGTCGGGAAGAAGCAGCTGGAATCTTATTTCAAACAACCTGCAAAATGTGGTTTGCAAAAAATTATTTAATTTAATTTGTTCTCTGTCCCGACTAAACGGATTGGAGCAGATTCATTCTTTTTTCGTTGCATTCATGATCCGTTAAGAGGCAGGTGATCAGCTGGTCCCGGGTCTGCTGACCTAAAATAATATGAATCCAGACAGACAAGTTTTTTTTTAAAAACACCAACAGGCAACCATACAGAGGTTGATAACGTATACAAACGTAACACCCACAACCTGCCAAAACTACATTTCAACGCTTCATATGCACAGGTGTGTGTCTCTCGTCTGTCATCGTCTGCGTCGTTGATGGGTACACAGTCGCACCGCTCAAAGCACACACGTGTTTGATGTATGCAAAGCGACAACTCACATCCTGCTCCGCCGTAAAAAAAAACCTAAACAAGCGAGGCGTGACCTGGGTGACCCTGAGCTAGGATCCACATGTCAATGCTAACCGTGTGGCGTGAACAGAAGACGAGCCGTTGACAATAACAGGCGGGGCGACGGATGAGAACGCGTGACGTTACGTTAGCCGGTTGGATTTCACGCTCGTCCTGAACTCCCATCATGGATGACGAGTTACTGTGGTAGAGAGGTAGTAATTCATTTCTCAGTGTTCAGAGCGGGAAAGATGTCCGTCTGACCCAAAACGTTCGTAACACCTGGATGGTCAATGCAGACCCCCTAATGTCATGCTTTCATGCTGCTACGTCTCATTTTTCACTTCATGATGTCATAAAACAAAGTCATTCTAGCTTTTCTATTTGAACACTTCTCATGCAACAAACGTCCTGCAATGCAAACAATAATTCCAGCCTTCCACGTTGGGCACCAGCAGGCCGGTTTGCAGGCGCAACTAATCTTTTCCAAAGCCTGACTGTAAGGTAATGATAGGCTTTGTTTGCATGGTGCTTTTCTGTAATCCCCTCAGAGCTTAAGTAAAGATCAACAAAAGGTGATAGACAACACACACACACACACAAGGAAGGAGAGGCTTCCTGGTTGTAGCTCTGTTTGAATAGGATACGTGTCACAAGTGTTGTTTCAGGCTGAAAGATGGAAGCAGCATTTCTCAAATGACACAAACATGAGCGTAAGATGAATCCATTTATGATGAAGTGAGAATACTGTAGTCGGAGGCTGCACCACACCTCTAGAGGTCTTCTGTTAAATGCCTTCTGTTAAGGTTACAAGTTTCATTTATTGTCGTCGTACAGCCGGAGGAAAGAAGCCGCTCTTCAGTCTGGAGGTACGGCAGCTGATACTTTTTGTATTGTTTGCAGGAAAACAGGCATTTTGCTGGGCTGGGTTTTGTCTTTTAGTTTCCTTTTGGTGTTTCGCAGGCACCTCTTGTCATCAATAGCACTGATGCTCAGTAGATGGGTACCAATGCTGTTCTGGGCGGTTTTAATCCCCCGCTGTAGAGCCCTCCTGTCCTCGGCTGTAAACATCCAATGCCAGTTTGTAATGTGTCCAGTCAGGATGTTTTCTGTCCGAGCTTGGCACAGGAGTGTTTGCCCTCTCAGGTTTCCTTAAGAAATAAGGCCAAATAAGGAAAAACAATATTTATATTAGAAACTAAATAGTCTTGCTCATTTTTACAAGTTATTTACAAAATGACACCTTTCCACTCATTTGTCCGTAAAACAACATGTCTACAATAAGGATGCTTTCACGGCATAAACACGTTAAGGAATAAGTCATCATTTGAAAGAAAAAGGCTGTTCCAGGATATCCTTTAGTGTTTGTGAACGAAGCATTATTGTATAGATAGACAGCCGTTTACATCAGCCTTTGTCTGCCTCTAATCCATGTCATAATCCCACGATTAAGACATCGGTTTGTCAAAGGGGAAGCGCCTACGAGTGGCTGTTATTGCTGTTAAGACGGTCGAGCAGAGTGGTAGACTCTGTTCATGCTCAAACAAACAGTGCTCTATTAGATGAGGCTTGGTCCTGCTGTTTTAGCACGGGCACACGCCCGCCGACACACAGAGGGCCGCTGATGGTTTAAGGGCCAGCATAGTGGCCTTAAGAGGGGATTGTGAGGAAAAACTAATGGTGAGTTTGTACAAGTAGGAGAAAATCTTTTAAAGATGTCAACAGCCGCCACCACCGTACTTTACAGGAAGGTCAGAGGTCACGCTCAACTGATCTGGTGTGATTCAGTGTGTTTCTCAGAAGCAGTTCAGCTGGCCCCAGAAGACGTGTAGAGCCAGGTCCCTGTTTCTGAGGTGGACAATCTCATTTAATATTATAAGTTAAGAAATAAATAAACTGATGAGGCTTCTTTTATTAGGTATTTTGCATAATGACCCGTTAGGCTTCTAAAGGTGACACACACACACACACACACACGTTTCTCTTTCTCTTTGGCAATTTCCTCTTTGGATCTTTTTGTCCACTTGTTGCCAAGTTTTGGGAGCAAAGGAGTCACACACACCACTACCAAAGCTGACACAGCTTTGGTAGTGTGGTCGTCAATGCAACCTGTGTTGTCGGGGGATCCTGCAGAAACAGCATCAAAAGAAAAACACGTGTGTTATTTAACTTATTCTTGATAGTAAGTGGTTGGACAAAACAATAGAAACACCTGTCAGTATTTAATTCAACAGTTCCAACATATTCTTTTTTCATTGTCTTGTCATACGGGTTTTTACATCACAAATTGTGGGGAAAAATAGTACAAAAATACACAAAGATTCAGTTGGATTGAGCTCCATGAAGTCTTGTTCTCTCTTGTGGGGCCGTAAACCTTGATTTTTACACAGTAGCATTGAGGGAACTCCGCTTTCTTTACGGGGACAAAACGCACATCCCATAACGTAAATGATTACATTTCAGGGTGAGGGCTTTGATTTAAGGTCAGGATGAGGCTTCTAGCAGTTATGGTTCGGGTAACTCAGAAATGACTGAATGCAAGTCAATGTGGTGCGTGCGTGGGGAGGTGTTGTTCCCAGAGAGAGGGGGGAGGGGGGTGAGGGATGAATGAGAAGGCCAGAGGAGAGCCGTCTGTCTCTCTGTGTTGTGTAGCTGAATAGATGAGAGGGCTGTGTCGCCTCAGGCTCGAACCTGACGGGCTGGCTGACTGCTGACCTGCTCGTCATTCTTCGGCTGACTGTACTCACCTGTTCAAATGCATCCCCGAGCACCTTTTGGGGTTGCGTTGATCGAGCTTGTGCCACACTCTTCATTTGAATGTTTTGAAAAGTAGTTTGAAAAAGCATCCCGTTCATGCTATTAGCACGATAAGGACAACACTGAGCTTATCTGGCGGCTCCTGCTGTAGCTGACGCAGATCTTTCTTGTCTGGCAGCAGACTGAACGACAGAACAGTAGGTGAGATAAGCCGGCGCTAATGAAGGAATGCACTTTCAGCTGAGGAGAGTGAATACGGCCCCCGGTTGTTTTTTAAAAGCTTGCAAGAATAAGTCGTTATGTTTCTTATTGTCAGCAAATCCCATGAAAAGGCAAATATATTGATCCGATAAATAAGCTCATACAGCTTATTCCTCTGTGCCCTAGAGCTCCATTGCCGTAAAAGCCCATTTAACAGTTGTTAATGAGACCTGTCGTTGCATTGGTTGATGTGTTCCTTCACCGTGAACGTGGGCTTTGTAGTTCGTTTTGAGTCAATCAATTGTCAAGTCATCGGTCACACCAAGTGTGTATTCAAGATGCTGAAAATAGTCCCCAACAAATGCAACATTTCCTTTTCTGCTGTGCGAGTGAAGACTACGGTGACCAACTGTTTCAGGACATGAAAGTCTATTTCCCTGAGATCAGAGGAGGCGTTTGATTGACAGGTGATCTTTTGGGGAGTACAGGGTGGGAGTGCTCAGCACACAAAAGGAAGACTGAATCAAATGAAACCAAGGTGCGTTTCTAATGGCTAATCCAGATTTAGAAAACATTTTCCTCTGCCACTTCTCCCCCCCTTCTATCCCTCTTCCCCTCAGCAGTCTCCCTCTCCAGTTTTTTTTCTTCTGCCGCTGCGAAGGGGCAGAGGGATTTTGATGTTGTCCCAGACAATGGACAATTTGGGTGATTTCCTGTGCGCCAGTGTCATATGATTTTGTCCCGAGGCAGTGCTGTTCCCGAGCCTTTTGTCTGGCGGGCCTGAGCCATGGAAGTCAGACTTCCCTCTTTCTCCCCTCTCCCTTTTCATGTGGCCTGTGTGAATGAGCCGAGTCCACGGCTATTGTGGCGTGATTTAGTGATTTAGCCATTGGGATCCTGTGACCGAGGGTTTGACGTGCAGTGTTAACTGTGCATTTGATACTTCCAGCCGGGTCTTTCACAGGGATAGTCTCTCCACGTTGGTTTGACGCGTGCATTGTGGGAAACAATAGCTTTTGTTGTGTTGGATAATGGAGCTTTTAGAAAGGGTATTCATGTTCCTGTGGCGATTAGATGCTTTTAATGTTTAAGTCGCATTAAAAATGATCGGGCTGTAATCCTTCCTTTGATTTCAGTGACGTCCTCGCTGTCAGTTTTTCGGTCTAAGTCAAGCGTGTTGTTCACGCAACGCCGTCTTCCTGTTGTGACCGTTATTTCGAGGAAGATGCCTGCGTGGAACTGACATGTCAGGGGAGCTAAGCGAAGCTGATGTGGCAGCATATCGACAGCAGGAAGTGAGCGTAAACGTTTGCATGAAATGCCAAGTGCTAAACTGGAAGGACGGCGATGGCTGAAATAATGTTCATCAGGAAATGTCAGCCGTACTGTAGCGGTGCTCTCTGCTCCAGCACGTTCCTGCCCCGAGGACATGAAAGGAAGCATCAGCGTGCCACGAATGTGAGAATGCGAGGGCCTCAAATCTCCAACTGCTGTCAGATAGAGCAGTTAAGAGGATGCATGACCACGCAGTCTCTGAAGGCACTGAACGAGAAAAAGTGTGCTTGAAAACCAACAAGGTTGTACGACGCGATGTCCCACCAAAGCCCCTTTTTCCACCGCAGGAACTTCCCTTCGGGACTCGAGACCTTTTTTTTGAGGAACCCATTGCATTTCATCCGCAGGGACCAGAGTCTAAATAAAGTTCAGGGGAAATTTCCCAGAGACATTTTACCCCCTTCCCCCCCAAAAAAAGTTGTTGGCCGGCACTCTTTGAAAGTACAGGTACTTTCTGGGTGAGGTTTGCAGGGATGACCGTTGCTGAATGGTCAAACACTCTGCTGCTTTAACTCGCGACGAGGACCTTCTTGGTGTGAAGGGTTTACCTGATCTGAGGCAGGAAGGACAAACGAGAGGTTGGGACAGAAGTTCAAACCCTGTTTCCTTAAAACACTAACACAGACTTGCCCAACCGCTGTGCCAGCCGGAAATAGCTGATTGATTGATTGTTAAGGACGGTGTTTTACTCTGCCATTAAAGGGGCTGCGTGGGTGGGGGCGTGTTGTTTTAGGTACAGGTGATGCAGTGCGATACAATCCAGGAAGTCCAGTGTGAGTCATAGATCCGTGAGTTTGAGGGCTCATCAGATGCCAAAATAAATATTATAGAGAAGGATGTTACGACTCCAGAAATGTACGAATCGGATCATGAGGTACGCCATTCCCATCACAGAGGAATCTAGCAGGAATGTAGCCTCGCAGGTATCTGACTGGCCGACGCAGCACCTCGCAGGATAGCGTTGCACGTGTTGTGGCAGAAGTTCCACTTTTGTGCTGGGTAGCCTTGTGTTGTTCTGGCCATGAATTCACATCCCAATTATGATAAGATAAGATATACTTTATTGTCTTGGGCTCCAAGCCGCTGCATCACACAATCCACTCGCCAGCATCACAATCCACACGCAGGCATGGAAGATGGATCATACACACACTCATGCATAAACATGCTTAAGTACACATGTCTTCAATAGTTACGAATGAGACAATAATAAAACCAGGTGTGATAAATATTCAAGTCACAATATATTATTCCCCAATAAAATCATATCACGTAATACTACTTTTTGCTATTTATTTTTCATATAAGGGCTGAAGATAGTGTGTGTGTGTGTCCCCGATCTTCATGGAGTTAAAGTAAGACGTGCAAGCTTACATTATAACTGTACTGACAGGTTACCATACCATACCCGTAGGCCATATGGAATTACTCTAAAATCCTTTGATAAAACAGAATCATGAGTTTGCTATTAACACCATAGA
This sequence comes from Pholis gunnellus, assembly GCF_910591455.1. Lineage (NCBI taxonomy): Eukaryota > Metazoa > Chordata > Actinopteri > Perciformes > Pholidae > Pholis > Pholis gunnellus. Next base: position 19,239,233 of record NC_136541.1, on the reverse strand, counting down.
GCGTAAGCCTTCTCAACAAAAATACATCCCCTGTTGTAGCGTAGAACAAAGGTTCTCAACATGCACATGTCATGTGAGCGAGCTGTCAATGTGGACACCAGGATATGTCTAATGAGGAGACCTGATCCAAGGGTGCATTGTGAATGCTTACTGGACTATGGTCACCAATTGACTTTTAATCGAATATCATCTCCTCAGTTTTCCTCACATTCACAGGAAGGTGGTGAGCATGACATCAGTCCACAAAGTGTTTGATTTCAGAGTGGTTCTGCTCACACACCTGTTTGTATAATATGTGAAGTGAACTGGGGGGCCCCTGTGCTAATAGAGGGAGGCTCAGATATTGCTTTATTCAACTTTAATAAATCTTTTGATTCATCTTTGTTGGATAATTTACATTTATCTGTTTCATTTGATCAAGTAGTAAATAAGGCTGAAGAGTATTAATAGCTGAACAATTTCTCACATATGTCTCATAGGGTTCATTGCTGAAGTGACGTCATATATGGCACAGACATGGATGAAGTCTGCCGGCTTTGAGGCGAGCATCTTGATTGTGTGTTTTTCATTCTAATAAATTCTAATAGTTGTCCGAATCCCTGTCAATTTATTTATTATAGGCGTCATGCTATATGTGTTGCTTCAAAATTGCAGTTCGTAGTTCAGAGAGCACGTCTGCAGTAGCAGAAGAAACCAAGGGCCATGAAGTAGTCCTTCTAGGACCTGCCTTTCCTAAAATGTTTCTGGCCTCCTGGAGAAGGTCCTGGCGTGGATAAGCTGCAGCGGCAACCCTGATAAACGGGTTCAACCAACCTGTGGGTCCTCACTGTGCACTGCTTAGGAACAGAGAAAAAAAGGAAAGGGAGTGTGGCTGGATGCGTCACCAAGGATTTGGCAGATAGCCTTCAAACGCTATGCTTGGGTGTATTTAATGCGTTCAGATGCCAATCAAACTTTAATGAGTAACCAAAAGGCAGCCGGTCCCTGTCTGCGAGAAAGTGAACTGAATAAACAATCGGAGACTAAATCCTTTCTGGGAATCTTTGGGAGCAGAACGGGCCTCTTCTGTGTGTCTGTCACCTGCTGCGACCTCCAGCGAAGACAGACCTGTTGGCTTTGATCACACACTTGTTCTTCTACAATGTGCACCACACACACACACACACTCAGAAGGGGCCTCCATTTTGCTTGTCCTTCTTCGAGATAAGCTCCATCAGGTTGTGCTGGAAACGAAAGCCGTGTGTGCATTTGTGTGTGTGTGTGTGTGTGTGTGTAATTGGATCCTCTTATTCAAGATAGATGTGAGTGAAATGTTGCGATCAAACCTGCTCATACTGAAAACCAGAGGGATGTATGACATATGAGGTGTGTGTGTGTGTGTTGAGAGAGTCTATTGAACAAAGCAGATCTTATCAGAATAGAGATGTAGAATATTATTTATCTTTTAATGATAACCTTTTAATAGTTGCTAGGCTAACACTTAATTAGCAGCCATGTCACTTAGCTCTATAAAGATACTGTGGTTGAAAGATACTTTGCTTACATGTGATGCTAACTTTTAGCAAAGTATGAAAAGCTCATTTAAATTTGTTTTTTAAATTTTTGTCAGGCAGAGGATAACGAATCGCATGACACTGATGAAGTTCAAATAAACGACCCGGTCAACAAGACGAGCACAACTGGGACACTTAAGAAGTAGCCCAATTGAGCTAACTAAGCTAACAAGCAGAAGACGTAAGTGTCAGTGTGCTTGTTGGTTTGTTATATTTGGTGAGTTTTGTTAGTAAGGGAAGTGAAGAAGAAACAGAGAGCTTTAAACTGTGTTCAGACAGATAAACCCGACCAGCAGAAAGGATAGAGGTGGAAACCTAACAGGTGTGTAGTTGGAATTCAAAATGACGTCCGAGTTTGAATTAAAGATGCAGATGTCGTCAGTCTTGGACCAATATCAGATATCGGCCCAATACTGACGACGGTGACTCTGGTATCGGTTACCATTACTTTAATAAATCACAATTTATACATTTATATATATATATATATATTTATTTATTTATTATATTTAGTTTGACAAAGTTAAGAAAGCAATGTTTAAGTCAAGCAGATGTTCTACACATAATAGAATGATACCAGTCTCATGTTTATTAATGACGGGGGAGGAGGAAGCTTTACGCCCAATGTGTCGTCATGTGTGTTGTATGATGTGTCCGGTTTAATTTGATTTCTCTTCTTTTCTGGAGCTTTCCACAAACACCACAGTTGACGTATACATGTCAATGCTAAAGGTAATATACGCCACAGGAAAACGTTTAAAACCTTTTTTTTCTTCTCCATATTACAGGAAAAGCTCTGACACCAAACCCAGGAGGCGACTCGCAACAGAGAACGTTCAGCTACTGGTGAGTTGACCGGACAAACGTGCACGCTCTGTGTATGTCTAAACAACCTCCGCTCTTTTTTCCTTTCTTCTTCTTGTTGATATGCACAATCTTGCACGACTTGGCGGTTGTGAAATAGATACAGCGATTAGGGAGTCAGGTTTTACTACCCATTCATACTCATTTATGAGGTCGATCTTATCAAACCGACATGAATGCAGCTCAAACATCCAAATCAGGATGTGTGCTCTCGTGCTTTTATGGCACCGTGCTTTTATGGTTTTGTCTCTGGCCCTTCGCTTTGCCCTCAGGTAGCACACGGTGAGTTTTGTCATAAGTATGTGTGTGTTTTGCATCCTAACACGCTGTTTTCCACTAACAAGGCTTTAGGTATAAGGCAACCAGCTTTTGGTCCAAGAGCACCTTTCCCTTGCCCATGGCCGTCCCTCACTCCACATTTACCTTCATGTCCCTACGCATGGCGTTTCATCTGATTACCATTCAGAGCGGGGGAGTGTTTCACTGATATTAGTAACTAACTACTGTTAGTAGAGCCCAAACAAACAAAGTCTTTTATCTCGATTATATAGGTGCATGATGGTAATCTACAGTGGACTGATACGGTGGCCAAACATGCAGCAGCAGAGTTATGTAATGCTTGGGAACTTGCCCACTTTGGGAAGGCATCGTGCGTGTCATATTGCACAACAGCACCTGAAAACTGGATTATGTAGAACTGCAGTTTGGGGGGGAGAGGGGGGGTGATGAGTCAAAGCATTTCTGATATGAACCACCTGAGGGCAGTATTTTTTCAACGTGGATCATTTGATCCTAATCACAGTGTAGGAAGCTTTGCAGGCCGGTCAACGGGTCCAGTGGCAATACATTAAACATGCATACCCATCTTTTTTATCTTTTATGAATCCAATATTAAAATTAAAGTCTAATTGTCATTAAGACGAGACAGAAGGTGTCATCAAGGTTTCAGGGCCTGTGATGCTTGTTGGAAAAGTGAGATTCTGTGCAACAGCTTTCATATATTTCTATCTAAATCTCTCCTTTGTGCCGCCAACATCCAAGACCCTGTGTTCTTTTAGATGCGTCTGGCAAATGCCACAATTGGGTGTACAGGAAAGGGAAAAAAAAAAAAAAAAAGTTTCGGTATGAGGAAAAGGAACTCAATCTTGCTGAAATCAACTAACTAGATTGGCTTAATTTACATTGCCCAGCCAGTAATTTGTTCTCTCCATTCACATCCTCCTCTTTCTTTGTTTCATTTCCCTATCCCGCGCACATGTACACAAACACAAATTACCAGGATGTAAAGGTATGTTATCAATGTGTTTGCATGCCCACGTTTATGTGTGCCTGCGCACGTTCTCCTCCCCGTCCGGGGACTCGTCTGCGTCTTTGTTTGTGTATGACATGGCCCGTGATAACCTATCACAATCCTCCGAGAGAGGCTGGTCAGATGCACGTGTGTCTCTGTGTGTGTATGTGCTGTCTGAGGTTGTCTCCTCTTCCTTATCAGTCAATTATGTTTGAGTTGTCTGTGAACATAATGACTGCGTGGAACAAGGAGTGTACACACACACACACACACACATCCTGTACTAAGCAGTACAAGACAGAAGGGAAGGTTGAGTTGTATGTGGGCTTTTTTAAAAGTGGTTTATAAGTTGCGTGAAAGTATTTTTTACCCCAATCGACGCACCTTTTTTAACAAAAGACGTCGGCGACATGAAAAGATGAGAGTAAAAAACACAGGGAGGGAGACCGTTTGACAGGACATGAATCACTGGGACACTTGAAAGCTTGGATTGAAACAACACATGACATGGAAGATGCATATCAAAGCGAAAGACAAACAAATTAACCATTGAAGTTATCATCGCTGTTTTGATGTGGCGAGCAGTGTCAAGCGTGACTGTATATTTTCCTCACTCGAGCTTATTAAGACTTTTTTTCCACAGTTTTTTTTTGAAGAGAATGTGGTCGAACAAGAGAGTTAAAAGAAAAAAGGATAAAAGCGACAGCGGTGTTCCAAACGTGGGGTTTCCTAGATATGCGATAGTGCTGCCGTGGTGCCACCGCTGCAATAGCATCTAAATAGAAAATCTCCCCGAGCAAATGAGCCTTTGAAGTTTCCTCGGCAGCGAGACCCGACGCTTCCTCTTTGCATTACAGAGCCGGTTTGCGGTCGGCCTCTCGAGGGAATTGGCGATACGTGCCTTGATCCGTGCGTGCCGCTGTGTGTCTGTGTGTCTGTGTGATTTTACCGCGGCCCTGGGAGCCAGGCGACACAAGAGCGGTGCAACACAAGTTCATCCTTGTTTCACGAGCACACATAGACACTATACACACACGGTGCAACTGTGAACTTCATGTACATACAGGCACAAGCTTGATATAAAGATACAGTCACACACATAATTACTTCGGTGCTAATTTGCTCTTGTGTGTAATGTAGCTTAACGTCAGTCAAATACCTGATAAGAGAGTCAGCTGAGCGCCAATGCTGATAGGATTTAATTTACATTCTTGTTAAATAAAGTTTTGTCTATTTGTATTATGTGTTCAGATTTGTATTTAAAAAAGCAACGGGATGCTCTCAGGGGATTTTTTTTTTTGTTATGTTCTAGTTTTCTGTATTTTGGAAGAAAAGCTGTAGTGAAAAGCTCTCATTTATTTGTTAAATACTCGCCCGTGGCTCAGAGTCAGCTGGGATTCACAACGGCTCAAATGGATTTCATGGCAATCCTTGATTCACCAGAAATCGAGGGCTTAAAAAGATAAGGCTGGTGTTATTCTAGATTTGATAACATATTCATAATAATTTAGCCGTCTATAGGTTAGCCCATTGGCAAGTGAGTTAGTCGCACTATGGCGAGCGCACATGAAACGGCGGAGCTGCAAGACTCCGGGTTCCAACTGCGAGTTCACATCCAGCATGCTAACACACAACCGAGGGCATCACCCAGAGGAGTCCATCACCGGGACGAGGACAAAAACGTTGTTTTATGCTATGCATTTTGGTATTTTCAATTTCATAGCGTAAAGCCTGTTGTGACCTGTTGCCTTCTGGGACCGTGTTTGTTCAGTGTTTGAAATAATTTAATCTCTTTTCATTTGCTGATGTAGATTCTGGTTGCCTTTTTGAATATGATAAAGATTAAAAGTACAGATATTTGTGTTATTGTTGTTCCAAAATATAGTTCTAGTCCATCACTAGAAGCATATACTTTGCGAGGGTACTTTTGTTTTGAACAACAATGTAGCTCTATAGGGCACAGTGAAAGAGACGTATGAGGGCACACAGCAGTACTCGTCAGTACTGTATGGGATCAATTCATTTGCTTGGTCTTTTCGTGGCGTTTTTGCCAATAAGAGAAATAAAAAATGGTCCCACGCTTACTCACACAACATGAAAGCAGATATTTTGTCTGAAAACACAACACTGGTTTAAATCGTCTCAAGAACATCCACTAATTGACATACCAGCAGAGCCTAGTCTGTACCTATCTTTAATTGCAATGCTACAATTTCAAGTGGGTGGGTGACTTTGCCTAATCCCATAATTCATTCTGGTATATGAGCCAAAGGAAAGTCATGTTGTCATCTAACGTAGGGGGTGCTTATCTGTCTTCAGTAGTTCTTCAGTGAAAGTCCGGCACCTTTATAGATCACCTGTACTTACTTTGCTAACAAACACTTAGTAGGGAGTAGTATTAGTCGTTGAAGACTCTCTTGCCTGAACAGAATCAGAAGAGTTTCTGTTGCCATATTGATTTGGCACTATGTATTTTAATCACCATGTGCGTATGCATCTGCCCAGTGTGGAGAGATGTGGGAAAGCAACACAGATACAGAATTCATCAGCCTGACATTTGCGTGTTCTAACGCTCCAACATGCTCAGAAACAGGACTCATGTCCTTTGTTTGCTCTGCTCTCTCACATTCCGCAGGTGTACAAGTAGACCATAATCGTACTTGGCTTGAAGCCCGAACTCATATCTACCTTATGATGTGTGTTTTTTTTGTGTATTTTCTTACCTGATAGCATTCAGACTTCATCCAACACCTGTTAGAAATGACTTGCCGTGTGTTTAAGTGTTGATCCAGAACAGCGCAGGAGATAATGTACTAATAAAAGGTTTGGCAATCCAGCCCACCGTTCTGAAGTGTGCTGTAAGTCACCATTAACAGGAAGTGAAGTCATCACGTAGACTTAAAGAGCTAATGCAGCACTTTAATATCACAAATGGCTCATCAGGTGGTCTAGGGACAACCGCAATGATTGTGCAATGATATAAACAACACCTTTTGAACTTGTGATCCGAACACGTCGTAGCAGTGCTCGTGTTAGTCACGGGTTCACAGCTGTTGATGATTCAGTGGCTGTTACCGAAAACACTGCAGGGCTTGACCAGCTAAGACAACATCAAACGAGAACCTGCCATAAGTTGAATATTGAAGTGAAAACAAAAAGAAATACAGTGAAATTGTATGTTTCTAGTCCAGAGTCACAGATCAGAGGGCTTTACAATATGCATATAACACCTTCTATCCTTGAACCTTTGGTTTTGATCAGGAAAACCTTGACAGATTAATGGGAAATGGACCGATAGATGGACAGGCAATAGCGGTCACACATACAAAGTAGAGCCGTAATAGAAGCAGTAGTCCAACTTCGTGTAGAATCCAAGGAAGCGGAAAACACAGAGCTACTCTTAAAATATCAAAACTTGAATGTGTACTTAACCATTAACTAGTGTAAATGCCGCCTTTTCTTGGCTATATACACAAACCCGTATAAAACCACACACAGCTGAGTCAGTGACTAATTCAGTGGATGCCAAGCCAAGCATCTCTGTGTAGGTAACCACACCTCTGCATGATAAGATCTTTTTAAGTTTGGATTAGCGCACCTGTTCCATGGAACTGAGCAAAGTCTGAAGCAGTGACTGTCAAAACCTGTCTGCAAATTGTTATATCGTAAATCTAATAAAGAATGAAACATTCTTGGATGTATGATATATCTTTAGTTTTTCAATGTCTGGATGTGCAGTAGAGTCTTGAATGGAAATAAAGTTAACAAATCCTTACCATGTTCTTAGTTTAGCATGTCAACATGCTAACATTAGCTAATTAGCACCAATGGGAATGCCGTTATTTTTGCAGGCATTTGGCCATAAAGGAAAATATTGGACACATTAAAGAAATAACCTGATGGTGGCGCTACATGTAAAGTCAGAGGCTCACCAAACCTGTGTAGTGCATGAAATCTAATGGCAATCCGTCCAACAGGCCAGTATCCCCGTCCCTATAGAGCCACCCGTCTAGCATGGCTAAAAAAAAGAGTGCAAAAAGCCGATCGTCGGATGGCGAGTTATTTAGTGGTTTGTACAGACTGTCGGTTAAAGTGTCTCCAACAACAAACCACGCCACCACCCAGTCTACCCCAACATTCTGTCTTTCTTTCTATCTGATGTGCAGCCTCCATGTGTGCCATTTCCGCAGCAGTGGGAAGTCAAAGCAGCTCAGTTTCCGTCTTCCAGTGCTAATGGTGCTACTGGGTAATAGTCTCCAGAGGGGAAGCATTTCCTCCTCTGAGGGAAGAAGCACACCGCACACACAGAGCGCACAGTATAGTTCCACCAGCCCAACAACGGCTTCAGTCTCCTTCCCACACTTTGGCTTGTCTCCATCAGTTAGCCCCGGATTATTAAGAAGGGCCAGTGGGGGCTTGTTAGTGGTCTCATACAGTCTGTGTTCGTACGATGTAGCAAAATAAAATGTTTAAGGGTCGAGGGAATTCAAGCTGGTCTGGTTTCTCTTGGTTATAAATAAAGTGATTTCAATTTTTGAAGCCTTTTTTTGATTTTTCAGTCTCATTTAAAAACACTCAAGCCCAAAAACAGTACAGTTTTATTTCAGAAGAAAGACAATATTCCAGAATAATGTTTAAATATATCAGAAATTCTAAATATATTACACAATATATGATGCTGTGTCCTCCCAATTCCTCAGGTTTAGTTTGCTATATTTCCATTTTTTTCTTGCAGATTTCTGAATTGGGTACTCTGCTCTGTATTTTATTACTTTGGGCTTTCAGAACTTATCTCAATGCTTCTTGACACAGCCGATGAGGCTGTGGGCAAACTGGTGGAGGACCTCTGTAAACTGGGGTTCCCGGGCCACACAGAAAGCGGGGATTCCAAAGGGGGGTTTTCCCTCCACTTCCTACCTCCACGCTTGAGGTGAACAGAGGAGACAAGACTGTGTGGGAAACATGCGTCTCATTCAGAGTAATAGAGCAAGTCATGGGTGATGTGCATGAACTGGAGATCATGTCTTTAACCTGATCCGATGAAGAATAAATGATTTAGTTCAGTCTGTCATAGCATTTCCGTGATTTGTGCATAGGTTACTTTCATAGAGTAGCGGCTTGTAGGACGTAGGAAGGTAAGCTGTGGGTCTCACCTGTTTCTCATGGAATGAACGGGGATTTATATCCGGTCACAATGGGCGAGGACCTGCTACCACAGAGGGCGGGAGCGTAACAAAGTCAAAGTCATGCTGAGATGATCCTGAACAGATGCTAATGAAAATAATAGAGTTCCTGTTTACTCTCTCACAGCAAGGCAGATGGCATTCCGCATGCATAGTGTGGAACAAGATTTGTTTTCCTGTTGAGTACTTTGGAACTCGGATGCATATAGAGCAGGGGTGGGCAAACCTTTTGGCTCAGGGGCCACATTGAGTTTTAAAATTTGACAGACGGGCCGGGCCAGTAGCAGATGGATGGAGAGTTTGTGTGAACTAATATAAATTATTAGTATAAGCATAAGCCATCACCTAAAAAGTAAAGAAAACTTACATTTAATTTCAGTGGGAACAGTGTTGTTGCTCACCCTTTTTTGCCAGTGCATCAAAGTTTGGTGTCAGTTTGGTTGTGGCAGTTCTCAGGACAGATCTGAGGTGTTCATCAGTTAACTGGGATCTGTGACGTGATTTGTTGATGTTCATCACGGTGAACGTCCGCTCACACACGTAGGTAGAGCCAAACAACACCAGCATCCTCTGTGCCATCCTCCTGATGTTTGGAAACTTAACTTCGCTTAGTGAAGCATGAAACTCATCCAGTTTAAGGGAGTTGAACTTCGTTTTAAAACAAAAATGATCTCCACACACACACACACACACACACACACACACACACACACACACACACACACAACATGTACTTTAAAATCAACACTTTCACATAATAGTTTACTAGATTATGATCCATAAATGTGGTCAACGCACGTCTCTCACTCGTTACCTCAGTTTCGTTGTTGTCTGTTCTCACTTGTAGCTCTGCTGGTGTCTGAATTATCTGTCCTACTGGAGAGCAATTCATGTTTTGTTCATTTACATTTTATCTGCGAACTTCACAATAGTTGTGCAGAACAAAATAAGCATTAATAAGGACAGGAAAGTCCTCCGTTTTGTGTCCATCACCCTCCCTAAAGCCGCTAACCGTGACTTCAGACGTCCGCTCCGTAGGTCTGATAACGCCGCTGGACACGCCGCTCGTTAATCGCTCCAATAACAGCTGCTTCCTCCGTAATAATGTAGACTTTTACTGGACAACAGCTGCTAGTAAAGACAACAAGGTCAGCAACACCTGTAATCAGTTGTCCATGTTGAATTAACCTGGTAGCCGATCGGTAACCGAGGCTGTTGTTGTTTGTGAGCTTCCGGGTACGGGTCACGTGATAGTGGTGTGAAGAACCAGGGAAGTACAGTCGTGACTGCTAAGAACCAATCAAGTAGCGAACGCGGGTGTGGGCGTCATCTACAGAGGATCGACCTCAGCAAAGGTCAATTGTGTCTGGAGTGCGCCATCTAGTGGGATTAACTGAAACGCCTGGTATTGCAGGAAAAAGGCAAAAAGAATGCGATCTTTACTATAATTTTCACAATTTTGTACCAATATTTGACGAGCCGGATTAAAAAGCCCAACAGGCCGTATATGGCCCGCGGGCCGTAGTTTGCCCATGCCTGATATAGAGTCCTGAAGGCCGGAAGTGAGTCAGCATTTATGCACTTTCGGTTCCCTCGTCCTAAAGTCAATGGGTTTTTTTTTTGAATGGGTATTATAGATGGTTTAGATTTTTAATGTTTTTTTTTGGCTAGATGCCGGTCTGTGGTTAACACAAGCTTAAGAGGTTACGAGACACCAATAGGCCCATTAGTCCGCCTTTATCGTAGCTTTTAACATTTTCCAATGGCATTCACGCTCCAAAAAGCACACAAGTGGTGTTCATTTGTGAAGATCATCTAGCTGAACAAAACGTATCATAAAGTTGTGTTTTTGCCACAGAGCTTATTTTCGGCAGTATTCCAAGAGGCAGTGGAAGAATCCCATTGGCTTTTTGTCAAGGAAAACCACTATTACGACACATAGAAGTGCTTTCTTATCTGACGCACCTAATAGTGGACATACTTCAAACTATATTTCCTATAAATAAATTAGTAAATAGCTGCTTTAAGAACAGTATTTAACAGTGTCTTTTTTGGCCACACATTGTTGTTTTATGTGCCACGCTGTGAAGGCAAACAGTCACTTTCCCCTGTTGCTAGATTACTGAAAGCTGATAGCCAAGTGTTGTGAATACCGTCCCTGGCTTGATGTCAGAAACTCCGCCCACACGGCGTTTGATCAGTTGCACACCTGCGACGGCACGTTTTAATGCCGATTAGCGGACTTCAAAATCAGACGGGAGCGGGTTTCGTTCTGATTTATTTGCCGTCAATTACAAAAGAAAACGTTGAAGTTGCGATTGTTGGAAGATTAGTTGCGTTGCGTCACTGCTCCTCTTCTCAGCAAAGGTCAGATCTGTGCTTTCTCTGCTGAGCTCATTAATCGCTCCACTAAGTGTCGGTTTCATAGACGATTTCCCCCTGTGGCTGAATTCCTACGTGTTAGCTGACATGGAGTAATGCTGAATGACTTGGACTAAACACTGTCATTACTGTCATCCGAGGACATGATCAAGGAGCTCCGATTGGACCGGCAACACACTCACGTGTGTGTTTGCATGTGTGTGTGTGTGTGTGTGTGTGTGTGTGTGGGAGCTGATGTGAATGCCAATGGGAACGCCAGAAGTAGGAATTCCAACTGGCACAGCAGGGGATGGGTGTTGGCTCGACTCGAGCCAATCTGGTGACACCTGATAAAAGGTGCAACTCATCAAAAAGTGATTCCACGTTTGCCTCGTAACACTGTTTGCAGGCCGATGAGGCTCACCATGATGCTCTGTGGTTGGGAACAAAATCAAAGTGATACACTTGAATGTCGAAAATCAGTTCTTTTTTTAAAGCTGGAGTTTGAACTCATAGCAATGTTCAAACCTGCTTTGACATGAGTACACGCACTATTACAGTTTGACTAATTCATTCTGGAATCAGCACACTGGAGGAGCAGGAATTTTAATTGAGAGGGGCCGTTTGAGAGAACGAGGTATTTAAATTGAAATGGTAATTATAGCTTAGAGTAAAGGGTGTTTACTCACCTGGTACCTGCTTAAAGGCTTTTTTTTTTTTTTTCGCTATCCGTAGTGACATTAAGTGAGTGAGAAGTGAAAGAACTTACATAAAATCTTACAAGCTACATAAAATCGAGCCCTGATGGAATCAGGCTTCTGGCATCTTCTCCAAAGGTTGAGTCGATGAGCAATAGGCCGTGCAAGATTCTAACATATTCTCCTTTTAGTCGTTTTGTTTCTATTTTTAATTGATGGATGTGACTTTGACTTTGAAATAAGACTTTTCTCCGATAAACTGTGTGCATCGAGATGACGAACGTAAAGGCAGCTTCCTCGCGTGTGTTGGCTTTGGACAACGCCTGCTGCCACCTCTTGCATCAGACATTCAGAGGAAAAACGACCAGGTAATAGTTGCTGTTGCATCATTTGTGGCAATGAGTGGGTGAGTGGGGGCAGAGAAAAAATGCAGCCTGTCCGGAGAAGCATGTTTGTTTCATAAATAAATCACTTTGTGGGAAACGATTACAAAACTTCTTCTTTGGAAACCCAAAATGCATTTCACCGGATGTTATAATCGTAATGATTGGGCGATTGAAATTGCGCTCAGGCCACGAGACGCTAGCTGTACAATTTAGCGGAAGAAGGAGACGGAGGGCTCAGACCTGGTTTGATTCTTATCAGTGATGGGAGCCGTCACACAGAGGAGGAGAGCCTCAGGCGTCTCCCCCTCTTTCCTCTCCCGAATGTCTTTATGTGCTTTCTGTCTTTTCCTGTTTCAGTGTGGCCTCAGTATGGAAAAGAGCAAGTTTCACCTTAATCATGGCAAATAAAACCGGCGCAGATAAAACGATCTATCACTACAACATTTTTGTAAATATATATATTTCTTCCATACAGGGAGTTTCGCTTTAGTGGATTATACATTTACGTTCAAGGGATTCAAAGGTTTCTTTGTCACATACAAAAGAAATATGTGTTGCATGAAATGCATGAGCTATGTTTCCATGGTCGTGCTATAAAAGATGTGTCCAAATAAAAAATTAGGACAAAGAGAAGTAAATTGATAAAATTGTAATAAATCAGGAGTAGAGTCAAGATGAAGTTGGCCATTTGCTAAACTTGCCAAGTCGGCTTGAAAGACAATACGTTAGCTTAGCAGGTAGCAGATTAGCATCAGTCCTCTGTTCCCCAGCTTAAAATCCTTTTAATGTGACACATTAACGAGACCTTTCAAAGGGTTTTATGATCTTAGCGATGTATGTTTCTCTGGGTCAAATCACCATTTAGCTAATAACCTACTGATATTACACTCCTTGAAACCTACACTGTAAGATTTGCGGGCAGGATAGTCTTCTTTTTATTTTTTCTTCCTTAGATATTCCACGGTGACTAAACAGATTTTTACCATTCAAACTCCATCTCCCTTCATTCGTTTGGGACTGCAAAGATGGCCCTCACCGATTTCTTACAATGAGGACCCCGGGAAATACAGGGATGACCCCTGATTAGCTAGTTAGCTGCAGTTGATAAAAGTTGCCATCCACAACAGGCAATCTACCGTAGTTTAGTGATAAGCAGTTATTTACATATTCCGAAATCTGCATCTAGCGTAGACCGTTCCCAAGTCATATTCAACCTATTTCCTTACTTTGGTACAATGTGCAAAAACGCTGAAAAATATCGTTTTTCGTAAATGGTGTAAGTTTCTGTGTCGTGCCCTTTAGCCGCTCTCCTCCAGTGACTTGGTACAGTGAGTTCCAACCTGACAGTAACGATGACGAAAGGCAGGAAGGGTGGAGGCAGAAGCGTTTATGACGCTGGTGTGATCTCTTAGCTTCAGCCAAGAGCCACAAAGCTCAGGAAATGTAAGGAACCACACCAAACACGTCTCTCCGCGCTCAGAATTTCCAGCCTTTTACCTGCGTCAGTGCACTGTACCCAAAACTGTACTCCTTTAGGTAATGTGTCCAGTTCAATCCTCCTTCATGAGGAGCAAATCACAGCGTATGAGGACAGCAAGTATTTGGCATGTTTGCACTTCTTACTCCTCCACACTTTGTCTTCTTTTTACCTCTTTTCTTTCTGCTGGAATTTGACCACCGTTAAAGATGAACGGTGCACGAATCTCTTATACTTTAAGGTCCAGGACCTGGTCATGATATAAAAAGGGCCAGAACTTTAAGCCTTGACATATACGGCCCTTAATTGTGTCAAAATCTCTGAAAGGGGAATTCCCTGTTCTTGTCCACAATGAGGTCAACGCTCTGGGTCAGCTACAGAGCAGCCGGCCCTGGAGCCGATAGCGAAGGACGGGTCAGCTGACTGCAACGAGAGTGTTCCTATTGGACGGCGTCGGTGTTCTCGTCCCACCTCGCGCCCCTCGCTCAACCCAAACTGTACGTTTCGTGACACCACAGATAACCGATAACCGACACGGTGACTTTCAACGGCCTGTTGGAGCGAACACAACATGACCCGTTGGACGACCCCAGGCTCAGCTTTGTTCTTTCACACTGTGGGCCTTTCTCAATATGCGTACTTCTCTGTACTTGTGGACTTGTGAAACGTCATCAGTCTCAGCCCAAGTACTGTTCCAATTCAAAGTTCACATCAAGCCAAGCCAGGTCCAAATGCCCGGATGTGGCTCGCTCCGCCCATTTTACCGGGGATGCATCGGAGGTGACTTGTGTGTACTTGGGACAGCCAAATATCCCAGAATGCATTTTGCACCAGCAACAGGAAACAATGGTGGAGGAGAAATCACACAACTGGAAGTTGAAACTTTCGAAATACTACTGTTGTTAAGTCACAGAAAGTAATTTTAGGATGTTTTTAGGCGAGTAAAGTTAGTTGTTTAAGCATCAAATGTGTGGTCGGTTTGTCAAGATTCAGCTGATTAAAAAATCTGCTCCGACGATTTCGGAGATGTGAGGTGTTGCTAGCGGGACCGGCAGTAAACCAGCACCAGGGCTCAGCGCTCATGTTACTTGCCGCTGGTATTGACGTCTGTAGCGTTTTCCTCGTCGGCAAAGAGTACAGCAATCCGGATCTGATCCACATACATATATATACACATACAATTACAATTATATATACATATATATAAACAATTACAATTACAATGACATATATATATATATATATATATATATATATATATGTGACTACGGTGGTGCTGTAGACATATATATATATATATATATATATATATATATATATATGTGTGTGTGTATTCATACATATATGTATAAATACATATAATTGTATGTATATATGTGTATATATTATAATTTAAATAATATTTTATTTTATTTTAAATGAAAACGAAAAAAGCAGGGTTGTCATATGTAGTTCGATTGTAAAAATACTTTACAGTAAAAAAACGGATTAAACTCATTAGCAAGACCAGCTGAGGTGGTGATGTCATCAAGTAAGCTGCTGTTCCAATTGTCCGTACTGCGTTCTCTGTACTTGAAGTCTGGACTTGGAGTCCAGACTTCAAGTCCATACTCCGTACTTGGGTATTGAGAAAGGCCCTGTGGCTTCTAGTGGGATCAGCATCCATCTGCACCTAGACACACACACACACACACACGCACACACACACACACACACACACACACACACACACACACACACACACACACACACACACACACATGCGGACGCTTACAGGATGCAGTATAACGTACTGTACACACATATCCTAAACACACAAAAACAGGCAAACTTCCTAGCAACTACACACTTTTCAAATGTCATAAACTGTTGCCAATATACACACACCTAGACACACAGTTAAAAACCTCACTCTCGCATGTATGTAATGAAAAAAGAATGTGCACATGCATTCTCTCACACACACACACGCGCGCACACACAAGCTTTGCTAAGTACACACAGGGAGGACCCTGCCCTCTCGTATTGACACTACCTACTGTATATTGTTTCTGTTGTTATTAGCTCACTGTTACTTAAGCACCTCTTTACACACCTCGATCCCCACATGAGAGATTACTGCCAGCGTCTGCTGTTGATTTTGTGCCGTGGTTCTTGCTAACGACGAGCCGGCTGACACATCCCGAGTCGTAGCCTCTTTGTTATCGCTGGGGGTGTGTACGTAAGGCAGATGTGGTGGGACAAGTCTGGGCTAAAGTTGCGCTGTGGTGCACCGCCAGGCCGTGCAGGTCATGGAGGTGTGTGTGTGTGTGTGTGTGTGTGTGTGTGTGTGTGTGTGTGTGTGTGTGTGTGTGTGTGTGTGTGTGTGTGTGTGTGTGTGTGTGTGTGTGTGTGTGTGTGTGTGTGTGTGTGTGTGTGTTGGATCTGATGCCTAGAATGACTGTTCTTCTTTCGTCCCCCAGAGGTCAATCCACTCGCATATCGACTACTACACACACTGTTTAAAGAGTCATTTTTGAGGGAAATATGCGCATTTGCTTTCTTACACTAGCTCTCATATTTGTACACTAAATATAAAGCTGCAGCCTCTTAGCTTAGCTCAGCTGAGCATGGAGATTGGAGTCAGGGGGAAGACAGCTGAATATAAAGTGTTGGTAACTTTAGGTCGAGGGGTTTTGCAATCTCTCTTTAAAAGGTAGCTGGTTCCCTCGGTTTCCAGTCTTCACGCTAGGTTAAGCTAACTGGCTGCGAGCAGATAAGCATATAAACTCTTCCTTTAATGGGTTGAAGTTAAAATGATAGAAATGGTACTCAACTCAACTGCTCTTGCTGAAACAAACTGTATTGTGACCGTATTATTATTCCCTTCAGGAAAATTAAACAAAATTGCATTTATACCTGCTTTGTAATCTTACATTTTAGAAATAAATCCCTGTTTCTCACTTACTATGATTCCTTATGCTTCACAGATCCATACGTCATAAACATTTACAAAAGCAAGAAATCCTCAGGAGGGACCCTTTAACCCCCCCCCCCCCCCTCCCTTTTCATGCCGCTTCACTGAGCACAATGCCTCATTCACCGCAATAAACAAGTCCTGACAGACAGACTGACTGTGAGTGTGTCCTGCCGGCGTGTGTGTTCCCTCTCCTGCAGTGTTATTTGCCGTTATCCCGGGACTCCGGGGGTGTTTGATATCGTCCCCCGTGGTGCCCTCTTTAGACCCTCTTTAGCTCCTGGTGGGGCGGCCCAAAGGCTAGGGCAAGCCTGTGATTGTAGCCCCCCGCGGTGCCGGGAATGAGGGGCCTGCCTCCCTCCAATTACACCCAACCCAGCCCCATGAAACGCAGGGCTTTACGGCTCTTATCCAATACGAACCCCAGGCAATAGAGGGCAGGGAGAATAGGGCAGCAGCAGGTAGTAATGGCGCCTAAACGGCAACAGGCATTCCACAGTGCGCCTGCCTCTCCCACTGCTGGAGACAGGTAGGGCGACAGGTGAGGGATGGATGGTGCCGCCATGCAGAGGGTTCACGCACAGGCACACGTGAATTGCAGTCACACCAGAACATGCCCGTGCAAGTGCCGGCACGCACATGTACAACCCTTTGGGCTTATGACTATTAAGTAATATAGAATAAAAGTTTGTGGATTCCAGTATTTTAAGGTGATAGTACGTCACATTGTTCGTTTCAATTTACTCTCCACCTTTCGCTGTAGCACTCGTAAAACCCCAAAAAGAATTGAGATGGATTGGTATGGTACCAAAGGCCCAGGGGGGAAGGTTTGGCCAGGTGCTGTTAACATCTGGTGAGCAACACACACTCTGGCCGGTTTGGGTAGAATGGTGCCATCATATACCAGTCATCTCCCTCCCATTGTTCTAGGAGATTTTTTTACAGTAAATTGAGCTGGAGGCCATCCATAAATAATGATTGTGATTTTATGGTAGGAGGGACCCCAGGACAGGGGCCGGCCAGGTATCGTAGCCCCTGCTGTGAGGCCCACTGGGCAGCACAACCCAGTGAAACTGTGGCAGGTGAGTATTTTAGTGTGGTTCGCTTTTGTTATGAAATGAGATGAATTTAAATATTCCTCTTTGGCTGTTCGTGACAATGTGGCTAGAATATTTATTCCAGATTAAATCTGTTATTTTATTTCTGCACAAGTCAGCAGGAAGATATAAAATAATGAAGTATTCAATTGGAAAACTGCACACTTTTCACATTTTTACCTTTTTGATTCGTCACTGCTGGTCCATTATATTACCTGTTAGAGACCCCACAAAAACTCCAAAAATGTATTTGTGAAATTGGACAGAACTCTGTTGTCTCACATGGAGATATACAGTAGACTGGTCATTTTTACTGTATTTTCTTTCCTTAACAGTCTTGCATACACTTCGGCGCCACAAGAGATTTCCTAAATCTGCAAATATATGATCGTGTTTGTGTATCCTTTGAACTCTTCATGAGTCTTGTGAATGCACACATGTGGGGGGTGTGTGGGACAGACCCAGGGGAAAGGTGTTGGCCAGGTATAGTGTCCCCTGCTGCTAGCCCGCTGTGTCACCCCATGGGGTGAACTAATCGTATCCCATCCGGTCTCAGGCGTGGGTTTAATGAAAGACATTGTTCACATTTTACTAGATATATTTAAAGGCTCTGTCCTAAATGCCTGATGGTAACTTGAGCCGCATACCTTCCGTTAATAACGATTGTGATTTTATGGTAGGAGGGGCCCCGGGACAGGGGCCGGGCAGGTGTCGTAGTCCCTGCTGTGAAGCCCACTGGGCAGCCCCGGGAGGCACAGTGGTGGCAGAACCACCCAGTCAAACTCCTGACTGTCGGTTATAAATCAAAGCTCTTATTTTTGTCAAACACATTTTTGTCACTGTGAAATTTTAATAAAATATTGTCTCCAAATACGGAGAAAGGTCTCGCGTTTACAGAGATTTAGTTTGTCTGGTACAGCGTCTCTCGGCTGTCCTCTGACTGTAAAGAGTAAAAAATAAAAAATAAATCAGCTGTTACCAGTGATTGCGACATACCAATTTGCATTGTACCAAAATAAAAAAAAAGGGATTGGAAACCTCACCTCATATAAGCCAGCAATTCAGAAACTCTTTGTTGGACTCTTTGTTGAACTCTGTGTAGAACAAAGAAAAGAAAGAAAAGAACAATCTTAGTGGAGATACACCAGGATAAAATGATTGGTGTAATACCAGTCCACCTGTACATTGAGTCAGCGTGAATCTGACTCATGGACACGGTTCACACCCAAAGAGGGAGAGAGAGCGAGTGGTAGGCGGCCGTTTCTAGCACCACCGTGCGTGACAGCGCAGTTTCCCAGTTTAAACCGGGTTGAACCAGTTTAAACCAGCTGAAACCAGCTCTAGCTATACTTTTACTTGGACAACTCATCTGATTTCAGGTTGTTGAGTCATATACTGGATATCTGCAAGTGGTGTACACAATGTATAAAAATGCACATGCATCACATTAAGAGGAGACGCTCCAGGTGGGGAAAAGAAGATCGCTGATAGTTAAGACAGTTGTTTTTTTGTATTCCAGGTTTTCTGAAATGTTCTGTTTAAATATGCAAATGCTGCATTATCTTATTAAATATGTGCTAATTTGCATGAATGTCCGGAACAGATATCTGAACATTGGATAAAGCCAGGTTCACACATTAGAGTCAAAGGTCTCCTTACAGAGGGAATGTGGGATCTCTCTCTGCATCACGCCATGAATGACAAAACAAAAAATAAACAAAATTGTCTTTAATTAAGTTTAATTCTTTGTATTAAGAGGCTATGAATGATATATGAACAAACTCTTTTGTAACAAACCTTCAGAAAGTAGATAGGACTGAAACTAGAACGTTTGGTGAATGTAAGTGAATAAAATGAAGAATGTAAGTTTTTAGGAGAAATCTACTGACACAAATAGACAACGTAGTAAAATAAACACCTGAATGTGTATTTTGGACGTTTTCTTTCTACTTGTCTGAAAGACGACGTGTTACAGAAGCAAAACAGCCCAGAATCTAAGAATTGACCAGTGCATGAAAAACGTTTCGTCTCGCCTTATTAATAAATACTTTATAATACATTTATTTTTCAATTTCTACACAATGTCCATATACCACAGAAAGGATCCATCACAGTAGATATTTTCCTTTCGAATTCATCAAAGCTTTATTTGTGTGATTGCAGTTTGTTGCTGCTTGCGCCTCAGGTGTTTTCGGATCAGTTGGTGTGGCGGCAGCGTGCTCCATGTTAAGCCCATTCTGAAGCAGCCGGTGCTTTTAACGTTTGGCTTCTTCACCGCTGACCAACGTAACGGAACTCCCACCCTGTGAGGAGTACGAGTAACAAAGGGGGCATCAAAGTGGAAACCCTGCTTATATTATTGTTTCTCTTTTGCAGCACGGCCACTGTTGTGTTTGGCCCGGTATCATCTGCCTGCGATCCTTTTAGCTCCTTTTTTAAAAATGTACTTATTTATTTATTTTAAATGCCGTCTGACCCCTGGCATCTGATATGCAGTTATGGAAGCTCTTCCTCTCTGCCAGGAATTCAGCCAAGCAATTAACAAAAACTCTCTCTGATGTCTTATCAGAGGCACAAACCTGTGTGTGTGTGTGTGTGTGTGTGTGTGTGTGTGTGTGTGTGTGTGTGTGTGTGTGTGTGTGTGTGTGTGTGTGTGTGTGTGTGTGTGTGTGTGTGTGTGTGTGTGTGTGTGTGTGTGTGTCAGAAACACTAACTGTTACTTTGCCCCCCAAAGGAAGCCGGCAGGTCTGTGTTTAGAAGGCCGTCGACTAATTGATCTAATAAAGTGAAATGTACTCAGACAACATCAGTTTGTTGATGTAAGAGATGTAACTCTGGCGTGAGTAAACTAAAACTTATCTCTGAACATGTTTCGGGGTCGTGGAAATAAATATCCTGGATCTCAAAGCGAATTTCTGCAAAACAAAAATGTGCTGACCTTTTTTTGAATGATTTTTATTGAAACTGAAGAGCATAAACACAACAACACCACGTCATCAGGCTAAATGCTAAGCTCCTTTGAGCATTGGCGTATCAGACCTGCAGGGTTCTTATCTGATAGCATCAGTATACACTGAAAACATATCCTGCTTTTACTGCGAGCTGACCACATTTACATGTGAATAAGCCTCGTAATCAAGGTGTATAAAGCCCACGGAGTTCCCATTGTAAACGGCCCGTTGGTGTTCATTGATGTTTCAATCACAGTGAACCCTGCTCGTAAACTTTACATTCTTCTGTCATTTGGAGGGCAGCAGCTGTAAAGTAGAACTGTAGCATTAAGGCAGTTCTTCTTTAATCGGGCCTGTATCAGGATACCGTAGGAAGGTTAAATTAGCTGTAGCACTGTAAATAATTTACAAAAATGCATTTTTAAACCCCCTATTTGCCCATATATTGTAAGCCATTTAAACAGTTTCATTTGTCCAGGTTTTGAGTTATGTCTGAGATTATTTTGCCTCCATCCACCTACAACGGAGGTGAATAGTATTGACTTTAAAGTATGACGCTCAATAGCAACGTCTGTTTCCAGACACAACGTTTCACTTACAATGAATAATCCACAGACGTCAATACAAACCATTTTCACTGGAACTACTTTCTACAAAAGAAATAGTCCCTCCACAAAACTTCAGGCGAGAAATTGAAACGTGACAAAGAGAAACCGTATTTGGGATTTGATATCTGTCGCTGTGTTTCAGTTACCACCAGCTCTCTGAAGACGCAAATGATTTCACCGTCGTTATGTGTGCGCTGTGCACATCACGCTGTGATTCAAATGATTTCAACGTAATTATGTGTGCACTGTGCACATCACACAGTGTGAGCAGCACGCGGAGTCACGCGTAGGGAGTTCCCAAAATCATAAATGGGACCAAGCAACAGCACATATACATACAAATACATACATTTTAAATGTGTTCTTCATTTTGATGATGACAATTATGACCAAACAAGTACACAAGTAAATAATACATAAATAAATGTATATAATTCGATGACTTAATATTTATCGATTTCACTTAAAGAAATGATTTTAATCAATTATAAATGTTTTACAACAAGTGTTTCCTTGTGCTGTGGCCCTAACCAGGATCCAACTCACAAGCACCTTGGCAGAGGGTGAATGAAATGCTTTTGGGGATGCTATAAATCCGATAAATGTGTACGTACTGTGTACATTAACAGTTGAAGGTAGCAGTGAGTGTGGAATTGGACCTCGAGGCATTAAGAAAAGAGTAAAGCTGTGAATCAGCATCCCGCTGTTTTCGGTGGAGTCGACTTCCCTCCACATGCAGGTGAGATGAGGTGGCGCTGGCTCCCTTTGCTGAGCCCAGGTGTGTCCAGGAGGGGTGGACACCCCCCCCCCCCAATTGTTTCATTATACCAGCTGGTTTATAAGGCGCCAGGCTTTTTTGCCACCGTCCCAAACATCATTTCAACTGCTCTGAAGATAGAACTAATTCTATCCTTTCACTTTGTAATAGTCGTTAATAGTGTTTTTTCATAAAGGCACTACATTCAAATGATTAGGAAATAACAGATTGTATTTTCATTGATTAAAACAAATCTTGTCGATAGTAGTTTTAATGATATATTATAATCTGCTTAGATGTATTATAAGCAGGTCATAATTCATCTCTAATATCTATTTCTATTGTTGTTAACACATCATGCTAACGTTATAATTTACCTTCGCTCAATACTCATTTCCTCTGAACAGAGCCTGAACGCATCACAATGTAACTGAAGGGAGCCTCGGTTTGTTGTCCATTAGCCGCTTTACCAGCTCTCCTCCGGTCGTCTTCAACACGGATTGGTTGTTTACAATTTAACAGCATTAAGGATCGGCGTCTAGAAAAGCATAAATGCCGATCGTCAGTAAAACTTGTATTTCCCACTGTGATGGTTAACGTTAAACTGTGTAATTAATCTGTGGTTCACATGTGTGCCGAACCGTGAGGGGGGATCGTACGGATCGACAGCGGCCCGTTACGCCACGAAGATCCACTGTGAGAGCGAGAGAGCACACACAAGCCAACTGTCAGTTTGTGTGTGAGAGGCGAGCAGTCCGGAGTTTCCAAGAGTGGTTTGTCCTGTTGCAAGTCAAACATCGATGCGTGGGAATCCTCAAAGAAGGCACAAACAAGCCCTTTGAGCGTATAGATCTGCACATTCAAACTGCAGAATAACTACTGTGTATTCTCGAATGAAGGCCAGAATCCAAACAGTTGATAATTGCAAGCAGCACGGGGCAAAAATGAGCCGCACTCTAACAGCCCTCGAGCTCCATTTAGCAGAACGTTTTCTGCAGACACACATTGATTTGTCTGAGAGGGAAAGATACACACCCCTATAAGACGTACATATATACCCTTTTTTTTTTTTAAGGCTTTGTCCTCTCTGCAGTTGTGGGAATTCATGGGACTTCCTCTTCCATGTCTCCTAGATCTTTAGTGGGCCGTTACAAATGATTTTGGCCAACATATGTTCTTTTGCTGTAAAAGTTTTGACTAAAAATGGTAAAAAAATTCAACTATAGCAACGATACGAGTCAAAAGCATGTTTTAAGAAAATATGTGTGCCGTTTTATCAGGCTTTCAAAATGTAACCGCTATTTATCTGTGCACATATTTGTTGCTAGTGAACATGCATGTTTGGTTTCTGTTTCTTCTGTTGTTTTTAACAGATCCATCATAGATTGTGGTGAAAAAACTCGAGTAACCAAAGTTTTGGTTCACCCTCTGAAGCTGAAAACTCACCAGAGGGATTGAAAAGCATGTTTTCTTTGAACAATCGCCACAACTACACCGTTGATCCGAGCCAGAAACTTTAAAAAAAACGTCGTCGTCATCAGATTTTAAACTTTCCGAACAGTCCTCGAACACATCATGTACGACGAACAAAAATAGCAACCAAAACGAGGCTTAATATGGTGACATTTCATCAAAAACATTTTATACCGCCCATTTAAAATGTGGCCCAGAATAAACCTTCAGCTTTCACCAGACCCTGTAAAAAAAAAGAATTCTCTGCTCCTCAGCGCAGCTATAAGCCATGATTGATTCGACAGTCACGTGACAACAATTCTGTGAAACTCCGACTGAACCGCAGGCTGCTGAACACAGTCCATTGAGCAGAGGCTGTAGGTAGAGGTTGTAAACATGTAATTAGTTCAAGTCGTAACGCTTAATTGTGTTTTCATCTCCTGTATGAATATAAATACAACGGTTTGCCATAAACAAATACTAGTTTAGAGCACCCAGAAGACCTGTTCACCTCAGTGCCAGCTAACATGGATGTTTTATTGGTCGGTTTACTTGCACCGCTGCTTTAAAAACGGTTATATGCTAAAGAGTTTTCTTCCAACTCACAGTAGATGACAATCCACCAGTTTACGGCGACTCGATTAACACGTCGACGTCCGCTGATCCGGCCCAGTGTCAAACAGGACACAACAATCTGTCCTGTGTTACACCTGCAACACCTCGCCACCCTGCGGAGTGAGTAATGACCGACGGAAACGTCAGCCACCCCTATTGTTCCGTCTATTCTGGGCCTCACTGAGCATGTGCAGGCTGAACTCTGGACCCCCGTCGCAGGTGTAAGAGTTACGTTCAAGTGGTTGATCTCTGCCAACTTCCTGTTTCCAGGGAGAGTGTCGGGTCCCTTGTGACTGGACGGGAACTCCTTAGCACTCAGCTGCAATGATTTTCCATGGTAGGGAGTGTATGCTGATACACACGCACACACACACTGCACTTGGTATAGTCAGTATCGCTCTTGTACCAATCTGCATTCTCCTACATCACATAGTGTCACTTGTCTGCAGGATTAACCTCCACCCCCACCCCCCCCCCACACCCACACACACACACACACACACACACACACACACACATGCACAACACAGCAGAAGATCCATACCTCCTACTCTGCCACTATCAATCATGGAAAATAAAGACTCAACATCATGACATCCGGAGTTCAAAAGCTTTTTAAACAGTTGCAGATGGAACAAAGGACGATCTGTATCCATCAGTGCTACCTTTGGGGAGACTAAACCTCCGCCCTGATGGACGCATCTGGAACTCAACATGTGAAGGATGTTGCCATGAATCTTGCTCCACATCTTCGCCATCGGTCAGCTGCATACTTGAGGACACATCTCGATGCGTGATTGCTCTGGCACTCATTTACAACGCATGAAAGCGGTGAAAGCACACGGCCCTGAGGGGATGAAAGCGTATACCAGACCGGGTTCCATTTCACCCGCTGACATCCGTTTGTTAAAGCAGTCGGTGAGCCAACATACTGTACAGAAATCTATATTTACGTTAGATAACAGCCTGTGTGCAAGAACATGAGGCTGAATACAATTAAAAGAAGAAAAGTCCACTGTTCTGTGGGTGTACATTGTGTTTGTTGTGATAATGATTTCAACCACACAAGCCCTCCCCCCATCACCTTCCTAAATTCACCCCTCAGCCCGTCTTTGTTCCGACAATCAAAAAACGTATATGCGAAAATGGTTTGCTATTAGAAAGACAGAATGAAGCGTATGAATATGAGCTGTGAATGTAGAATGATGGGACAATCAGTAATGATGTATCCTTTTCAGTACTCTATCCCAGAGGTCCTGCTTTGTGTGGAGACACTGCGGCTGCATTCATGTACACGCGGCACAGACGAAGACCGCCCCGGACTCACATTTGCCCCTTAAATCAATGAGATTTAATGACGGCATTATTCCGTGCTTCGGCCGATCCCATTCACATGTATAACCGTGTGTTTTGATAGCAGGCCGTGTCCTCATTAATCGTGAAGTGTTTCCGCCCGGCGGCTTATTTGCGGGAGAGAGAAGCACTTGTACAAAAGGTACCTAGGTGCAAAAACTCTCAGGAAAATGACGGCGTGAAGTCTGAATGGATGTTGTTTTCAGCCCGGCTGCAGCTGGACCTGAGAATGTAAAGCATACGTTTTGTTTGGGAAATTGGGCGGTGAAGGACAAGAGGTCCAATTAGGGAGACGACAACAGGAGATTTTATGTGTGAATCTTTGTGATTATTCTTACACGGTATTTTTTTTGTATTTGTTCGTAACATTTTGATATTGTTCTGGTAAAAGCTGTCGATTTGAAAAAATTACCAAACATTTTGCAGAGCCCGCCCGTCCATGGTCATTCACAGGCAGTTGTACTTAACTTGCATGTTGCTTGTCGGGTTACAATTTAAGGAAATAAGAAGTAAGAAACAATATTTAATATACTAAAATATATAAATATATATATGAAATATATATATATGTATGTATAAAATATACATACATATATATTATAATTTTTTTTCTTTAAGCTGAATTAATTACAATACACCCACGGCCGTGATTAATGACAATATGACACTGATGACAATCTTTTGAAGTAGAAGAAATGAATTTACCTGCAGGCCTACTAACGGCCCACATGCTAAATTCAGAACAATTCGTTAATTCGTCAACAACATAGACATGTCGTACTGCCCTGGGGGGGGGGGGGGGGGGGGGGGGGGGGTCTCTTTTTAGTCATTTCAACCGTCAATAAAACTTCAGTGAGGGGAACGTACATGAAAAAAAGAAATAACAGCTGGACTTTTGGCAAGACTTTTACTGTGAAACAAAAGAAAGGGTTGAGACTGCATCAGCACCTTCTGCAGCATATGAACACATGCAAACAGACGAGAAAACGAGATATTATTATAGAAGCAACGGTATACCTGTCTCTAATACGGTCACAAAATGCCGGAGGCCTGCGTTTGACAGTGACACAACATTTCATTATATTTCAGTTCTTCTATGTTTGGGTAGGGAGACCTACTTTTTTACCTTAACATTTGTATTGTGTTAATGCACACAATACACAACGTGATGAATTTATTATCTTATCACATCTTTTGGCTCAGAGCCATTCTGGAACAAACACGCTGCTACTAGGAATCTTCCAATCTTTGTTTTTACATCCTGATCCAAACAATGTCATTCAGAGCCCCCAACCAATGTTGGATATTTCCTCTAAATAATACAAATGCACAGAAAAAAAAGCATACTCCAGATCGTTAAATTAAGATATCTTTAATATCTGAAAAGCTCTACATTTCTTTGTATCACAACTTCCTTTCATGTCTTTTGTGGCAGGAAGGTTCTGCCAGGATCCTTCAGTGTTGTGAGACACTACATGATACTTTATGCTTTATGGAGCAAACACTTCCGCCCGGTCAATCTGCTGGCTCAGAGTCAGCAGAGCATTCAGGACTATTCATTTGGGAGAATTTCAGCAGAAGTCGTTTGTTTATTTGCTAATCGCACATCCGGTGTACCGGTTAGCGGTGACTCAGATGTCCTCAAGTCATTGTCGTGCATCTCAACCTAAAAATATCAAAGCACTTCATTGTGTTGACATCATGAGAGAACAGCACAGGCTTATTTGACTAACACATTACTGACTACAGTAGTCAGAGGTCGCACAGGGCTACGTTGGCTAGTAAAGCCAAAGTAAAAAAAGAATGAAACATATGTTTTTTTACCAGAGCTGATGATGGAGGAAGCTACAGAGTGAACCATCTCGCTTCCTTCTCATCTCTGTTGGAGTTGCCCATGTGCCCACGTAGCGCACTACCAATGGGCCACTCGCGAGTAAATGCCGGCAGGTAAAGACAAAGTTAATGAGCTGAAGCGCAAGCGAGCACCTCAATTATCCTGAAAAACAGGAGTTTAGTCAGAGGGCGTTAGAGGATGTGGGCAAAACTCTGGATTCATTTGGGGTGGCCGTGGCTCATGGGGTAGATGGGGTCGTCCAGTAACCACGGTTCGATCCCTGGCTGCTACGTGTCCTGTGCCGAAGTGTCCTTGAGCAAGACACAGAACCCACAATCGCTCCCCGGGCACTTCACAGCAGCCCACTGCTCCTAATATGCTACGGATGGGTATTTCATATATGTATAATGTAAATGACAATAGTGTAATCAAGTTTTTGAGTTTTTAAGATTAAACATAACAATTTAAATGATTCTTATTAAAACATGAGGGAACATTTACTTAAGGCAAATAGATAAGGCAAAGTGAAAAAAAACCATTAATGTTGAACATTGTTCCACTGTTTTGTAAATCAGCTGCTGAAAAGAATTGCTTCCACGGGCCATATCCTCTGTAAGTCAAACTAAGAGACATGGACTGACCTGAAAAAATATTGTGTGAATTGGTTATTGACAAATGATTAATAAACAAGCTAAGGCTAAATTAGTCTGGTGACTTCTGATTATGTTGGTCATTGTCCAAAATTATATTATATGATGTTCCAAAACGGCATACTTTAAAAATGTGATTGTGCTTTAAACTGCGTTGCTGTTAATTCTTGTGCAAACAACACTCAAACTTTATTCTGTAATTTTTCTCCAGGTAAATTTCTCCTGCAGATTTTTGGTCAGACAACAAGCCAGAGAAAGAACAGCGGCACAGCATGGCAGGTGCATGAAAGAGAGATCATTCCACGTAGTGATGCATCCTTGTATTTAAAATAACACTTAATCTAATAACTGACCTACATGTCTCAGTTGTACAGTACACCACCAGGTTACTACAGTGCACGTCAGTGTGCTCGCCGATTACCTGAGAAGCCTGGAATAACATGGGTACATACGTTACTTAATGCGCAGATGTTGAGCAGGTATATATTTTCTATATATATTTGGGAACTACTTTTAATAAGTTTAGGGTATCTCTTTATACTGAAGTCGCTGGTTTGTATTAGACATGATGATGGTGATGATGGCAATCCATCCAAGAGTTTTTGAGATGTCTCAGTCAGGACCAAAGTGGTGTATTGATCGACCAATATTGCGTCATATTCCGGGGCTTAAACCGTATAACTGTATTTTTCTGTACCAACCCGGCAGTTCCATGCGTGAAAGGGGCTCGTGTGTGAGTGAGTGTGAATGCAGATGCTTCTTTAGGACATTTAAGGAAGCGACCAGACTACTTTAGAGCTTTCAGATTCCTCCACATCCGATCGGTTCGACATCAGAAGGCAGTGACTTTGATCCTGCGGAGAATGCGGCATAGATGACAGATGACACCGACGGGGAGAGCAGTTCGCTGGAGAACGAGAGGGGAGAAAACAAAGGGAAGTAAAGAGAATGAGAGTAGCACGGATCATGGTGGTGAAAGAGAAAAATGAAGAAGAGAGGGATGGGGGGGAGGTGGAGATTAAGGAAGTGAGGGGCTACTCTGGAGGGCTTTGGTTACGTAGGTAGAGAATACAATGTGTCAAGAAAAAAAAAAAAGGATGGAGGGGTCACTCCATCTAAAGAGCTGTGTTTCACTGTCACAGTGCGACAGGGGAGAGGGCCTGGGAGTTATGAAGGGGTGTAACACGGATAAAGGATACCATGTCACTGAAGGGTTGTACTCTGGAAAACAAAAACAATGTAAGGTCAGCACCTTCGCTCAAAGAAGCACTTTGTCAACAACACGATGGGAAATGATCTTACTTTGGGGTTTTTAATGTGGGTGCAAAATTGCAAGATACTTGCTTTCTTGCTAGAAATTTAAAATGCATGATTTCCTGATATTTCCCAGGAAAGACTTGAATATTATTAACGTGACAATAAGTCACCAGATATAACGGTTATGTCACCGCTGATTATTACTTTAAAAATGGAAATCTGTACAGGCTATATAGTAAATGCCTACAAGATGGGCTACAATATGACTCCCTTATTTTTGTGAATGTAAGGGAGGAAATGTAGCACTGTAGCTTTCAACGAGGACACATACAATAAGATTGACCCCATTTGACTTGATTTTGCATCAGTCGCAACTTAGTCAACACAATGACATCATACAAGTTGCTTTTTTTCCCCAGCAGAAATGTCAATATGTTCACCGTAATAATCTTCAGATCTTTCCTCATCATCGCGGACTTGCAGCTTGTTCAGCATGACTTTCGGTGGGCGGAGCAGATGAATCCAAAAGACATAGAGACATCCTGATCATCCATAGATACTATTCTATCTCTAGATATTATATAGATACTGTACTATCTATAGATATTATGACATGAATATTTGTGTTAAAAAGCTGACATTCAGGCAATAAACCTAAAAAAAATTGTATTGAGCGATTTTCGAACAAAACATGCCAAATGATGACATTCCTGAATACTCCCTCTAACTCATTATAATCTAATCCAGTTAACCGCAGGCCTGTCGGTTGGTCGTGTTTCTTTTGTATAGCTCACACATTGGAGTCAGGTTCTCTTTGTAACCCCAGTTCCGTTTGCTCCAGTCCTGCGCTAAGTTCTAAAGAGCGTAAAAGATAAAAGAGACGGGTTAGCAGATGACACCTTGAATGGAGGACGGGGCGTGTAAAAGACATGGCGAGGTGTCTAATTGCTCCTGTCCTCGGGGCACACGAGGTGCCGAGATGGCAAAGGTCAAGGCCGTCCGTCAGGCTCGGGTGAAACTCATTGGCCCGTCCCAAGTGAGCCTCACTCTGAGGTGCTGTCATCTCGGATGCCCTCTGAGGAACGAGGGCAGGGTGCAGTTGTAGCTTTCTCTCAAAAGACCTGTTGTCTTAACACACAATGGATAAGTACACGTTGACCACAAACTACACAGCTCAAGTATGCGGAGTATGAGGCGGCGACTTATTAAAGGTGTGCATTAAAGAGCGTGCGAAGCAATTGTAAAGATAATCCAGTCGTTTGCCATCCAGACAAATCACGAGCAAGACATTCCAGATCTAGTTTCCAAATTCATTCAATTTCAAATAGTCCCAAAATCGTTGAGTCACACCAAGTGCAGGATTGGAAACTGGTGTGCTGCTGAAAGAGAGACAAAAGATGTAGTCGAGAAAAGGACCATCTGAGGAGAAGTAAGTACGTAAAACTTTATTTATATAGCAGCTTTTTAAAAACATAGCAAAAGTATTGTGAAGACGTAGTAGTGTGCATGTAGCCTCAGAAAACACGAATACCAAGAGCAAAGAAAGGATAATCCAAAATGCATTCAAACGCACCGCACTGAAGAAAGCATACAGCAACCAGTTCCCATACAGATCAACCCTCAAACTTGATCATTATTATTATTATTGTTATTGTTACTATCAAGATGCACAGCCCATATACATAGTAACCAGCCAGCATGCCCCCCACACACGCACACACAGCCCTGCAGTTACTGTCTCATCTACATGCATACAGTGACACACACACACACACACACACACACACCTTCCAAAATCAGCTCATCTCATTTTACTGCAACACACTTACAAAACAACAACAGTGACAGGTAACAGGCTTCTGTTACAGTTTTTTGACTGTGCGTGCATGTCTCTGTTCATGTGTGTGTGTGTGCGTGTGTGCGTGCGTGTGTGCATGCGTGCCGTCCCCTGTATTTGATAAGGAGGAGTGATAAGGAGGGCCTGAGGCATTCAACCAGAGAAAGGTTCCAGCCACAACAGTTAGCTGTTGTGCCTCTGGGGAGGATTAATGAGGTTGCACCGGCCTGAGGCGCATATCACATCTGTGGTATCAGATGTAACTGATGTGTAATTATCAGTCATCACATTCACCTGTCTCTCTCTCTCGCTCTCTCTCTGTCTCTCTCTCTCTCTCTCTCTCTCTGTTTGCGGTGCCTCCTTTTGATGAAACAGACGGATCACTCGACAGGTAATAAATCAGAAATACAAACTGTCATTTTACAGATGAGTTATTCGGCCTTTTCTTTTTGGTTTTCTTTCTTAGCTCATAGTATGCATGCTGTTGTATGAGCGTGTAATTCATTCTTACACGTCAAGTCATTTTTAAAACCAGTATTAAAGGTCACAAAATGTTTGTGCATCAATTATTAACCCTGTGGTCCCTTGAATTTTTGGAGAACGCTTGCTTTGTTTGTTTTTTCTCGCATGCCTGCACAGGTGAACTGAGAATGAAAAACAAGCAGCTTTGCTGCAGGCACATATCCACAGGGGGGGGGGGGGGGGGGGGGGGGTTGGACTTCTGTGGGCGAGGCCCAATGCAAACATAAGAGTGTGTATTGATCAGGCTGATTATACATTCATAAACACATTCTCCCTGTCTAAACGTAGCATATGCGCCTCAGAATCTTCACTGATCAGTGAAGCCACTGAACGCTACTGTAGGTCAGTGAAGGCAGCCGACATGGACGGCAGCCTCGGAGCTGGAATGCAGCTTTCTTCTGTAGCTCTGCCAAGATGTGAACGCCATACAAGTAAACATGACATAAATGTTGGGGCTAAGCCAACTGTAGGGGGTCCATGGGGATCGTCCAAATGTATTTGATAATCAAGCACAAATTTTATGTTTTCTTTTGGGGGGGTGGGGGGGTTCTTTCACTTTACTAACTAATGCAAATTAGCTCACATGCAACTTACCTCAAAAACTGTTGTCTGCTCTCCGGATTCGTTATGAATTGGGATGATCAAACTATGTACGCTCTGTTGTTTCTCCTCTACTGTAACTTGTGTCGCTCAGCGCTGACCCACTAGACACACACACACACACACACACACAGTTTGTTTAGAGACCTGCATTCATTTTGACAGACTGTACGTGG
Source organism: Pholis gunnellus (assembly GCF_910591455.1). Classification (NCBI taxonomy): domain Eukaryota; kingdom Metazoa; phylum Chordata; class Actinopteri; order Perciformes; family Pholidae; genus Pholis; species Pholis gunnellus. Next base: position 19,206,755 of record NC_136541.1, on the reverse strand, counting down.
AGAAGACTTTCACGAGAGGACTTAATTGGGCATACAAATATTTTAATAATCAACGAAATGATTGGCCGATACATGGCGTGACTCTATGGCTTAGCTGTTGTGTCAGGACCATGGACAGCACGGTTAGTTGTAGGGGGTGGGATCGATTGACAGACACACACGGTTTCTTAGCCCTCGCTGATTTTGAAAGTTAGTATTGTTCATACATTTTTAAATAATTGCACTTTCGCTCCTTTTTTGATTCTCACCATGGAGGCTAGAAGGAAAACACAAGCTGTAGTCAGGAATTCAAGGTAACACGGGCTGAGTAATTCATTGATAAGTAACTGGTCACTTTGTAATGGAAGTATTCCTTTAAGTGACTTTTTTTGAACAACCTGTAAACATGGACTTCTTAACACTGACGAAGGTTGTAATGCAACTTTTAACAAGTGCCCGAAGCAGACGTGGGTCAACATTGTTGTCGTGTTTCTGTCCACTCAACGAATGGTAGTCCAGTATTCACTCTCCTTTTAGCTTTAGCTTCAGGTTTGTTCTTCATCGACTCTTTAGGAAACAAAGTCCGTCTCTTCAACTGCTAAATGCTCAACTACGACCGCGCTAACCTTTAAAATATGAGTTAGAACCCTTACAGCACAGTCACACCTGTGCTGCAAATACATTGCCACAGTTTAAACATGCATCATCACATGGAATGTTCGTGACGGAGCCTATACCCAGCATGCACTGGGTGAGAGGCAGGGAAACACGCCGGACAGGTCACCAGTCACGGGGCTAGCATACCAACAAACGGCGTCACGCTCGCACTTACGCCCACAGGCCGTTTAGAGTGTCTAATGGGCCAAACCTGCAGGTCCGTAGAAGGACTTCCCTCCAACTAACCAGTGACTCACATTGCTGCCCTACTGTAAAGCAAATCAAGTTTAAATGAACAATGAGGTTACACTTTCCGAGTTTATTTTCAGAACAGAAACAAAATTAAATTCTCATCGTATCAGATCAGCCTGTAAAAACCGACCCGAGCAGAAGAAGTTAAAAAAGTAATAATTAGACCAAGCACTTCATCTCTATATTTTTGAATTTCATTCTTCGCCTGTATGTCCTGTATGAGTGTAGGTTTTTACTGTTACCGTGGAAACAACCACATCTTGCAGGAGTAGTCATGTTCTACTTTCGTAATATTTACCTCCACTGTTGATTTTCCCCGTCCGCATCGACTCATCATTCACAGATGAAACAGCAGAGATAATATTCTGGAAACTGTTGTTGTTTGTACACGCATGTGTTTTATTTTCCCTTAATTCTTTGGAAGGAGTGAGTGTGACAGAGGGAGGGAGCGATGGCCATAAAGCGCTGTTCTTTTGCGGCGGCGCTCAGCACACCACGGTGACTCACTTTTAATGGCACTGGCTTTTGTCCTGGTGCTAAACATGCACCACCCAGGAGTTAAGTGCAGCAAATTGTCTCTGGTGGTACTGTACGTTCTGCAAACGCGCTGATAATTGAGAACATCTAATTGTGTTTTAATTGATTGATCTGTTTCACCTTACTTGCCTGACCTGGTGCTGTCACCCGTCATGCTTATCGTTGATGTCGCTACCACACTGCCAACTGAGTGTGTTCACATGTGTCTCTCTCTCTCTCTCTCTCTCTCTCTCTCTCTCCCTCCCTCCTTGTGTTTGTGTGTGTGTGTGCATGCGCGCCAATGGCGTAAACTATTTTTCTCTTCATGTGGTTGCAGCGAGTGATGCTATCGGCAAACCGCAGGCGCCAGCCAATAGAACAAAACAAAATAACAACAGCTGCTGATATGCTTACTGGCTAAATGTGTGGTCTGTTTAAGGAACAGTGGGAAAGGATTGGTGGCTGGTGGGACGGTGTGTCGATGGGTGTGTCACACGGACACGGTACATCGCTTACTTTGGACTGGCGGTATTTCCAGTCCCAGGAATACGTTATACTGACATATGCCATTAGCAGTTACACTTACACCATGGTCATTTTTCCAAATAAATATCCAAAACATTTTTTAGTTCCAGCTTCCTGGATGGGAGAATTTTTGATTTTGGAATGTTGGTCAAACAAACTAAAATCAAAGTGAGCGTTGGTCTTAAAATGAGGTGTGGTCAGGCACATTGGCAGCGCATTGCTATCTCGAGGCAGCAGAAACCTGGTCCGACGTCAATGATGCAGTATTTTTCGGCTATTTATGTTACACCTGCTATTTTTTGTTGTGCAGCAGTGCTCCTCCTCCTCCTCCTCGGTTCAATAGGTAATCGGTGCATTTGCTCATATGCACTCAAATGGAGTCGTCGATGGGACAGAGGATTGGGAAACACCTGACGCCATTTAAATGGCGATGCTCCATGTGCAGGCGCACCTGGCTTTTAGAGCGAATGGGATACTACCCAGTTAGGACCAAAACATATCTGTGATTAAGTAATGGACTCAATACAACCCTTTTACCCGTTTTGCTTCACTTTGCGCCAACGTTTTTTACCTTTTTAACTGCCAAAACAGGAGTTGGACACGTCCTAAATTGTGCGCCATGCACTTCACACATCATGCGCTGTATATATCTTTTCTAAATGTTTATTTGCGTAACTTTAACCATGTTTCCTGCAGAAAGCTTAAAGGTTTGATTATTATTTGATATGATAAGTGATGCATAGCTCTTGTATTAAATGCTGTCACTGGTTCATGTTCATTCATATTGAGTGTTGTTACAGCACATGATGTGTTTGATTAAACATCAAGCAATGTGTTGAAGTCACAATGCCAACGTGCCAAAAACACACACACACACACACACACACACACACACAACACACCTTGTGAGGTATTAAGGGATTTATGCTGGCTGCATAACTGATCGGTTATATAACCTTATTTCGCCGTTATTCAAGTTTGACTGTGAACACACGGCAACGCCACGTCTTTGCCCATGAACCGAACTGTTTGTGTGCAACCAAAACAATTAGGCCCGTCAAAGCAAATACTGTGTGACGTGTCTGTCTTCCTTTTCATCAAAGTGACAGGTGCATTCTTAAAACAACTCAAGTATATAATAAGATCTTATGGGGTGTATATTTTTGGCAACTCCAAGCTCTTGTAGAAACAGATCACATTTTATCCTGACTGTGAGAATCAGATGGGAATTTATGCACTGCTTATTTTAGACGTCAGACCTGTAGTTTCACCCATCGAACATGATCCCCAAACATGTAAAGACGACAAGAACGTATCAAGAGATCGCCACTACTGATGGCCAGTCAGGAAAATTCAGCCAATTAGGCACAGATATTTGTCTGTATATAGTATGTAGAAAGGGTGCTTTTTCCAAACTTTACTCAAACATTAAACTATTGACATTCCTGAGATGATGCGTTCATCTATTTATTTTTTTCATATGTTTAAACAGTCCGTTCACCCCAAAATCAAAAAGTATCGTTTTCCTCTTACGTGTAGTGCTATTTCTCAATCTAGATTGTTTTGGTGTGAGTTGCCGAGTGTTGGAGGTATCGGCAGATAATCTCCAGATAATCCACAGACCTTGTTGTCAAGTTTCACGTAGGAACTGTGGTTAAAAATATTCGGCGGACACCTCCAACACAAAAAAAAAATGAACTGAACTGATATTTTTCCATCTAAATATTCCACTTCATTTCAATCTGTGTCATTGGTGGACTAAACACTAGAGAAGTGGGCTTGTGACCAGAAGGTTGTCATTTTTTTAACCCTTGTCGGAAAAAAGCAGCGGCTTCAGTTGTCTTTGGTGTCAAGTCACCAATTGTTGGCAGCCCTCAGAGCCCAAACACTCAATCATGTAGCTGTGCATGCACAATAGAAGAAAATAATCTTCAAACGTAAAAATGCGTGAATAATGCGAGTATAACGTGAGCGAAGCGACAGCAGGATTGATTCAATTCAATCAATGCCTTCTGTTCAGATTCATAATATCTTTATACAATTATAAAGGATTCCACTTTCTCAACCTTTTGTCCCATTGAAAATGAACGAGTGGAATGCTCAAGCTTGCCCATTTGACCCTTTTTTATAACCACTTTCAACCCCTTCACATGCAATCATACTCTCCCCTACTGTACAAACCTCACACATTTCATTTGCTTTATTCTGAACCTTTTCAGATTTGAACATGGCTGTGTATTGTTGTCTCCACGCAGGGCTGTGTGAGAGGCCCTTTTGATGAAAAAGCAGCCAGTAGTCAGTAGGTTTCCCTTCCAGCTAATTAGCTTTCAGGTTAAATGGAAAAAATGAAAGCAATATTAGAGAAAGTGCATTTTTACAGAAGATTAATATAAACATAAAGGCACGTCTTACGACCCTTTTGTTGTTTGAATGCATAACATAGATAATATGCAACTTTTTCTTATCTCTCCGTGGAAGTCCGTTGGAAAAAATGGCACGTTTATGCTACAAAACCACTTGTGGACAACGGCAGCAGTGAGCGATAGTTGTGTCAAGCCAACCCCGAACCGTTTTCTGCGTAAAAGTAGTAGAGAAGGAGCAAAAGAGTTCTACTTTGGTAACTAAATGGCCAAGTAGTAAGTAGACTCCTCTTGACTAATCTGTTATGTACAGTCCGGTCAGAAGAAGGCGGCTAGGTGAGATAGCGCCTTTCGTTCTAACGGAAACGCAAGAGGCCAGAGTCTGATAAGACCTGTGGGGAGCGGCCCGGCCCCCGTCAGGCGCTACATGGATGAGGTGATAACGCAGATCAACACACGAGACTGGTAGAAAACCGGACTGATGAGCAGAACGCTTCTCACCGACAGGATCCCCTTCAACCCTTGTTTCCATCTATTGGGTGGATGATTGTTTGCTGCACTTTATCCATTAATTGTGATATTATTGCCGATCAGATAGAAGAGAAAAAAATATATGCGACTTTGTTTTTTTCAGTGAAACATTAAATGGGAATAGTGATCTCTTCACAGAACAAACATACAACTACATCTAAAAAAAAAAAAGAAGACGTGTCTCGACCTGTCACGCTTGGATATAATGGTTAAAGCACGACAGCCACCATTCTCAGGAACAGAGAAAGAATAACACTCAGCTCACCTGACGCACCTGAAAGGAAACGATTTATACTTTTGTGATACTTCCATTCACTTATAGACCTCTATTATATGTTTTCCAACAAATCACGAAGCAGGAAAACCAACTCTGTCTCCTGAAGATGACATTTACATGAAATGACATGACATGTTTTAAAGGATTCATAATGCTGGGTTAATAACGTTTTCTATTTACAAAATGCGGGAATGTGGCCAAAGACTGGTTTTATTTGCTTTGGCATACCAACATGTCAGGCCAGGGATTAACCAAACGGTTAATGGAATGAACTCCACCACCTGAACTGCTCACAGTAATACACAACTAACCCCACTACGAGATGTGTTATTGGAAGAGGAAACCATTAAGTATGAATACATTATCAGCACTGAATTAGGTTGACCAGATGGGGGGGGGGAACTGAAAACATTTCATCCGCATTTACATAACGTATTCCTTTGACACCATCAAATCTCTGTGAGGAAAATGTGCCAATAAACGGCAAGCCATATTGGAAAAGAATGTGTCAATAAATGTGTGTGTGTGTGTGTGTGTTTTTCTGCGAGGGTTTCTTTGAGTGGGTGCAGCCGTGTGATTAGCGCCGCGCATATTACCTCTTTCGTCAAGTTTGCTTTTGGTGCTCCGCTTGTTGAAACAGACTATTAAAGGTCGGAGACAGACTTGGTCAAACAGCAGTTATCTGAAGTGGACCCCATTAGGCCCTGTAATGTGACAGGAGAGTGCGGGGGGGGGGGGGGGGGCATTTAGCGAAGTCAGTGAGCACGTATGGTGACAAATTAGGCGGTGAGAAAACGTAGTCGAGCCGATTTTGAAAAGGCCGAAAGATGAATGTGTTGTCAGCTAAGCCCCGTGCAGAACATACAAAGACTCCGGGGGGGGGGGGGTAGGTTTACACAGCAGTGAGGAATTAGCCTTGTCAGTGTTATGCTCTTGTGGGAAATTACATCATTGGCTATAAATAATGACAAATTAAGACCGAAGCGCTAGCTGTTCTGAGAAAGACAAACAGGCTGATAAACGGACTCGGATATCTGGAGATGAGTCCACAAAGTAAAGCTCCCCTTTCATTGTCAGTGGAGCAGCTACATGGTTTCTCTTGATGACAGCTCAGATAAAAGTCTTAGGAGTCTACTTCCTTAAGAGAGAGCACAGCGTACCTAGATGGATACTGTAGCACTGAGCGCTAATGAGCAGTTTTTACCTTTTTTAGAGTCCCCTCTGCAGTATTGCCTCCAAAATCATCCCCACAAATGGAGTGGAGATTTTAACGGAATTGTGCCTTGAAAACATAGATATTGAAGCTGATTTCCGGGCTCATAGTGGCCAAACGTTTCACTCTTTCTTCTTCTTTTTTCATGCATTTGTCATATATACTGTATATTATGAAAAAAAGCATGTTGTGACCACTATCCACCACAGGTGTTGTCCAAAACACAGACCATCTGTAGGATTTCGGTGGAATGAAACTTGTCAACCTTGCGATTTTGCCCCAAAGAGAAGTAATTTTTCATTAACCAGCAAGTTATGATAATTACTACCCACATTTAACTGGTGTGTTTCTGCATTTTGCAGTATGACGTGCCGATAAGCCCCGGGTTTAAGTGTGTGTGAGTGAGAAGCGAAACACCGCCGCTCTCTTTGGAAGGAAGCCCTGCGGCTCTTCGGAGCCTAAATCTCATAATGGCTCCGGTAGCCACCCCATATCTTCGCGCCAGCTATTTCAAAAGGCCCGACAATTTGAATGTGCTGTAGACCACGGTTTACACTGACGGCACAACACAGACAATAGAAAATAGATTATAAAACACCTTACCTTGGTCAAAAAAACAAAAAAGCATGATGGAAATGGGATCGTAAACTGATTTGGTACGATGTGACGGGCTTTACAGAACAGCTCAGTGCTGATGTGGTTAAAGGTGGACTGGCTTGTTAATAACTTGTTCATGTATGATATGATGGATATCATACATCTCTATAATGAATATACTAGGTATACTATATATATTGGTTGTATGTGTTTAGCTGGAGTTTTTAACCTGCTGAGTACTTTAATAAACTACAACTGCCAAATAAAAGGTAGTGGTAGTAGCATGGTTACATTTAAAACACACAGGATAGGCTGGCTTGCTTTTTGAGATGGCTTGGAATCTCGGCACCTTATGCCACGGCTGTTAGCATTGTTAGCTAAAGTTATGCTTGAGTCATCGTCTCCCGCTGGTGTCATCGTTTTTTGTTCTGTTCTTTCTCTTTATGAGGAAACAATGTGCTTCGGTGTGTTAAGATTGGAAATGACTAGATCCAACATTTTGCATTGAATGAATACATAATGTTATAAATGTATCAGCCAGACATAGACTGTATATTCTGTCACGTCAGTGCTCAAGTGAGATCACGTGAGATCAAGTGAAGCGGACGTAATGCCAGTTTCGACGTTTATATGTCAAGACACGCTTTCACCGCCATCCCCACTCTTCTCACACACACACCAATGAGAAGGAATGTGGATTCTCTGCCAGAATTTGGTAATTTGAAATTGCATAATGTGATGCCAGTTGAGTCCTTTGGCAGTACCAAACCTGTGAATAAAACCTTGCAGTGCGAGAGTGTGTGTGTGTGTGTGTGTGTGTGTGTGTGTGTGCGCGCGCGCGCTTTTGGCCAGGTCTGAACCTGTCCACATGCCTAAAGGCACAGAGGAATGCCATTAGCCAAAACCAGCCTCGCTGGAGGAACATCGTGAACCGCAAATATGTTGGCGCTGTTGAGATTTTTATGATCGAAACCTCCAATCAAGATATGTTAGCTACAAGTGCTGGTTTTAAATGTCTGTTCAAATCTGCAAAGCCAAAGATACCGGAAAGAAGCTTTTGCTCCTGAAATCCGCATTCTTAAAAAAAATAGTCCCTCTCTCCCAATACCGAGCCCACTCCTCTCCCCTCCTCCTCTGATGAAGAGACTCCCGGCCTGCTCCCAGTCACTCATCCTGCTCTGCTCCTCTTTGTCTCTGCTGGGGGGGGGGGGGGGGGTGTAATTGGCCGAGCCTGCTCAGGTGAAAGCAGACCTCTTGTCTGGGGACACAAAACCGTCTCTCTGTGTGTGTCTGCAGCGCCACAAGGTCAAAAGGACATGCCGTTTTCGGACACACACACACACACACACAGATATAAACACACACAGAACCCTCCTCACTCATCCTCCAGCCCCCCCCAACAATCACTGCAGCTACCTGGGAAAGGTAATTATTTGCTCTCCTGTCTGTCTCCTAGCTTTCAGGGCACTCAGCTGCCAGGTCTGAGAAGAAACAGAGACAGAAACAAAATGTGTGTACCCCGCTCTCAAGTCCACGTTGGATATATTTTGTATCTTTTCTGGAAGTCGCGTAAAAAAAACTAAATGTGCGGGTCATAAAACAAAAATGTTTAATAAAAGGTCTGCGAAGCTTTGCATCCTGCAACCACTCCACATGCTGCCTCAGGATGCACATGACAGCACAAAAAGAACACGCTGTAATAGAACACAATGTTAAAAGTAGTTGCCAGCTGACGGAGGTGCAGTTCAGCCTGCACAAACACAATTATGCATCAAGGCGCTCACGTGACATCAAGCTACACGCGAACCTTCTGCGCCAAGATACTACACGAAAAAGGTTGCCACTGGCGACTTCTATGCATGTGGCAAAATATGAAGAGTAGTCATTCGTGGTTTCCAGAGGATGAAGCCTGATGAATCACCTGACTTTTCCACCAGTGCCACCATCAGGTTTCCATTTTTGGAGCTTGATGGACTTGCTGAAATGTAATATTTGGTCATCCTGGTCAATATTACTTGCTAAACGTTAGCTTTGTCACTGTGAGCAATGCATAGGTTAGCATTCAGCTGATGTTTACGATCGGCACTAGATTATTTCAATGATTATGACCTCTGACAGTAAAACCTATATTTGCCACTTATGCAAAGGAAGAGCGGAGGAATGGTGGTGCTATGCAAATGGTATACAACCATCTAATTTTGCGCATTTAGAAGTGACTCCCACATACAGAATAGTTTAGTCTCTTTTGTTTTAGCGAAAATGTTGTGATTCAACACTCAAAATGACAATGTTAACATGATGATGTTCATTAGGTCTCATGTTTACCATGTTCAACATCTTAGTTTGGCATGTCGATATGCTAACATTAGCTAATTTGCTGCAAACACAGCTGAGGCCGATGGAATTGCCATTAGTTTTGCAGTTATCACGGAAAGTATTGCTCAAATCACAAATGATTACAAATCATCCTGAGGGAAACATGAATGTCTATACCAAAAGGCATGCCAATCTATCCAGTAACTGTGAAGATATTTGATTTCAATGAAAAACCATCACGGTGGCACCAGAAGAAAAGTCAAGAAATCACCAACGTCTTGAGGATTCATCCTCAGGGGAACATGAGTTGCTGTAAAAAGTTTTGTGCCAGTAGAAGATGTTGAGATATTGCACTGGATGAGTGAGAACGTTGACATGCTGGAACACCAAATGTAAAGTCAAAGGCTCGTCAAGGTCATTAGGATTCATCCTCTGGGGAGCATGAATGCCTGTACCAAATTTAAGTGGCAAACCATTCGATAGGCGTTGAGATAAATCAGTCTGGACCGAGGTGGTGGACCAACCAACTGGCAGACATACCGACATTATTACCATTAATAAGTCAAGAATTGTTCATGTCTGATCAAAACTCCACAACAGCGGGCAGCAATAACCCAATGAGTGCTGCATATTTCAGTGGCAAAACGCCTCCCTCCTGGATTTATGGTCTGCATGGGTGGCCCCGCTGGGAATAGAACTCCTAAGCCTACCATGAGATGCCATATTGACACAGAATACACAGTGTGTTATACACAATGCATCACCCCATGGCCTCTCAGTCACCCGTGTTGTGCACCAGCTTTCTTCAGCTTCCCCGTGGCCCGTGACAGAGGGAACAATAAATGAGGAAATTCAGAGAGCACTACGTCATTTGACATCCGTCAAGGGTATTTGAATTTGTTTTTGATTGCAATGGTTACCATTTTCTTACAGTTGAACAGATGTTGAACAGGTGTTGAAACGGTTTGTAGGCATGGTTTCTGGTACATCACGTCCCAGCACAAAAGGTCCCACGGCAACACATGAGTTTATCATATTTTGGTCCGAGAGTGAAACTGGGTGCACAAATGGTGCGGTGGCAAGAAATCCGCACGTAATTTGATACACACGCATGCAGAAATGAATTCCATTATGTATCAAATAATGACCAAAAATGTCAAGCATCTTATGTTTTCCTTATGCCTCGTACAAAAGTTCAACAATGGGGGGGGATTTTGTCCCTTTGTCGTGCGTCTATCTAGAGTATCATGGCTGTTAAGAAAGGTTACGCAGCTCAGCCACTGAAAGATGAGCTAAGTGGAGCATCCAAGATGGACGACGAGCTATCGTTTATTGCCCCAAGAGCGCAAGGATTGCTCCAAAACCGATTATGCTGCAAAAGCAACCCTATACCAACTCCCTGGTTTCCCACACAATGTTTCTTCCCTTTACCTCTTAAATGACGAGCCTATTGTCTGACATTTTCTTTAAACAGCGAACCACTTGTAATGATATAAGCAGGCTATTTATGGCACAAAGTTGGACGACTCACAGCGGTGTCGGGTCCCAGAGTTTTTGCCTTGGCGTCTTGTGTTTCCTGACCTTTATACTAAAGAATAAAATTCAAAAAAAGACTAAATGTCTTATATTGATTGTGGTAACAACAGTTTATCAATCAATTTAATCTCATATTTTTGGGCCAACACGAACCAGAAATCCTTTAGATTGTCAAAAAAAAATGGTGATTAGAAACAAGTTGGCAACCTCACCTGCTGAGTAAGATCATATGATTTAGTTGAAAAGCTCAATCTCTATAGAAAAACTACAGGGTTTCTGAAGCTGTTTTGGTCATTCAGCCTGAAAAAAGGACAAGGCATGGCTAATAGACTAAAGAAATCTTAGTCGACTAAGACAGAAAGACAGACTAATGAGGGGGCAGCTCTAATATAGTAGAGCTGTATAGACCTCTCTGTTTCCAGATTTGATAGGAACTACTTCTTCAAATCAAAGCTGTTCATGGCAACCCTTTCAATATACTGTATCAAAATCACAGAGAGCATCGTTTTCCATAGTGACTTTTTTATTGTCAGGAAAAGTTCCGTCACCACGTCGCAGGGCCAGAAAATGGATGATTATGACGTAAAACGAGGCCTGTTGGATTAAAAGGGAAAGCATTTAAATTCATGAGAAGTCGATGTTCCAGAAATACCTGTTACAACTGGTTTCACTTGCCGCCTTTGGGCCGTCTGTAACCTCCTGATAAGTCACTTCTTGTCATGTGACACTGTTAGCTGAATGTCATAACAAGCATGTCTGCATCTGTCTGGCTGCTAAGTCAGAGTACATCGTAAATCATCCAGTTGAATTTGTGAAAAAAAGAAAAAATCTCCAATTCAGCCTTTCGTCCAAGCTAAAACGGCCTCCCGTGTGTGTAAATCTCCGTTTTGGTGTTTCAGTGCGTACGAGGTAAACGGAGCATTTCGAAAAACGATGGTGTAAGCAAGCCCGGTGAGAGTCGGGGGGGGGGGGGGGGGGCTGTTCGCCACACCGACTGCAAAGGTAAGGAAACAACCTTTTCTTTGTGACCATTCACTTTAAACACCATGCCGCCGCTCCTCTCCAGATGTTGGCTGCAGTGTGCAGTTTTGAAGGCTGAATGGACGAGTCTTGCTCTTGAGCACATTACTCCCCTGAGAGTCTCTCTCGATCATTCGGTGCCAATTCTGTGCTTCCACTTTTATGTGCCGCTGCATTTAGGTGCTCAATATGTGAAACAACATCAACAATCCAGGACACATGATTCTGTGCTCGATATTTTCCCCAAATCCCACATCTCTTTACGTTAATCATACAGGTCGGGGGGGGGGGGGGGGGGGGGGTTGTGATTAACATTAGTACACTGCCATGGAAAAGCACTCACACGCACACAAAAGAAGTCCCAACAGGTGGAACAGGTAAACGGCCCTCGAGCTAATAAGTGACTGGTAGCAGGGACCGGGCAGATTCTCAGCTCTTGCTGCAGGCTAATATGGAGAACTAAAAGAGCTGAAACCCACACAGTCAGAAGTTCTTGCCAGTACATTTGAATAAAGTGCTGGATCAGGTGGAATAACAGCTGCTGGCCTTAAAGTTTAAGCTGATTCAACTCACTTTTACATCAAGCACATCGTCCTGGGCCAAAAGCGGGCGATGGGTACAGTAAGTATAGCAAAAGAGAACAGGCAAGTATTTATGTGATACAAAATATTTGGTCATAATACTTTTTCAGGGTCTTGTATTTTACTGCCATAACCTCATATAACTCATTAACTATCCTAGGCATGTGAACAACACTGTCACCTCAACAGGTTTATAGTTTTTTATAAAAGGACCCCAAGCCTTTTTATTTGCTACCCTCTATTTGCTACTTATAAACAACCCAAACATCCTTAGATGCAAAAACATAATTATACAGTGTAAGAGCACAGCCAACAATATTACTGCATTCTGCGGGATACTTTCTGAGTAGGGTGTAATTGTACATGACAGCAATACGTATGCTCATTTTCAGGTTCATACTTATCTATTAGAACGTGTTCACATGCTTTAATGTAAAATAAAATCCATACTTTCCCATCCTGTCTACCTGTATTCACCTTCTGTATGAAACGCTCTGTTTTAGCAACTGTCTCTCTCACTCCAGATACCCAAATGTACATGTACAATATGGTTGGGTATTGTTTAAGTTAACGCTGATGCCGTCGTCCGCCAACCCATGGCGGAGGGACCACCAGGTTGAAATTGCTATCTTGCCAGCACTGTTGCCGCTGTTAGCATTGTTCGTGCTGGTAGCATCGTTAGCAGCTAGCTGCCGGTATCTCCATTTTCAGAGCCGTATGCAGGCAGGTATTCATTCTCAGCTGTATGGGTGATAGCTGCTGGTGTAGTGGGCCAATTACACGTCACACTAATATCAAAGGCTCTTTGGCTCTTGGCCAAACCATAAAAATAGTAGGTTTTTTTTCTAGATCTGGGGGGGGGGAATGTATTGCAGGTATATATTTACTGGAGAAGTTTTGATACTACTTGACGACCCTCACAATGACAATGACTATAACAAAGTAAAAGGATAACATTTATAATTTTTGACTTCAGAGCAGTTGAAATGATGTTTGGGACGGTGGAAATAAAGCCTGGAGCCTTGTAGACCAGCTGCTATAATCAAACAACAGAGGGATCTGTATCTGCCGATATGGATCATCAATGATCTGCAATTAGTAAAAAAAAATTATTTTCAATAGTGGCATGTGTAGCAAGTTGACAAAGAAGCCTCAAAACTTCTAACATTTATCTTGAAATCACATTTAACTTTGGAGCAATAAGAGTCAGTTGTTGTTATTGAGATCCTCCAATGCATACAACTTACCCCGGAGTTATAAATACATTCTGTATATAAAACACTTACAAATGGCTAGAGACTTAAAGTAATGATTGCAGTACAATCTGTCAGAGGAATGATAGGTAAAGGATACAAGATTGATGAAGAAAATGATGTAGTGACTTTTGATAATGCACAAACGGTCTCTCTCTACTCAGTGGCTCTTCATCATCATTCCAGCTCCTAATTACGTCTGATCCTGATCACACACACGAGATACGCAAATCAGCCAACATGCGTAAGTGCATGTGGCCCCCTGATCTCATTAGGCTAACAGCTAGCCGCTAATGGCTTCATTAGTGCTGGATGCTACTAACCCTTTTAGCCCCCGCGAGCTTTACCTACTGGAGAATGCTAAGCCATTTAGCACCATCGGTAGCTAAACACGGCAGCAGGGCAATTATCTTTTGTTTGACAGAACAAGTGATGGGTAGTTAGCATATAGGATTATGTTAAATTAGCCACCTGATAGACTCAGATCTGAAATATTTAAGGACTCATATTCAGTCATTTCTAACCCAGTGCAGTCCCACACACAGAGTCTTCCACCCCTGCAGACTGTTTGACCCAACAGGCGTCAAAGTCTGGCCTCAGGAAGAGCACAAATATGATTACAGGGCTTCAGGCCGTTGTTATTGCTGTTCTTTTTTCCCATGGTTCTTCTCCCCGGTTGGCATTTGTTCCTATTTCCTCTCCTCCCCAACATCTTTCTAGAACGTAACTAGTCCGTCTCCGCGCTGTAGTTTTACTTTCTGATTTTTCCCTTTAATCACTTTGTTGGTTTTTTCATGCCATGCAAGGCGGCGTATTTATCCAAGATAACAGTTGGGTTTCCCCTCGCTTTGCGGGTGATGGAGGATAATTGCTGTTGGTGTGTGTGTGTGTGTGTGTGTGTGTGTGTGTGTGTCTCTACATTCTGCAAAGTTGATTGCTCCTGGCTGTTCTGAGCACAGCTACTGTTTGGACAGGAACACAGAAACGGTGTGTATGTACGGACATGTTCCTAAATGAGAGAGTGACAGCGGTTGTACAGCACATTCACGTGAGCATGCCAGCATGCATTTGCATGGAAGTCACATGTTTTCATCTGTACCATTTGGTGTGGCAGAAGCTGGACATTTCAGCCACTGAGGCGTAACCAGGTTTATCCATTGCTGTTAGCTAAGTATTAACATCATTAGGCTAATTCTAGCTAACTATTTCATCTGTGTAACAGCCTACTGTTAGCCAACTATCTTTTGAGCTTAGCTTTTTCACCATTTATCCATTATTACTTTTAGCTAACTATGTCAACTGTTTTATACTTTAAGCTAACTTTGTAGCTGTCTAACCATTTTTGCAAAAAGATGTAATACATATTTTTGTTAAATATGCAGGAGCTGAGATCGGGAGCATTTTGATTGGCCCAACGTTAGCTATGAGCCAGCCGCTCATAGCTAACGTTAGCTAACTATTTTTAATCATTTATCCATCGGTTTTAGCTAGCTCTTTCAACTGAGTTTAGCTATTTCACTTTACTTTTAGCTAACTATTTTAATTGTTATATATTATTTTTAGCAAACTATTTTAAGTGATATTACCTCATTTTAGATATACTTGCTAACTACTTTCCACATACTCAATAGCAACACAGTCGTTCTCTGCTGTTCGTTTTAAATCAATTTTTCTTTTTAAATTAGTTGAGATAGTCGATATTTCCTCGTAACCCTTTGCAATTGCTGAAGTAGCCGTCCCCTGGGAAGCCCTGTATTAAGTTAACCACAGACAGGCTACTAACTGTAACAAAGATAGAGAGAAGGAGTTGGAGTAGACCACAAACGCATACATCTAACGTGTGCTTATGCAAATCACCTCTTTCACAATGAAAAAAAGAACGTTTGAATTAAAAGCAACAAAACATTTTCTGAACGAAGCAGAAAACGGAATAAGACACAAAGTGTTTTAAGTTACCATGCAGGGGCTAAAAACTAGAATACAATTCGATTCTTCTAGACGTATAAAACACAAACAATTGAAACAGATAAAACACTTTTTGAAAATCTTCACTCTGAAAACATTTCAGTGTTTCCAGGATGAGATGCCTTGGCTGTCTGTCTGCCTGCTTCACTGTAAATAATTGTGTTTAGAAAACACTTGAGCTGAAAGACTTCCTCCCTTTGAGAACAGCGAGTCACAAAAGCAGAAACCTGAGCCCAGGGCAGTTCTTTATCTGGATCTGACTCTCTATTCTTTGCTAGTTGCTTTTTAAATGAGCAGGGTTTGATAAGGACTTTGATGGAACAAGATAAAGGATAGTTTGCTCGGCGGGAGGAGATCGTAGCATTTCTCAGTGGGTTTTACTTTTGATTTCAAGGATACTAAGACTTCTACAAGGCTTATTATTGCACAAAAAGAGGTTCAGTAGAACAATTAGTTCACCACAAACCAGACAAGGAATATGCCTTGAGATAAAGACGCTGCCGATAAGACCGAGCACAAAGTTCCCCAAAGAAATATGATTGTTTTCCTGCTACATGCATGTCTGTATCCTCGGCCAGGCATCTAAAGGTGGATGCAGAGTGCAAGTAGAGGAAGCAAGTGTCTAGTGTTTCCTCAGGAAACGGAGTCCATTTCCACTTGGCTCGTGGACAGAACCGGAACTTGTTCTGCGTAAGCGCTGCTTGGTTAAAAATACCAGAGTATAAAAGCAGAGAGCTGCAGCACACTGCTATTTCACAACACCGGCGGCTGCACAGAGACTAAACCGCTCGCATTAACTTTATTTGGCTTTGATTTAAAACCCCACTCAGTTGCCCAATCTTATGAAATATGCTTTAAGACAAGGGACCTTATCAACACCTGTAGGAGAGAAAGAAAGACATATTTTTTTCATATTGTCAAAACATTTTTGTTAACATAAGCTTTACTTCTTCATAGTTTTTTAAAAGATAAGAATGATAATCACGAAACAAAGTTAACTTTTTTTCTTTTCTTCTGCTACATGTGAACAGATATATATTCCCTTTGTTTTCCTGAAAAGTCATTTCCAGACACAGACATGTACAGTATGTTGTCTTCATTAGAACACAGAGGGATGTTAGCTAGTCCATGCAGAAATAAAAGAAGTTGATAAAACATGTCTATTTATGCTCATTAGATTTGCTTTTGTTTCTTTTCATGATTTATTTTTTAATGCAGTTGATTGCAACAACTAACACTCCATCTATTCTAATGAAGATGGAGCGGTGGTATAACACGTGTCTTTTTTTCCTGCTTTTTGGAGCTTTTCAGCAACCTGGACGTTTATACATTTATACACAAACGGTATTTTCCATAGGCTATATGTTTTATGTAATGCATTTTAATACCACCCTTTTTATGACCGAAATAAATAAAACAACTTCTGTACCCCCCCCCCTGTTTATTTGATATCTTTATTTATAATTGTATATGATATTTAAGTGGTGAGAAGAATGCTTCGATGCTCCTTTTAGACCTTGATGGTGACAAATTACATTTACAAAAAGTATGAATTAACTGAATAAAATGCCGACATTCGCGGACAACAAACTAAAAAAGTGAAACCAGTTTTATTTCTAAGGCTCTCCGACACCCGTCCACCTGAACACCTGCATACCGCGCGCACTGCATGGGACTCACAGGGGCCGAGGGAGGGGGGGGGGGGGGAGAAGATCATTAAGAAACATGTGTTCCTTTGTTGACAACCAGATTAGCAGGTTGTTTCGATGAGCCGCCGCTTCACACGTTCGGTGTTTGCGATAAACGTCCAGGGATCAACTGGGGACAAATTAATGAGGTGCGAGTGGCTGCGCGTGCGTGTTTGAAGAGCACCGGGACGAAACTGCTGGGGGGGGCGTTCTTTCATAAAGCACGGGGACTTGAACAGAACACAGGATCAGGCCACTTCAAGGACCTGTTACGCACTGGAATTCTGACTTTATGGCACTCCTTGGCCGTCGCCAGGTTTAGTGTCGCCCCCTGTACCTGCCTCGAGGGAAAAAGAGTAGAATTCTATTTTTACACCTCACTTACTTACACACTTTTTAAGTCCTCAGTGAAGGAAAACAATGTTAGAAAACATTGCAGATTTGACAATAACCCCTCTGGCTTCGTTCACATTCCAGCGTTCATTCGTATAACAATCATGGGTGATTGTTTTAGTGCACTTCAGTGACTTACCTGCGTGACGCACCTGGATGCTTAATGTTTGTTTGCACTTTTGGTTGCCGTGGAGGGAGGGAGTGGGGTGAACATGTGTCAGTAGAAGCCACGCCTCCACGTTTTGTAAGGCGCTATAAGACGAGCGCTGCGTCAGCTCTGTTGATACTCACATTGTGAAAACGCTCAGCAGCTGTCAACGTGATACCGGACAGACGCTACATGGACTTATAGAGCAACGTTTCTGTTCGTGTTTACGGTTTTAAACTTTAGTTGGTTTTTTTGTCATCTAACCGGTCAGCATGGCTCTGGCTGAAGCGATGATGCCTGCCTCGTTTCCAAGCGTTCCAGCCATGGACGCAAAACAGTTCGAAAATGTAAGTAGAGGATTTCATCTCAACTTTTTTACGACATGTTTTTTTTTTTTTTTGTGGAGGCACTTCTGATTGTTGGCGCACAGTAGAAGCTTGGTTTTAACTTCCCCGTTTGCTCCCCCATGAACAGATGTACAAGGTGGACCAGTGCGCACGCGGCGGCGCAACAGGTGGCGGAGTGGAGTTCAGAATCGTGCGGTCCCCTGCCGCGCTCCCTAAAGACGAAGACGAGCTGGAGAAGTTCTTGGACATCGAGTTCATTTTGTCCAACACCATCGACTCCGACGTCGTGAGCAACAGCGGGAGCGTCTCTCCGCCGCAGCAGTGCGCCTATTCCCTGCCGGAGTCGCCGGAGAGCTGCGGCGGTGGTTCCGCGCCAGACTGCGGCGACCGCGGCCACCCTCCCGCTGGCCTGGCCGCGCAAAGCTACCACGGCGCGGTGAGCTTCGCGGTCTCGAGTCCGGTCCGCAGTCTCATGGCGGAGCTGCTCACGCCAGATATGAGCTACCCGGGGGCGGGTTCGCCCGAGTGCGCGGGGAAGGCGAGAGACGGGCGGGAGTACACTGAACTGCGGGCGTTTAATCCGGTCCCCGCTCATCACCAAGTGATCGCATCTCCTCCGGCGCTTGGATACAAAATTAAAAGTGAGCCCGTCGGTCAGTCTTGCATGATGGCCGCCGGTGGCGGGGAATTTATGGGACAGATGTACGAGAGACACCAGATGCGCCCCGTGCACCAAACAGCTTTTACGCACCACCAGGCTGCAGTTCCAGGCGCTTTGCCGGGATTCGGCGCGCACCTCATGCAGCACTCTGCACCCCAGGGACGCACAGACTGCCATTTGGCGCAAATGAACACGCATCCCGACCAACACCATCTCCAAAACCAGTACATGAACGCGCCCTACCAGCCGCAGTACGCGCCCCAGAGCTTGGCGC
Source organism: Pholis gunnellus (assembly GCF_910591455.1). Lineage (NCBI taxonomy): Eukaryota > Metazoa > Chordata > Actinopteri > Perciformes > Pholidae > Pholis > Pholis gunnellus. The sequence continues at coordinate 19,187,666 of NC_136541.1, read as the reverse complement.
AGTTTCGAGGACAGTACAGCGTGCACCGAGAGCCCGTCCGCGGTCACCAGCAGCATCATAACGCATCCATGCAGGGCATGATGCTCACCCCTCCCTCGTCGCCCTCGCTGCTGGAGTTTTACGCGCAGGAGGAGGCGTTGAGCATCAAACAGAAGCGAGGGCGCAGGTCGTGGGCCAGAAAACGAGCTGCGACGCACAGCTGCGAGTTCTCAGGCTGCGGTAAAACCTACACCAAGAGCTCCCACCTCAAAGCCCACATGAGAACACACACAGGTGAGCACATCTCTGAACACACAGTCTATTTAAATTGTCCGTTTTGATTTTGATTCCATTCGTGTTGCTCTTGCACTGTAATGTAAACAAAGTCCTTTGCTTGTGCCTCCCAGGAGAGAAGCCCTACCACTGCAACTGGGAAGGCTGCGGCTGGAAGTTCGCCAGGTCGGACGAGCTGACCCGGCACTTCAGAAAGCACACCGGGCACAGACCTTTCCAGTGTCATATGTGCGAGCGCGCGTTTTCCCGCTCAGATCACCTAGCTCTCCACATGAAGAGGCACATGTAGGCCACGTTACAACTTTAAAGCATTCAAATCCATCCCGGGGTCATGCCCGGAGCATCCCAGAAGAAGCGCGGGTCGGCTCCTGGTCCAGACCCATGGAACAAAACGTCCCCGTGGGGACCTCGGTATATACAGGGCGCCTTGGCAGAGAGTGTAAAGCACCCTGATCGTGCCCTGAGGTACCACACGTAGCTTCCTCTTATGTTTTATAAAAAGCCAAGTGCCTCTCCATCAGGAAAAAACAGAATGAACGCTGGTCTCTTTTTTTGTACATACCTGTGGATATTTGAACTGACTAAATTATAGTAGTTTTTATTTAAGACATTTCCTCGCCCTGTCTCTGAAATAAGTTATTGATTGTGAGTGAGTGCCTTAACAAGAATGTGTATTTGCTTCCCAAATGGTGTGTGTGTGTGTGTGGGTGTGGGGGTGCTCACTGTGGGCAGGACCCAGAACTTTGTACATATGTAAATTGTATTCCTGAATGTTTACATCTTATATCTTTGATACTACTCGAATCAGGTCAGGGTTTTTTGACGTTTTTAATCTACACAATAGAAGTTATATATTTGCTAAACGTTCCACACCTTTCCCTTTCGTCTGTGAAGGTTTGCTTGAGCAATGCTCACAAATTCAGGTACCAAAGCTCATTTCCAAGAATCCCCACAAATCAAGTTTAACGTCACTCTCCCTTCACTCACATCAAATGTCATTTCCAGCTCAGTGTTTTCTGGGGAAAACAACCTATTTTCTTATGGAAGATATAACTTTTTTTCTAAGAATGAAGAAATCCACTGCAACCAATGGTTGATCCGCTGTATACTTGAAACATAATTGCCACTCAAGATGTATCTTTTACTTTTTTTTTCTTATGTGTTTAAGGGCTCCGAAAATAAAAGTACTTTTACAAATATGTCTGTCATCACCTCTTCTTCCTCCACACTTCTGCTTTCAGTTCCTGCAGGTCTGCTGGCACTGATCTCATTATGTTGATATAATTCTCAGCACTGCGTGACAAAGCATGCCTCAGTCGAACACAAGGGCTTACAAGTACTTTCTTTTAAATCGTCTCCTTGGGCACGTTTGTAACACAGACAGTGACGCTGACAACAAGGCTTTTCTGCAAGTCCCACAATTTCAGCATTTTATAGAACACAACGATCCACAGTCTGAGGCGAGGGACACTGAATATCTTGTAATTGTAGTGCTTTTATACACCAACACTCTGGCATTACGTGATTTACAATAACCATTAGCATAAAAGCAATAAGCATTATTACAAGTGATGTTACGTCCACATGCATGGTCAGGTGTCTCTCATGCTATGCGTCTCCGCTTATGGAAGGCTGCCCTCTGCTGTTCATTTCTACAATAACCTCCAGTGGGCTGCACAGGGTGACACATTGCATTTACTGTTGTTTACAGCAGTAGAGTTTTTTTTGTGTCTACTTTTTTGGCATCTGGACCTTTTATAATCTCGGCTACCACGTGGCAGAGGTGTCATGCGTGACCAATCACATCTGGGACACACCTCTGCAATCACTTGAACGAACGGGGCAACGCCACCTGCAGCAGCACGCACGTCCACACTCCAGTCTCATCACTGCTACTTTCATTGCCTGGTTTACATCGTTTGCACTTAATTCGTTTGTCTCTTCGTTTCTCTTGTTCACGCTATAATGCCAGATGTGTGAATATCATCGTACGGGAGCAGTTGTAAATCTACGTTAAGCACATACATGCGGTGTGATTTTGACACAGTAGTTCATCTGAAGGTGTTTTAATCGATTATTTATGACGCAGTCGTATTATGCTGCTGTCGTTTCGGTTTTGAAAACCACAGTTAAAGAGCTTCCTCTCTAGAGGATGGGTAGTAGCTATTTGTTGTCATGTCTTCGTTTCCCCACTAGATGTCCTCCGTGGGTTGGTTTCTGCTCATAGTCTCGCTTCTGTTAATCAGACTGGTGATGAACATCTCCTTGTGTTCAAGCTATTTAAATTCGCTGTTTTCTCTCCACCCCTCTCTCTCTCTCTCTCTCTCTCTCTCTCTCTCTCTCTCTCTCTCTCTCTCTCTCTCTCTCTCTCTCTCTCTCCTTGTTATGAAAAATCTAGCACTACTATTTTCTGTGTCTTTTTGAAGTATCTGTCATTGATGTTGAGTGTCCTCGCTGTACACTTGAATATGATGTCCTCTGATTGTGACAGGGACAGAAGTGCTACCCACAGTAATGTGGGGCAACATGTCTTTGCCTGGACTAAAGACTACACACAGTATGCACAATACCAGGGAACCGACAGCTAAGTGGTATTCAGCCATCGTTAATATCAATATATTCATCAGTATGACATCCACACCTGCGTATTTGAAGAACCCTCCCAGTGACGTGCTGTGAGGTCCGTGGCTGGTGAGGCTGGCTCTTTCAGAGTCAGATATATGAATCCAATACAGAGTAGCTTACATCACCATTCAATTGGCAGCTTGCACATTGACTACTGGTTGTTTTTCATATTTCATATCAGCATTCTTTACACACACACACTTAGGTAAGCTACATATTTGATTTGACGCGCAAATTCAGCGATTTGGATTATAAAAATGATTGCAATGATTGGAATCATACAGAAATTATATTTATAGCATCATATATAGATCAGTAGAGAAATGTTCATATTTATTTTATTTGATCATTATTTGTTTTTGACTTTTCATGATCGTCCCTGAATCCTACAATGAGTCGTGTTTCACTTCATCAGTCTGCTTTATTGAGGTCAGATGTGTGTTAAAAAGTAGTGAACTTCGCTCGGCCAGTTGTGTTTAAGTTGATTTGTGTGCAACATATTTAGGACATAATACATGATTCGGGATAGTGTGTCTAGTGATCAGGGACTTGTCATGCAGGTGCTGCCGTTGGCCACACAGAGGCAGCAAAACACCACGCCGACTGTGAAGGGACTGGTCCCCGGCTGCTGGAGAACTCTGAAGTAAAATAGTAATTGATCTGACAGTGATAGACTTGGGACCCTCCGTCGTGGTTTCCTTTGAGTCCAAATATATATATAATCCATTTTTAAAAAAACTAAAACTGTTTCATTTACAAAATCAAGCCTGCAGGAATGAAAATCAGAAGCTATCAGAGACGTACAGGTGGAACTAATAATATGAATGAGTCGGCATTGTTAGTCAGTATAAGTTACGCCTGAGCTTTTTCTGCTATGACTCCAAATCTCCGAATGAAAAGGAGGAATTAGATACTGCTTCCGATTTGATCTTTAAATCAACAGATTATATCTCGCCGGTGTATTTTATTCTTCCTCTAACACATGTTCAGTATAGTGGATGAAATGCTCTGTGACTTGAGCAGGAACACATACGGGGCCCACACGGTTCCACTTCTTTAAATTTCAATAATTATATTATATCAGTACTTCTATTGTTGGTGAACTACGAAGACATGTACTTCTATAAACACATTAAACACCAGTATGTGATACTTAAATACATGCTTCATACAGTGAAATAAATGACCACAAACACATAATCGTGCCTGTTTGTTGCTTCTGTAATGTGAGTAGTTTTCCAAATATGATTGGATGGTATTTATAATGAAGGTATCTGGTTTTCTAAAGAGCCCTGCTCCTCATCTGTTGCTGGGCCTTGGTAGAAACGCCAAATTAAGTTTCAAACTGATGCGCTGGAGCCCCCAGTCCTCATCTATTATTCTGTACACGCGTCTCAGCAGAGAATACCGATTGGCAAGAAAAGGTTTATCCTTGTTTTGAATATTGATACAAAATGAGGAACAATACAAGTCTGGTAGTTTACTCCTTGCCAATATTTATAGTTCTTCAAATAGTCTGTGAAATCTGTGAAAATCCACTTTCAGAATGTTGACTCAGCATTCCAACGATAGACTTACAGCATTTGAGTTGGGCATTGTTGAGTTGGGCACAGAACTATTGTTAGCCCAATCTTTATTCGTTGGAATGCTGATTCAGCATGAGCTGATTCCAACTAATAAGCTTATGTTTTATGCTTTATTCAGATCTTTTCTGAGTGTATAATGGGTGTGTATTTGCGCAGCTCAGCGTGTCATCGCCAGAGTGAAGAGGAGCTTCAGAATCTTGTGAAAGAAATATTTCTATTTCGCCACCATTTCCACAATTTTCCCTCTTCATGCATCATCATTTGGTGAAAGTGTAGCTAATCGTGTCCTGGTCGTAGACATATGACAATGGAAATCCAACAGATTTACACATGTTGCCACAGCAGCCTGAAAGTGAGAGGAAGTCCAACTATCTGCTCCATAGAGACCAATGTTAATTCTGACTCCAAGAACATCTTCCACAGATAACCGTACAACATTTCTAGATGGCCCACTGAAGCCACATTTTTCACACTACAGACACAATTGTCACATGATCATGTTCATCAAGTCGTCCTCTCCAGGTCTGATATCGAAGCAATAGGAGCTATTTGAGAAAAGAGTTTGACAGGTTTTCCTCAGCTTGAACTCCATGTAAAGCCTGTGTACGTGGCTCTTTGAAGTTACATTGATGTGGCAACCTTTAATGCTGGCAGGCACACAGGTGATAAACACAGAGAGACACTGACACACGCGCACACATGACTTGGAAATATTCAGGCAAAGGCATTGTAATACCTCCTGTCTGTCTGTTTGTCTCTCTCCCTCCCTCTGTCTCTTGTCAAGTAGAGTTGAGATGCCAGAGGAGCAGCCCTCAGTAAAAAGCATAAAGATGGGTCTGTAAAGATCAGGCTAAAGAACACAGAGTAGAAATGTTGTATAACCTAAGAGCAGATTCATGCATTTATGTATCGTGAATGAATACGAAGTGATTTAATGATCATAACGCGATTGTAACAATGATTCAGTTGACTAAGACTAAAAGAAAGAAATAACCTGTCCTCATGTGACTAATCAACCTGAAAATGACCGGTCTGTGTGCAAGAGTGAAATAATCAAGTTCCTATTTGAAGGAATAAGGGAGTGTATGATGAGGCAATGAGCGAGATCGTGAGCAGCTAGGTGAGGAGTGTGGAAATGAGGACGGCTCAACGGGACATTGAAAAGAGAAGACTTGGATCATCGAGCTGGGATGAATGGGAATGAACTGAAGTAAAGGAGTTTTTTAGGAGCTTTGCCCTTGCTAATTATAGTTGTAGTGAGCAAGCCAGGCAAGTTTCCTCGACCACCAGCTTGAACAGATCACCAGTTCTCCCGCGAGGTCGGTGAAAAGCCAAGGGGCTTGGTGATCCTGACCTTTTTAAATGGAGTGCCATAAACACAGCTTATTTAGACTCAATATTTTACACCCCATTGACATAGACCACAGATGATATCTAAAAATGCAGATAATGCACTGTCTTTGGACAATATTCAAAGAAAGCAAGTGGAAAATTCAGTTTCTACACTCTTTCAGCTTTGGTCCTTTTGGGCTAGTAAGTTAAGGAAACTGCTACTGACAATCAGTGTTTGTATGAACGCTTTACACAAGTTGCAGCAATGTTTGTGTTTGACCAGTGAGCAACATTCGGCATCCGAAAACCTCACCTCGATTGTTCTGTAACCATCAAAAAGTACGTGCCCAAGAGCTTGACCCTTGAAAAAAGGCTTTAAGTTGCTAGTACGTGAATGTTTGTCTGGCGACCTGTCAAGGATGTGCCCTTTCCTTCCTAAATGCATGCTGGGATAGGCTATAGCCCGGATTAACAGTTTAGAAGAAACTCGGATTAATTGGAAAAATACAACGGCCAATCCAATTGCCTTCGACTCACCACTTCTTGACATCGTATGAAGTGGATGATTTATCTCATAATTAATGTTACTGTTACCAAATAGTGACCGTAGTCATTTATCTTGTGGCTTTATTTGATGACACTAGACTTGCATATCTGCGAGAAGAAGACAGAAGAACATTTATGTCTGTGAAACATTTGCACCGTCGATGCAATAAAACGCCCGTCCAATGAGCATTTTAATCAACAACTCAGATAATCTCTTTAATTGAAGCCAAGTCAACATTGCGTACTGAGCCACTTTGTAACATGACCCCGTTACTAGTTCACTTTGGTGGGAATGATAGATTAGTATTCAGTGTGAGTGCTTGTGTGTGTGTGTTGTCAAGGGGCCCAAGCTATGTGTGCCCCTTGAAGCCTTGTTGACCTAACCCAGGGGTCGGCAACCTTTACTATCCAAAGAGCCATTTTGCCCTATTTTCCACCGAATAAAATGTGTCTGGAGCCGCAAAAGCTATTTGATACCACAGCTTATAAAGTTTTATATATATAGTTATATTATACATACAAAAACTATAGTTTGTTGTATTTATGAAAATATAGAACAAGAATAAAGACAATTCTTTCAGGAATTCAGGAAGCAGCTGTTATTGGAGCGATCAGCGAGCAGCGTGTCCAGCGGCGTTACCAGACCTACGTCTGAAGTCACGTTAGCGGCTTTGAGCAACTAATCTACTTCCTGTTTACACCGGCACCCACCCGCATGCCCCCGTGAATAGTCACATGATATTCAATTTTAGGCGTTTATCTGGACGGAGATCATCTAGAAAACAATGCTGAAACGCTGTGTGGACGGAGATCGAAAAGGTATGAGTGTGGATGTAGACTCAGGGAGCCGCAACAGAGAGGCTGAAGAGCCGCATGCGGCTCCGGAGGTTGCCGACCCCTGACCTAAGCCAAGGGATTCTGGGTTTTGTCAACTGTCTCTGGGTCAGAAGTCAAACTGCACGCTCAAGAGTGTCTGGGCAGAACTTACAGAACTTAAAGTGGCAGTATATACCTTTAATTCTAACACCTGTAGATATAACAAAGTCAAACATATGGATCACATATAGAAATCCTTGCAGGAAACATACATGTTGTTTAGTTGCTGCCGTTTGCATACCTCCTAATGCAAGTTCAAAAAATGCACGACAAGAATGCACTACTGTTTTTTCGTCTCGAATGTTTGTCTTCTGTAGAAAATAGGCTACAATTGCATTTCGTTGTGCAACCCTTTGTTGTATCCTTGAATATTGAGGGGACATTCTCTCAGACATGCCACTCCCTAAACTCCCTAAAATGATTATCCCTTAAGGTCAAAGAAAGGGCCACGGGGATAAGCTCTTGATACTATAGCAGATACTTTAAGGGCCCTCAGTCGGTCTCTGATTTTAGCTCTTGCATTAGCTTTTCCCAACAATACCAAAAAAAAAGAGAAGCTATCCCATTAGATGTATCCTATGCAAAACTAAAGTCCCCTTTTAAGTCTACTCCTGCAATGTTCAGGAACATTTCCTGCACGGGTTCATGTGTGAATGGGAGCAGGCATGGATATTCAGGGAAAGACCTTGTAACGTGGAGCGAAGGAACCAATCACAAGACTCCGCTGAGGAGGTATTTGAATCTACGAGTTGTTTACGGGGCTACACGGTGGTGTACTGGCTAGCACTGTTGCCTCACAACAAGATTCCCGGGCTGGAAGGGCCTTCTGTGTGAGTTTTGCATGTTCTCCCTGTTTCAGCGTGGCCTCCTCCCACAGTCCACAGCTTTGGTTGATTTGTGATTCTAAATGGCCCGTAGGTGTGGATGTGACCGTCTATATCAGCCCTGCCAAAATTCTGGCGACCTTTCCAGGGTAAGGTGCACCCTGCCTTCGCCCAATGTCAGCTGGGAATTAGAGACGTCTTTCCGCTTCCGTGTCAAACACAAGTTTATGATACTTACACATTTTGTTTGGCAAGATAATCTTGAACACCACTTTTAGGATTTGTGAAGCATGAATACAATCGGTAGAAGTACGAAGCTAAAGTTATAAACAAACTACACCGCAGTCAAATGACTTTGCATCACCATCGTTATCGATTTCCACTTGTTACACATGCATCAATCTTTTCTAAATAAACTTCAGTTTTCACAGGGAAGGACTAGGCAACAACACTACTTGGTTAGGGTTAGAAAAGATCATAAAATACTTGGTTAGGTTTAGGGAAAGATTGTAAAAGACTTGGTTAGGTTTAGGGAAAGATTGTAAAAGACTTGGTTGGGTTTAGGGAAAGATTGTAAAAGACTTGGTTAGGTTTAGGGAAAGATTGTAAAAGACTTGGTTGGGTTTAGGGAAAGATTGTAAAATACTTGGTTGGGTTTAGGGAAAGATTGTAAAAGACTTGGTTGGGTTTAGGCAACACAACTACTTAATTAGGTTTCGGAAAGGGGTTACTTATAGTAATGATTGCAGCGAAATGACTACCAACTGTGCAGTTGCTGTTTCGGCTCTACAGAGTGTTTTAGCATCTGTCAACAGATTGTTTGGTTTGTCTCAGGAGCAACATTTCAGGCCACGTTTGATGATTTACGTATACCTTTGATGAACCGCGTGCTCCTGCAAACACTTATCTTTCTTATCTGTGAAAATACCACCTGCTCTGTTTTCTGACATTCAATTATAACTCCTGGTATATCTTTTTATGGAATAACTCCATCTAAGTATGGCTGCAGACTGATGATAAACATGAAACAGATGAAATGACAGTGGAACTCAGGTAGGACTGAGGGACCCGCATGATTGCAAATGGAGTGAAAAGCCCTGGGCTTCTAAAACCTTGCAAAGTTTCAAGGAAGTTATGAGTTGACCTCATTCTGTAGGAAATGAATAATAATGTTGTCCAAGAATGCGGTCACTACCGCCTTCACTTCTAAACATTTCCCACGCTCTACGTGTTCTTGCCTTTTTTATGCATTTCATAATACGCTTTCAAACTTTCCATGACTCATTTTGCATTTGGATTATGTATTTGTTTTTCTTCTTTTATTTCTTGCTGTTAACTTGTAGCACTTAGCACTTACTAGCACTTATTATCCCCTTAGATAAATACATTTTCAGCTATAGAGGTTCAAAAGAAATATTGAGATAAATGAAAAACAATCCAAGTAAAAGTACTTTTTCCACAGACAAAATGGCTCTGGTGACGGATGTATGTGACACCTTTAGATTATTCTTACTGATGCATTTGTAAGCAGCATTTCACTGTTGCTGCTGGTCACAATTTCAAATCTGAGACGTGACAAGGGGATCTAACTAGACTTTTTTTTTTTGGTAATATAATATGTTGTTTAATGTCAAATCACAAAATAAAATCACTACCTCCACCAATGGAAGGCGACAATGACTGTGTTTATTTGGAGGCTGTCAAAGTCTCAAACAGTGTTTGTATCACATTCATTTCCAATCTTATTTCACCCTATAACTTTATAGGTATTTGTTATTTTCCATATTCCCATAATGTTCATGAAATGAGTTGCCCCTTTATTGGCATAGCGCCCTTTCAACATATCCTTCAAATTATTACTTTTTTTTTTTTTTTTTATCTGAAGGAAATTTAAAAAAAATGCTTTCTCGAGGCATCATTAATTTCGTGAGTGACTAAAGAATGTTCGGCTGTGCCACCATAAATATTGAAACCCCTCACCTCCCTCCTCTCGCCCCATGCCTCTGACCATCACTGCGCCTGCATGCGTGTCTCCTCCTCCTCCTCCTCCTCCTCCTCCGCCTTCTCCCACCAGCCCTACAACCTGATCGGTCCACCCCTCCCCAAAAAAACAAAAACAAAAGGTAAAAGCCCGCATCTGCATGCCTAAAAATCCTCCGGAGTGCCATCATCCATCCCTCATCCCGTCGCACATTCTCTATTATCTCATACGAGGACGCCCGGAGCCTCTCATCCATCACCAGTGCCAACACACCGTGGCCGAGGCTACCACACCTGTCTGGAGCATCGCAGTACTGACTCATTACCTCTCCGCCTTCTGACCGGGGCTGTTAAGAGAATGCGCATCGACATATATAAAAAAAAAAGCAACCTGCACGAACATTTCAGATGCGATCCCGTCTGATTGCGCTGCTTACAAAAACTGCATGCAAACACGCGCACCACAAAGCCCCCAAAATCACACGGGTCCCTGTGTGAGAGGAAGCGTTGCGGCATGCTCTCGTGACAACAAAAGAATGAGCGACAACACATGCGTTGATTTCTCCGCCGAGGAGGGGACTCATTTCGATTTTATTTTTACAGTTTCATTATTTATAATAACATAGCCTAATTAATGTCACTGTGTGTATGGCACTCTTTTGCGGCTTTTTATTTAAAATAATTGAATCGGATTGAAACTTAATTGCTTGTACGCGTGATTTAGCTATTAATTGGGCACATCTTAATGGCGCTGTGAGAAAAACTGACCCGGCAAACCGTCAGCACCGAGTGTCTCTCTAACAGGTTGTGTGCGTGTGTCTGTGTGTGTGTCTGTCCACACAGGGACCCCCGCCTGTTTTAGAGTGGAGAAAGGAGGGGCTTAAAGAGAAGTTTTTGGCCCGACTGTGACCGCAGAGGGACGGAAGACCACGGTGATGCAACTTCTAGGAAAGTAATACCGGCGGATTTAAAAAAGAACTGATCAACGTCTCACGAGAGGCGACGGTCGCGAGCTCACCTTAACGGTAAGAAAACGCCTTCTCATAACAAGGAAAGAGAAAGAGAGATATGTATTGTGTTTTAACTCTCGTGTTCTGCTTTCTAAGTGAATCATAAACGAGGAGGGGGGGAGTCACTAGACCATCTGCCGTAATGTGATTATACACTCCCTAAAGGTGCAGCGTGATGCTACACGTAGAGGGCTGTGTGTTGTGGCAGATATGACCATATAGCTGTTAGGAGGAAGGGAGGAAAAAACCAACATTCAACACGTGTCCGTGAAGAGGACATTTGTGATAGAGGCGTTTCAGACGGGGACGCGGTCTGTAGTAGAGCCGTTACTTTATCTCAGCGGGGAGGAACACGTGGCACCGATGGTGGCCTCCCCCTTGTTGTGACTCTACTAAAAAGAGGGGGGGGGGCATTTCCGCGTTGAAAGACTTCCTGTCTGAGTGTAGTTGATTTCCACAGGTTGTATCAATAGTTATAGCTGAAGGACAGTCCACCACTAAACCTCCTTTTGTAGTATTCCTCAAATACTGTAGTTTTCTTGGGGGACCAGCCCACTGGGCATTCATTATACATAATATTATAGGATAAATTACACAGTTGTAATGACAATCATTTTAATAATAACAATAACTTTATTATATTTTTGAGGACTATTATATCATTAATTGATAGTGGAAAGTGTAAAATATCTGATAAAAATGATTGTATTAATTCCCCTGTGAGAAATAAACGTGATGAGTAACTCTCAAAGGTATTTTATCAAACAGACACTTAATTCAGCTGAACGGTCAGTGGTCTGGCGAACAGTCCAGATCTTTGCAGAGTATGTATGCTTCTCACAAGCTGAACTGCCTCTTCCAGCTATACGCTATCTCATCTCCCCCCCGCGAGCGTACTCCTTTTTCGCCAAGATGTCAAGGCCGGGTCTCAGGCCTTGACAGGTGCTGCTGGTTCTGTTTTTACTACAAAGATGTAAGTCACTCACAAACATCACGTTGAGATAACAGCAAGTCAGACAGAGGCTACTTTTGTTTTGTTTTCTGCTTTTGCAACGTCTGCATGCACACAATATTCTGAGTTCAGCATATAGGAAGTTACATCTCAGAGAACATACTGATAAATTACCACAACGGACACATCGGCCAATACTATTATTATTTTTAATATAACACAAAACATTAATAGAGATAAATAAAAAAAATGTTTAACTATTAATCGTCTTTATATAGACCAAACGATAAATCGAGAAAATAATCGTCAGACTAATCCATAATGCAAATAGTTCTTTATGTTTCAGTTGTATTCCTGTGACACAGCTAAATTGGTTGTTGGACTGAATGGGAAAAGTAGGGTATGTCAATAGAAGTTATGCTTGCATGAATGGCAGTAACCCCAAACCCTGACACACACAAACATACACACATCGGGACATGTAGGTAAGTATCAGCATTTAACAGACCATCACAATTAACATCCATAAAATTAGAAACACATAGAGCATAACACGCCACAATTAATTGCTCGCCTTTTTTTTAAAATTAAGAAATATTTTCTCTTAGAGATGGTCGAATGATACCAAAGCTCCAAAGCTTGTTCCACTCCTGCGTAGGGCTGGGGGGACCAGTCGGCAACCTCCGGTTCTGACGGCGAAGGCCAATGCGGAAGTCTCTTAAAACTTGCATTCTCTCTACTGGCCATCAGGGGGCGACTCCTCTGGTTGCAAAAAGAAGTCAGATTTTATAGAAGTCTATGGGAAAATGACCCTACCCCACACTTGATTTATTACCTCAGTAAACATTGTAAACATGAGTTTATGGTCTCAATCTCTAGTTTCAAGTCTACTTCAATACAGCATGATGTTCAATTAGTAAATGATGGTCTATTTAGAGTCAAATAGACCATAAAGCAGGGTATGCTATACTGTGATTGACAGGTCGTTGACGCTACCAGAGCCGTGTTCAACGTTTCTAGTCACTCCTCCACAGTCCAAAAATGGTAGCTTTCGTTCATTGGTTGCAAAAAGCGATTCCATTACACAAGTACGGCAATTTCCAATACCGTGCGTTGTGCGAGGATGGCTGCCCCCTGTCACAGCATTGCATTTGTTTATCAGAATGTGTGTAGTGAGCTGCAACCCTGCACAACCCTGCTGACTAATACCCACAGACAGTACTCACATATTTGGAGTTGGATAATCATTCTTAATGAAATTATTTCCATCTCAAATGTTTTAGGGGTTGCTTGAAAAATGGTAGGCTTTGGCGGGCCGTATGCATGCAGTACATGCCCGATTTGTTTGTTTTTGTTCAGAGTACTGACTTTTGGTTTTGCAATAAAAAAGAAAAATTGTCACCTGAACACAATGCATAAGCTAATTTAATGACTATCATTCTTTAATCGAATCACATTGCAATTCACATGGGATGTTTCGTAAATGTCAACCATGAAGTCAAAACACATGAGCTCACAGTGGACACGGATATTTTATAATATTTTGTATGTAGGCTTTTTGGACGATGAATTCATTAAATATCGTACTTTAATATATTGCACAGTACCATCTACATATAATGTATCACTTCTGAGTAGCGTTAATAATAACATGCAGGATTGTTGAACTTTTATTGCACAGATTTGAAACAAAAGCTGTAAAAAATTGTTGTCGCGCTTCGACCTGTGTTGAAGGGCTGCTGTATGTTTTGCAAGCCACCAGGTGTCCCTACTGACAATAGAGTAAACTCAACCCTCGGGGTCTCTGACGAAAACAAAGGGCAAAGAATCTACGGCGTTTATGGCTGTAATGACGGGTCGTTATTTTTTTTTAACATTTGAAATATGGGTGAGGTTATTACTCACAGAATTTGAGTAATCGGCAATGAGGAAGACCCTCTGCAAAGACCGCTGAGGGGAAGTGAAGGTGTATGGGGGGGAACATTTAACATTGGTGAAGTAGTAAAACACCTCACTTCCAGTCACTCATCAGATTAAAACTGAAAGTAGTGAGAGTTTGAGCGATGGAGGCAGGTGATTCAGAACTTGGAAGCTCAGCACCGGCATCATCTCCCTTAGGCTGCATTCACGCCAAATCGGGTGTTGCAGGGATTAGCTCGGGGTTGTACGGCGGTTTCACTTAAATGACCCATTTATGTGACGCCATGCCGCTAGTATGATGGGTCCACATCGGCAGATAGACATTTACTTTCAATAACAAACCGGGACGAGAGACAAAAATACCGGATAAAATAATACAAGGGAAAAAGACACAAGTTTAAACATATTATGCCAAATGCTACCTAAATGCCTGTCTGAACAGATGGGCTTTTATCTGCATTTTAAAAGAGTCCACAGACCTCAAGCTTATTGGTCTGTAAAGACCTCAAGCTTATTGGGAGACTATTCCAAAGCTTAGGGGCTGCTGACTGGAAAGTTCCTCTGCGTTTTGGTCATTCATGCTGCTCCTCTTCCCGTGGGCATCTGCTGGTCTGATCGCTGTTAATGTGATTGGCCACCGCAGTGTGACGCTGGGTTGGCGTTTCTCCAAAATTTGATTCTATAACTTGTCATCCCCTGTGGTCCCCACCGCCGCAGCCTAAACCCGCTACCCACAAAAAAAGAATGGGAGGACTGAAGCCTGATTTGGTGTGAATCTTCAGGGCCATACATCCTCTGTGAAAACCATAGCATGCTTGGACTGCAAGGCTGGTGTATTAACATTGTGTTAAGGTTGGGGCAATCTAGAGGTTACGCCAAAGAAAATATAGCAACCCAACAAATAATTAGCACTGAAAACTGCGGTTGCCCTCACCGCTATGGAGCGTTTTAGTAGCGTTCAGCATATTGTTTTGGTTTTACAGCACCACCTTCATTGTGTTGGGTCACTCATCAACCTCTCCAGCAGTACAAGGCAGCTTTTTTTATTTAAAAAAAATCAGTTTTTTGTCTAAGGCGGATGCAAATTCTGTTATCCAACTTTGAATTTGGATGTTGACAATGTCCGTCCACCTCCCCAAACTCCAAAGATGTGTTGTTGTTTTCTGCCTCACCATGAAAAGGGCACACAATCCTTGGAAGACTAGGCTGGCCTGGTTCCAATACCTGAGTTGTCAAAGACGAGTCAAGGATGCTGAAAGGCACAATTTTATGTCAGAAAGTAAAAGTATAATTAACAAGGAATCTGTTGCATTTGTAGCATATTTGTAATTTTTCTTATGATGGAACTTTCCAATGGCTTGTATCAAACAGCTTTTCCCAGTATGCTCTGAGATATTTCATTATATTCAATGTCATCTGTTACGTCGGATAACATTGAAAGGGTTGAGGAAAAAGAAGGTGGACGAAGTGATACCGCAATGATATCTGCAGTAATACCAATTAGCTGGAGAGATCTTTGTGCTTGATAGGCGGCTGTGTTGTGCATGAAAGCTCTTCTCTTTTATCCCCCTTTGTGAGGAGAGAGAGAACATGGATCTATATGCTGCAACCACTAGGGGGCCCCATGGTATAGTCGGGCTTGTTGAACAGTCTGGTGTTTGTTCAGGAGTGCAGCAGTTCAGTGTCAACATCTAGAGGATGTTTCAGGCATGAATCATCAGGTGGGGTTTCGTGGTCAACCTGAGCGGAATCGCTGCCTGATAGAAAACCCAATATGTATTTTTTCATTGATGATTATGCAGTAAGTTTAGGGGAATCAAAGCCGTGATACAGCAACAAAAAAAGAAACTGGCCATGTAATCCTCAGCAATTTAAAGATATTCTTATGTAACAACTGCCCCTACAGACTATATAAAAAAATGGATCAAACGAAAGCATCCTTGTACAAAAGATCCGACTGCAAAACATGTCCAACATAGTAGGTAGAAAGGCAAGAAAGTGACAGTGTAGCGCCAGAAACTGGAAATGGGGAGAGAGAGAGGGACTAAATGAATGCTAGTGTTGATCTGTGTCTGCTCAGTGTGGGTGTAAATATAAAAAATAACTGTTTTACTGCCTCGAAGGGTCAAACATCAATTAGCTGTAAGGTTTAACAAAAACACAAACAGTCATAGTTATTAACTGACAACATTAGTTATTTGTCTATGTCGGGATGCAAATTGTGTTATCCAACTTTGAATTTGGATGTTGACGCACACAATCGTTGGAAGGCTGGCCTGGTTCCAGTACCATGTCAAAGACAATAATGGTATATCTAATATCTGTTGCCTAATATCTATTTGGATCTTGATAATCCATCACATTTAGTGAAATGTCCGTTCACACGCCCTCTCAGGGAATCGCTTCAATAATTTCCCATTTTAAATAATTTTCCAATTTGGGATTAATAAAGAACATCTATCCATGTTTATATCTTATACATCTTCACACTCTATACTGCGCCTCTTTGGGTCTGATAAAATCAGGAAAAAGCCCCAGGGACAGACTTTACCTCCATTTTTTATGATAAAAATATTCAATTATGTTACTGTTCTTACTCATTGTACCTCGAAATAACTTATAAAAGGCCCCTAAAGTGCGTACAAAATATGCCTCAACTGTATGCTGTGTTCCGCTTCAGAGGAAAACAATATCGTGCTACATTTCCCCGACAGAGAATTGTTACTGAATAGACTTGACTCACAAAATATAACAAATAAAATATAATGCACTATTATTATTGAACTATCCAGCTTCATAGAACTGAAATCTCCACCATGAACATTTACGCACATTTGAGTGCCATTTATTTATGCAAAAAGAAATGGTTATTGTTCTTCCGTCCTACATTTGTATCTCAATCTTCTGCAGCCTCCAAACTGTTGTTTTCTTTCGCTGAAGCGTTCGTGATTTACGTAACTCACAGGGCAGGTGAAGTCTTGCCACACCTTGACTTCAGGGAAACAGGAGGACTTTCCAGTTTTGGCACTACTCACGTATGTAGGACGAAAAATGTCTTAAATATAAATAAATGAATGCATTAATAAATGTATAAATACAGAAATGAATAAATAAATGCTGAAATAAATACAGAAATATTTAAATGCTGAAATAAATAAATAAAAGAATAAATAAATGCTGAAATAAACAAATAAAAGAATAAATAAATGCTGAAATAAATACAGAAATATTTAAATGTTGAAATGAATAAATACAAGTTGAAACCTATAAACAGGACATGAATAAATAAATCTATTTCTACATTTCTGTTCACCTTCATTTATTTATTTCTGTATTTCTGTGTTCGTATGTTAATGAGGTAGGCGGTCCGAACCTCATTCTTAAGCAGGATTGGTCAAGTAGGGGAGCAAGACAGAAGCAACTGATTCCTAGCAAATCATCCCTG